>NC_092717.1:101997788-102307289 GCF_047496885.1 Scyliorhinus torazame
TAATCATTGGTGAATCCCAATTCTGCTATCATTGGATGTTCACACAGGTACACTTAACAGCAGCAGTCACAGAATAATTGTTAGAATTATGGATAAATTTCACTTGTATGTTAAGGTCAATAGTAGTGAACCTACCAAGGGTGCAGTTGAGATTGAATAACAGCATAAAATAGGAATCACACCTCAAATTTCAAGTTTGCGTAACTCAACTATTTAGATGAAATCACTGATTATCTTGGACCTGAAATCAGGAGCATGTTAGTGTGGATTCAGTAAATAATGAATGAGAGGCAAGCATAGAACAAAGCGGAGCATTCATTGACACAATAATAATTGCTTTGACTCACAGTCATATTAAATTAGCTCACTGTAGTTTAATTTTGAGATGTGAATAAACTTCAGAATGGTGAGATGATATTACCTCTCCTATGGGTAAGATTTGGTAGTCTCAACCCTACTACCTCAGGGTATCAATCTGCTACATGAAATAGTATAAAGTAGTGATCTCAGTTTGAAGAAATACCTAATGTCTGAAGTGGAAGAAGTTAGTGCTACACGGTGCAGTAGAGAGGTTAATGCATCTGGTTGGTAATCCATCCATCCAACCATCCATATATATCTATCTTTCCTGGTGTCAAGGATGATCGTTATTTATGGATAACTGGGTGGAAGAGAGAAATCCGTGTTAGTTATGGGTTTGCAGGTGGCTTATGAGGCCTATTTTAGTATTGTAGGTACTCCCACAGTTAGGACATCGGATGTCAGCCCATAGACATGGTGGCGGATTGGCAGCTTGAGCAGCTGCCTTCTCTTTCGCTGAACTCTCTCAATGGCTGCGCTTGTTGATTTTGCTGATGATTAGCTATTTTGGTCATGATTGGACATTTGCTTCCCATGTGTTATGAGCAAACCATCATGAAGGCTTTGAGATTGTTTCTGTATTGTTTTCTTTGGTCCCCTTGTGTACCACTTCAGAGCTTAACTCTGAGTAGAGCACCTGCTGCGCAGTATTGAGTCAAGCGTTCTGAAGGCATGTACTATCTTTATATTTGACATGTCTGTGACTTGGATGATGCTCATGTTTGTTCTTTTTGTTGCTGGGGTATCATAAGTTACATATCCATTTTATAGTTTTTTTGAAATACAAATCTGGTAATGGGACAATAGAAGTCTTACTCAGAACACAATCCTTCCCTGCTGGGAATGCATACCAGAAATTTGAATATGTGTCCCAACCCAAGATTTTCTGTGCGTGTAAATGCGACAGTGTGCCTGAATATTTGATGGACTAGACAGCATCATAAGGGTTATTTTTCAGATACCAGGCCGGATTCTCTGACACCGAGCCGGGTCGGAGAATTGCCGGGGGGTGGGGGTGCGATTCACGTGACGTCACTCCGACGCCGGTCCACCGATTCTCCGGAGAATCGGCGGCGCTGGCGTGGTCGGGGAGAGCGGCCCACCCGACGACTCTCCGCGCGGGTAGGGCCGAGTGGCCGCCGAGATAGGCCGAGTCCCGCCAGCGTCGTTCACGTGTGGTCCTATCCCATGGGACCTCGCCGTTCATCCTGTGGGGAGCAGCCTGGTGAGGGGAAGGGAGGATCCGACCCCGGGGGGGGGCCTCCACCGTGGCCTGGCCCGCGATCAGGGCCTACCGATCGGCAGGCTGGCTTCTCCTGATTGGGGGTCTATTTTACTCCGTGCCGGGCCCCTGTAGCTTTCCGCCATGTTGCGTCGAGGCCGGCGCGGAGAAGGCAACTAGCGCGCATGTGCGAGTTCGCGCCAGCCGTAACGCACATGCGCAAATTTGCGCCGTCTGTAGACCCGCGGCACCCATTTGACGCTGGTATCGGCAGCTGGAGCTGCGTGAGTCGCTCCAGTGCCGTGCTGGCCCCCTGTAGGGTGCAGGATCGCTGATCCTGGGGGCCTGTTGACGCCATCGTAAAACGCGACAGCGTTTATAACGGCGTCAACACTTCGCCTCAGGATCAGAGAATCCCGCCCACCATTACAGCAATTGCATTATGTCTTTGAGACACTTCAATGTCTCCCACTGCATTCCATGATCATCTTAAGCTCTACAATGGATCTTCCTATGTTGGATTGATACCAAATCCACCAAATATTATTTTTGCAATACATCTCTGAATTACACTCTTGTCTTACACTTATGATTTCACTGCTTAAGAAAGATTCCAAATGAAGAGCCAGAAATTCCGTGCAGTTCATCTCAATGAGATTATCAGAAAACATTTGCCCTGGTCTTTGATCCCATCTTTGAGATCCAAATATATTTTCATAGAACCATAGAATCTCGACAGTGCAGAAGGAAGCCATTTAGCCCATCAAATCTGCACCGATCCTCCGAAAGAGCGCCCTACTTCAGCTCACTGCCCCACCTTAACCCAACCTAACCTGAACATTTTTTGGACACTAAGGGGCAATCCACCTCACCTAAATAATTTTTTTATTTCCCACTTTCATAGAATTTACAGTGCAGAAGGAGTCTGCACTGGCCCTTGGAAAGAGCACCCCACCTAAGCCCACACCTCCACCCCTATCCCAGTAACCCCACCTAATCTTTTTTGGACACTAAGGGTAATTTAGCACGGTCAACCCACCTAACCTGCACATCTTTGGACTGTGGGAGGAAACCGGAGCACCCGGAGGAAACCCACGCAGACACGGGGCGAACGTGCAGACTCCGCACTGACAGTGACCCAAGCCGGGAATCGAACCTGGCTCCCTGGCGCTGTGAAGCAACTGTGCTAACCACTGTGCTACCATGCTGCCCATGAACTTTACACATTTTTTTTTAAAGGCTGATTGGATAAATAAAGGGAATGCAGTCAATGAAGTGAATTTGGACGGTTCTTGACAACACATCTCACAACAACAACATACAATTATGGAGCTAAAATGTCAGTGATAAACCTGGGCCTCCCCAAAGGGTACAAAGTACAGTTGAATCCCACCTCAGCAGCACTGACAGCGCAAAACATGCCAGTTCCTGCTGGCGGCAGCACTTAGAATTGATTTGGGTGAATTGCGGCCTTTTTCTTTACTGTTGCTGAGTCAGAAATCTGGGACTGGATTCTCTGTTCCTGAGGCTAAGTGCCGACGCCAGCAGAGGATCCGTGATGTTTCATGATGGGAAAATCGGCGCGTATCCCTCACCGGTACTGGTGAGGGGCTAGCACTGGCGCCATGCGAAACACCCGTGGATCACGTGGAAAACGGCTGGAAAATTGCTGTGTCCCGGGCCGCGTATGCACAGGTCTGACAAGCTGCAGCCGCGCATGCTTACACCCCCCACACGCGCACCGGTTGTGCTGGAAAATGTGGCGCCCACCGTGCTAGACCGCATACCCGCCCACCCAGACCTCACAGCCCACCCCCTGGCCACCCCCACCACTCCCCCCAGCCCTAGCAGACACCTCCCGGCCAGCGGCACGGATCCCGGCCAAGTGTGCTGGCACTGGACACTGTCTGCACGCCAGCACGCCGGGCTCACGACCACTGGGACCCGAGCTGTCGGGAACTCATGTGGCCCGAGCCGTCGGGAACTCGGCCAAGTGGAGGCGGAGCATCGCGGATGGGCCGGTTGATGACGCGCCAATGGTGTTGCGACTGCGCGCAGTGCGCGGCCCGATGACGACGATTTGGAGGGGTGGAGCATGGCAAGCCGGCGTCACACCGTTGCCTGCCCAGATTCCAGCGGCGGGAGCCGTTCTCTGCCCGATCGCCGTTCCCGATTTTGGCGTCGGGCTACGGAAAATTCCGCTCCTGGTACTTCCTTCCTAACAGTTTACTAACACCACATAAACTGCAGCAGTTCAAGAAGGCAGCTCACCACCTTCTCAGGGGCAATTCGGTATGGGCAACATATGCTGGTTTAGCCAGCGAAGCCCACATCCCATGAAAGAATAACACAAAAGGCTCAACTTAAAATATTATTTGAAAACATTCCTGTGAATTCTGTTCGGATGTTTTATTAAGTTAAAGAAAAAAATAGTGGAATGGATTGAAAGGTGCATAAATGATATAAAGCAAAGAAGAGGTAAATGGATGCTTTTGGATTCGTAAGACAAAATGAGTGTTGTGTCCTAGGGACAAATGTTGGCATACAATGCCTGCAACTGAACGGCCATGTTGCGCCTGAAAAGCAGCCCGCCGCGATGCAACATGGCCGATAGAAACCATGAGTTGGTCCCAGGATCTACCCGCAATGCCTCGAGAGATCTAACACTATCTCGTGAGGCGTTGCAATATGAATCCCGCCCATTATGGGCAGGATCACGTTTTGGTAAATCTGCATATTAAAGCGAGACAGCTAGTCTCACTGTAATGTGCAGTTTTCCGAGGCACCTGAGACATTGGGATCTATCTACAAACAGGGACCAGACAGAATGGTGCTTGTGGGGGTCTCTTAGGGAATCAAGGTCTGCCATGTGCTTGCCCTCTGGGCAGGGTGGCATCCTGGCACTGCTGGTGCCATCTGGGCACTCAGGCAATGCCAGCCTGACACCCTGCTGGTGCCACCTTGGTGCCAGCCTAGCACTGTCAAGGTGCCCAGGTGCACTGCCAGCTGGAAAGGGCACTTCTCTGGGGGTTTTGTTGGGGCTCCAGCCATCAGGACAGCATTTAATGCTGGAGAGTTCTGGTGAGGAGAGCTCCTCAGTGTAGATAACGGGGACTGGAAACATGGCTAAACGCACTTGTGGGGACTTTGTTCCCATTTAGTCAAATTGCACCCAGTAAGTGTAAGTTATTTAAACATGAACGTAGAAGATTTTAACATGGGTATAAAGGAATAATACCAAAATTTGTTGGAGACATGAAAATGAGGAGAATGCAAATACTGCAGATGCATGTGGATAAATTAGAGAAGTAGACACATCTACTTCATGCATGTGCAATTCAACATAAATAAATTTGTAGTACATTTTTGAAAAAGGAACAAAGAATGTAAATAAACCCTAAGTTAAAGTAGAATGGCTTCATTTCCCACTCTCTCACGACTGATTTCCTAATTTAAAGTTGCTGGTTTAGGCCCCAAATGAGGTCAGCTCTGACGGTGACTGGTACGAACTTTGTTAATAAATGTTCATGAGTCCAGTGCCATACAGAAGGCAGTGGAGACTTCAGCTTGCCATTAAAATTTGCACACTCTGGCTGCTTCTCCTCCAGTGAGGTGAAGGGTGGCCCAGGGTTGAGCATACAGCCATATGGAACAGTTGTGCAAAGACCAGGGGAGCTCCAGAGGCTGGAGGATGTTATTGGAGGTGGATGAGGAGGACACATGGGACCAAGGCAGCCTGGACTCAGAAGATGCCAGCTGGCTCAACAAGTGTACTGACAAGAGTCTCAGCTTCATCTTTTTTTTAAATATATATTTATTAAAGTTTTTTAACACAATTTTTCTCCCTTACAAACAATAACCCCCCCACCCCCCACCCCCCAAGGTTGCTGCTGTTGCTGACCGACCTTCCTCTAACGCTCCGCGAGATAGTCTAGGAACGGTTGCCACCGCCTGTAGAACCCCTGCACAGACCATCTCAAGGCAAACTTAATCCTCTCCAACTTTATGAACCCAGCCATATCATTTATCCAGGCTGGGGGGCTTCGCCTCCTTCCACATTAACAAGATCCTTCGCCGGGCTACTAGGGACGCAAAGGCCAGAATGCCGGCCTCTTTCGCCTCCTGCACTCCCGGTTCGTCCACTACTCCAAATATTGCTAGCCCCCAGCTTGGCTTGACCCGGACTTTCACCACCTGAGATATTGCTCCCGCCACTCCTCTCCAGAACCCCTCCAGTGCCAGGCATGACCAAAACATATGGACATGGTTCGCCGGGCTCCCTGAACACCTTCCACATCTGTCCTCCACCCCAAAGAACCTACTCAACCTCGCCCCCGTCAAGTGCGCTCTGTGAACCACCTTAAATTGTATCAGGCTGAGCCTGGCACACGAGGAGGAGGAATTAACCCTACCTAGGGCATCAGCCGACAGACCTTCCTCAATCTCCTCCCCCAGCTCCTCCTCCCATTTACCCTTCAACTCTTCTACCAGCGCTTCCCCCTCTTCTTTCAACTCCTGGTGTATTTCCGACACCTTGCCCTCCCCGACCCATACACCCGAGATCACCCTATCTTGAACTTCTTGTGCCGGGAGCAACGGGAATTCCCTCACCTGTCGCCTCACAAAAGCCCTTAACTGCATGTATCTAAAGGCATTTCCCGGGGGTGAGTCTCAGCTTCATCGAGACGTCCAAACAACAATGCCTACACAGATTGAGCCTTTCCAGAGAGGTGGTAGGGGCTGAGTTATGTGGAATAATAGAACAGGAGTTGAGGCCATTGGGAAGTGGTGACCATCTCATGCTTGTTGCTTTAAAGGTGACATTGATACTTGTCACGCCGATCAAGTTATACTCATTGATTTGTAGAAAATGCTTTTGAAGCAAAATGGGGAATGGACACTCTTCTTGAAACAAAATGGAGTGTGACATCAGGTAACTTCAGTTCTGTCAATATATACAGAACTCGGCAGCATGTGGTGCAGTGGATAGCGGCTGGGACTGCGGCTCTGAGGACCCAGGTTCAAATTCCAGCCCTGGGTCACTGTCCGTGTGGAGTTTGCACATTCTCCCCATGTCTGCGTGGGTTTCACAATCCAAAGATGTGCAGGTTAGGTGGATTGGCCACGCTAAATTGCCCCTGAATTGGAAAAAATATATAATTGGGTACTCTAAATTTAAAAAATATATATGTACAAAACTCACAAGAGTGGAAGCTAACCTGTTTGCCTGGCCAGACATCAAAATGCAAATGACCCTTCGGGACATGTGTGCAGCTGCACTGGTGGAGGGTGCACGGCAATGAGATGACCGTGTCCTCCGATGGCATTACATCCTGTGAACTTCAATGGAGAATCAATGGGTTCTTCAACTCAAGCGTCCAGCCCCCACTTGGTGAGCAGCATTCAATGACAATGAAGCACCTTTCAGATGCCTCATGCCAGATAAGGCCTGGGGAATGTTGGACATAACAGAATCTTTCGGAACTCTCCATACCGTCTACACCTGCCTCACTCCCAGTGACAGGCTGTCCTGCAATGACCCATCTGATCTGCATCGCCTCCTCCTTCCTCTACCGTCTCCAATGCCTGGCCTCTAATTTCATGGGGCACCTTGCATTTAATGCAGGACTTCCAAATGCCAACTGTTAAAGCTGCTCACCTTCCCAGACTGCAGCAAGTCATTATATCTCTTCCTGTATTAGATCCAAGTTCTGACTACTCACTACTTCTGCCACCAGCTATGCCTTCTTGGTTATGACTGTTGGCCTCTTCCTCCAGTCTTTTGGAAAGAGCACCTGCCTCCTTTCTGAAACTACTTCCACAGGAGCCGCAAGGGAGGCGTCTTCACCTCAGCAATCGACCTTTTCCCTCTTGCTTCTGAATTCTGAGTAGCAGCTACCTGAAGGCTCCTTTTAAAATCGCAGCTGTGAGCAGTCTGTCGGCACTAAGACCTGCCTGCAATCATTAATCGGATGGCTCCCTCACCAGCAGCTCCTTAATTGGCGACTGATGCTAAAATGTAGGGGGGGTTATGCTCCCTCTACCAGAGAAATAGAAAATTTAAACGTACAATATTACGCTGACCATGCAGCAGTACGAATTCACCAAGATAAATTCATGCTGGTTCTGCTTCTGATGGTTGATAATGACAGTTACGACTTCCGGTTGCGGCTATGCGGAGCTAAGTCGCACGTTCGGCAGCTCCCGCCAGAAACGGACTTTTGGGCTCTATGTAGGGCCCCCAGCGGCATTTGTTCGACCGTTCCCAGCATGGGAAGGTGACAGTAACATTTCCCCGGTACTGTATGGATTGGACCAGGATTGGAGCGGTGAAAAAAGTAGTTTTGGAGAAGCGAAAAGTGCGAGGGAGGAAAATCAAGATGGCGGCGGGTGGAGACCAGGCAGCGTGGGCGCAGTGGCCGCAGAAACAGCAGGAGTTCCTCCAGTGCTGCTTCACGGAATTGAAGGCAGAGCTGTTGGAGCCAATGAAGGCTTCGATAGACAAGCTGCTCGAGACCCAGAAGGCCCAAGGGGTGGCGATCCGGGAGGTGCGGCAAAAGACCTCGGAGAACGAGGACGCGATCTTGGGCCTGGCAGTGAAGGTAGAGGCGCACGAGGCGATGCATAAGAAATGGCAGGAGAAGTTCGAGGACATGGAGAATCAGTCGAGGAGGAAGAACCTGCGGATTCTGGGTCTCCCAGAGGGAGTGGAGGGGTCGGATGTTGGGGCATATGTGGTCACGATGATGAACACGCAGATGGGCGCGGGGGCCTTCCCGGGGCCCCTGGAGCTGGAGGGGGCCCACCGAGTCCTGGAAAGGAGGCCCATGCCCAACGAGCCGCCACAGGCGGTGCTGGTGCGGCCACTGCGCCCACGCTGCCTGGTCTCCACCACTCCGCTTCGTAGACAGGGAGTGTGTCCTAAGGTGGGCAAAGAAGGAGCGGAGCAGCGGGTGGGAGAATGCAGAGGTCTGGATATACCAGGACTGGAGCGCGGAGCTGGGGGGAACGGAGAGTGCGGGAGGCGCGGGCACGCGGCTGGCCTAGAAAGGGAGATGGCTACTCGGCAGGGGGGTGGGGGGTGCGGGCAGCCTCTGATCCGGCTAATAACTTGGAATGTGAGAGGCCTGAACGGGCCGGCCAAGAGGGCCCGTGTGTCGCGCACCTGAAGGGACTGAAAGGGGTGATGTGGTCATGCTCCAGGAGACGCATTTGAGGGTGGCAGACCAGGTTAGGCTGAGAAAGTGGTGGGTAGGGCAGGTTTTCCATTCGGGGTTGGACGCAAAGAATCGAGGGGTGGCAATTTTGGTGGGAAAGCGGGTGTTATTTGAGGTGCTGAGAATCGTGGCAGACAATGGAGGTAGGTACGTGATGGTGAGTGGTAAGCTGCAGGGGGTGCGGGTGGTATTAGTGAATGTATATGCCCCGAATTGGGACGATGCCGGATTTATGCGGCGCATGTTGGGTCGGATTCCGGACCTGGAGGCAGGGAGCTTGATAATGGGGGGGACTTTAATACGGTATTGGATCCAGCATTCGACTGCTCTAGGTCCAGGACGGGTAAGAGGCCGGCGGCGGCCAAGGTGCTGAGGGGGTTTATGGACCAGATGGGAGGAGTGGACCCATGGAGGTTTGTTAGGCCGGGGGCCAGGGAATTCTCTTTCTTTTCCCACGTTCATAAAGCCTACTCCCGGATTGACTTCTTTGTTTTGAGCAGGGCGCTGATCATCTCAGACCATGCCCCGCACTGGATGGAGCTCGAGCTAAGGGAGGAGAGGGACCAGTGCCCGCTGTGGCGCCTGGAGGTGGGTTTGCTAGCGGATGAGGAGGTGAGCGGGCGGATCCGGGGGTGCATTGAAAGATACCTAGAGGTTAACGATAATGGGGAGGTGCAGGTGGTCTGTGAGGCGCTGAAGGCGGTGATTAGGGGAGAGCTAATCTCCACTAGGGCCCACAAGGAAGGGAAGGAGAGGAGAGAGAGGGCGAGGTTGGTGGGGGAGATTTTAAGGGTAGATAGGAGGTATGCTGAGGTCCCCGAGGAGGGACTACTCAAGGAACGACAAAGCCTCCAGGCCGAGTTCGACCTGTTGACTACCAGGAAGGTGGAGGTGCAGTGGAGGAAGGCGCAAGGGGCGGTGTATGAATACGGGAAGAAGGTTAGCCGGATGCTGGCACACCGGCTTCGGAAACGGGAGGCAGCGAGGGAGAGTGGGGGAGTTAGGGATAAAGGGGGGAGCACGGTGCGGAGGTGCGGTGGAAATAAATGGGGTATTTAGAGACTTCTATGAGGGGCTGTATCGGTCTGAGCCCCCGACGGAGGAGGGGGGGGGATGTGTCGTTTTCTGGACCGGCTGAGGTTCCCGAGGGTAGAGGAGGGGCAGGTGGCGGGGCTTGGGGCACCGGTAGGGCTGGAGGAGCTGACTAAGGGGCTGGGGAGTATGCAGGCGGGGAAGGCACCGGGGCCAGATGGGATCCCGGTGGAATGTTACAGGAAGTATATGGACCTGTTGGGCCCACTACTAGTGAGGACATTCAATGAGACGAGGGAGGGGGGGTCCTACCCCCGATGATGTCCAGGGCGCTGATCTCACTGATCTTGAAGCGGGACAAAGGACCCTTTACAGTGTGGGTCGTATAGGCCAATCTCGCTCCTCAACATGGATGCAAAGCTGTTAGCGAAGGTGTTGGCTACCAGAATTAAGGACTGTGTCCCGGGGGTGATCCACGAGGACCAGACGGGTTTCGTGAGGGGAAGGCAGTTAAACACCAATGTGCGGAGGCTCCTAAATGTAATCATGATGCCTGCAGTGGAGGGGGAAGCGGAGATAGTGACGGCTATGGATGCGGAGAAGGCCTTCGATAGGGTAGAGTGGGGGTACCTGTGGGAAGTGTTGAGGAGGTTTGGGCTCGGGGAGGGGTTCGTTAGTTGGGTTAGGTTACTGTATGAAGCCCCGGTGGCGAATGTGGCCACAAATCGGAGGGGGTCGGGATATTTTCGGCTGTACCGGGGGACGAGGCAGGGGTGACCCTATCCCCCCTGCTATTTGCGTTGGCAATTGAGCCTTTGGCGATGGCTTTAAGGGAGTCCAGGAACTGGAGGGGGCTGGTGCGGGGGGGGGGGGGGGGGGGGGGGGGGGTGAGGATCACCGGGTATCGTTGTATGCCGACGATCTGTTACTGTATATGGCGGACCCAGGGGGGGGAGGCCGGAGGTGATGCGGATCCTCGGAGTTTGCAGCTTTTCCCGGTATAAGCTCAACATGGGGAAGAGTGAGCTATTCGTGATACACCCATGGGACTAGGGAAGGGGGATAGACGAGCTTTCACTGAAGAGGGCGGAAAGGAGTTTTTGGTACCTAGGGATCCAGGTGGCCAGGAGCTGGAGGGCCCTACACAAGCTCAACTTGACGAGGCTGGTGGAGCAGATGGAGGAGGAGTTTAAAAGGTGGGATATGCTGCCACTCTCCCTGGCGGGTAGGGTACAGTCGGTGAAGATGACGGTGCTCCCGAGGTTCCTTTTTATATTCCAGTGCCTTCCCATCCTGATCCCTAAGGCCGTTTTTAAGCGGGTCAGCAGGAGCATCATGGGGTTTGTATGGGCGAAAAAGACCCCGAGGGTGAGAAGGGTGTTTCTGGAACGGAGCAGGGACAGAGGGGGGCTAGGGTTGCCTAATCTGTGTGGGTACTGCTGGGCTGCCAATGTGGAAGAGGCTGGAGATGGCGTCCTGTGTGGGCACGAGCCTGAGAGCGCTGGTGACGGCACCGCTGCCACTCCCGCCGACAAGGTACACCGCGAGTCCAGTGGTGGCGGCGGCCCTCAAAATTTGGGGGCAGTGGAGACGCCACAGGGGGAGGCAGAGGCTTTGGTGTGGTCCCCGATCCGAGAGAACCATCGGTTTGTCCCGGGGAGAATGGATGGGGGGTTCCTGAGCTGGCACAGGGCAAGTACTAGAAGGATGGGGGACCTATTTATAGATGGGACGTTTGCAAGCCTTGGGGTGTTGGAGGAAAAATTTGGGCTCCTCCCTGGAAATGCCGTCAGGTACATGCAGGTAAGGGCGTTTGTAAGACGGCAGGTGAGGGAATTTCCACTGCTGCCAGCACATAGGAACCAGGATAGGGTGCTCCCAGGGGTGTGGATTGGAGAAGCAAGGTCTCGGCGATCTACTAGGAGATGCAGGAGGAGGAGGAGGCCTCGGTGGAGGAGCTGAAAGGTAAATGGGAGGAGGAGCTGGGGCAGGAGATAGAGGGTACATTGGCGGATGCCCTGGGTAGGGTAAATTCTTCCTCCTCTTGCGCCAGGCTTAGCCTGATGCAATTTAAGGTTCTTTAAGAGGAGAGGGGAGAGGGAGGGGAGGGGGAGAGGGAGGGGAGGGGGAGAGGGAGGGGAGGGGAGGGGAAGGGGGAGAGGGAGGGGAGGGGGAGAGGAGAGGGGAGGGGGAGGGGGAGAGGGAGGGGGAGGGGAGGGGAAGTAGAGGAGAGGGAAGGGGGAGAGGAGAGGGGGAGGGGGAGAGGAGGGGAGGGGGAGAGGAGGGGAGGGGGAGAGGGAGGGGAGGGGGAGAGGGAGGGGAGGGGAGAGGGAGGGGAAGGGGGAGAGGAGAGGGGGAGGGAGGGGGAGAGGGAGGGGAGGGGAAGGGGGAGAGGAGAGGGGGAGGGAGAGGAGGGAGAGGGAGAGAGGGAGAGGGAGAGCGGGGAGGGGGACAGAGGGAGAGGGGGACAGAGGGGAGGGGGAGAGGGGGATAGAGGGGGAGGGAGAGGGGGGAGGGGGTGTGGGAGGGAGAGGGGAGAGAGGGAGGGGGGAGGGAGAGGGGAGAGAGGTGGAGGGGGAAGGGGGTGGGAGGGGGAGGGGGGGTACTTTGTGTTTACTACTGTGTTTATTATTGTTTAATGAGGGGCTTGTATATTGGGGGAGTACGTGACATAGCTATAAGATGTTTATTTATGTGTTCTTTGTTTTTTTCTTATTTCTGTAATTGTTGAACTTTTCTTATTTGTTGAAAATATGTAAAAATTTGATTAAAATATATTTTTTTAAAAAGATAATGACAGTTACATTAACGAAGAACTGTATGCAGTTTTGGTCTCCTTACCTATGGAAGGATGTAAATGCATTGGCGGTGGTTCAGAGAAGGTTTACTAGATTAATACCTGGAGTGAGTGGATTATTTTATGAGGATAGGTTGGATAAACTGGCCTTGTTTCCACTGGAGTTTAGAAGATTGAGGGGTGACATGATTGAAGTGTATAAGATCCTGAATGGTATTGACAAGTTGGATGTGGAGAGGATGTTTCCTCTTGTGGGTGAATCCGGAGCTAGGGCACACTGTTTTAAATTTAGGGGTCATCCTTTTAGGATAGAGATGAGGATATTTTTTTTTCTCAGACGGTTTTGTACCTTGGAACTCTGCCTCAGAAGGCGGTGGCCATTGAATATTTTTAAAGCGGAGGTAGATAGATTCTTGTTATGTAAAGATTATTGGGTAAGATGTAAATATGGAGTTCGAAAAACAAACTGATCAGCATGATCTTATTAAATGGCAGAGAAGGCTCAAGGGGCCAAATGGTCTACTTCTGCTCCTATTTCCTATGTGTGTTCATTATCGACCAGCATAGTCTGCCTTCTTTTGTGCCTGATTAAATGGTCAATGCTCCTGTAAGACACAGAAAGAATATTCATTGTAATTTATCTAGGATTCTTTTGATCAGAAATATGCAGTCATACTGCAATCAGTTGTGCAACTACCTGTAGTATTGTTTAATTGGCTAGCAGTGGGTGTCATTCAGTTGGTACTTGATAATATCAATTCCAATTTCCTTTGAGCCCCTTTGTATTGAACTTGGAATGTTTTTTTGAAAAGGTGAACCGGCTTCTTCATGCACTTTATCCCCCTCATTCATCAGTGCCTATAATTCATATGTTCCCTCGACTGTCAAGAGTTACAGTTACACTGGGAATTAAAATACAAATTATTCTAAGATGCTCTTATCTATAGATAAGGCTAGTTAACTTTTTATCTCATGAGGAGTGGCGCAGTAGTAAGCAAAGCTGCCTCATGGCGCCAAGGACCTGGGTTCGATCCCAGCCCCAGGTCACTGTCCGTGTGGAGTTTGCACATTCTCCCCGTGTCTGCGTGAGTCTCACCCCCACAACCCAAAGATGTGCAAGATAGATGGATTGGCCACTCCAAATTGCCCCTTAATTGGGGAAAAAAAAGAATTGGGTACTCTAAATTTATAAAACACAAAAAAAAGCTTTATACCATGGTTTACAGAAAAGTAGGAAAAAGTGCAGATTAGCTTGATTACGTTAAATTCCACTGGTTATTCCATTTCTGTCTATGGTGGCTGAAATAGTAAATGTAGTCTATCGTGTTAATAGAAGGGATATGCGAATGTATGATATAGATGATGATCTATTACTGACATCAGTCAATTATATGTTAGACTCTCACGAGAGAAGGTTGGAACATTATGCCTAGAAATAACCTGTTTAGATGTATAACTAATATACAAATGTTATGCAAGTACCAGAGTATGACAATGGTCTATCCAGTAACCAAGAACTATGTCTACAATCCTCCGATAAGAAGGATCATCTCAGAACACTAATTCCCAATAATTACTAATTCTATAATCCTTCAGCCTATCAGAATAATGTTGTATGTTTAGCGCAGGGGAAGTTATGACTACGTATTATGATAATGACTTATCTGATAATGAAATAGCATTATGCTAAAGATAGCTGTTTTTGAATTTACTTATTCCTTTACATACTAATGAATAGCTTTTTAGATCAGAGGGAATAGCCGTACCCCATGCTCAATGGATAAACAGGGACCAGAAAACTGTAGTTTACTGACCTAGCTGAGTTCCTGCTCATAATCCACACCATGACATTTTCCCTTTTGGTTTCCTGTTTATGTTCGTTCACTAATTGCACATTCTTGTGCTAATGAGGACACCAAGATGCAGCCTTCCAATTTCCGTTTTCTTTTTAAGTGAAAATCCCATCGAACATTAAATCCCACATTGAAAATGGGAGCTAAAGGACGACAACAAAATTGCATGTGGTGAAAGAAGCTCTTACAAGGTAGACAGGCAGTTTTTTGAACAGTAATTTTTCTGTAAGCCTGGGATTTTCATGTTTCACGATGACAAACATCCAAAAAAATATACCGAGGAGCTCAGGCATCAGAACTGGACTGTCCACATATGTCATCAACACTATCTGTGGACCCTGCCGTATTTCCTAGCCAGTAAAGAAACTGCCTTTGATGCTCTGGAGTAATATGGATGCAGTTGCAAAGCTGCGCTGGGGCTGTTCATCTTTCCTTCAACTATTATATTTGATAATATATTCCTTTTGTATGCTACCATCGGGATCAGCTACACCGTTAGCCAACTGGCTACTTGAAGGCTTATCAAACACGTGACTGGTACATTGTTTAATGTGCTCAGCATTTTCATTATCTTCCCTGTTAAATAACAATAGCAACTTAACACCGCTTCCCAATTATTACACTGCAGCATTTCACAAAGTGCAGGTGGCCATTGATTAAAAAAAATATATATTTTATTGAAATTTTTTGCAGGTGGCCATTGATGAGATAATGTGGCCACCTTGTACCTTTGTGACACTGCTTCATTTATCTGGTACGTAGGGTTTGGAAACAATGTGGAGATGAATGTGCAACAACAGTTCTAAATCCAAGTTGCAACCTACATTGTACCATGCTGCTATATGACTATGTTAGGTCAGCATTTTGAAGGTTACAAAATTACATAATAGCTTCAGAGAGATGAACTGTAAACAATTAATAGATTCTGATACTTTGTTACTTGAATGCTTAGTGTCATAATATACACCAGTATATTGTGGTGCAGCCACACACACTGATGGACACACAGCAAGACCAATCAACACACACAACACCGCAGCCAATCACCAGTTAGAGCACACTCACTATAAAGACAGGGGCATCACAGTTCCCGCTCATTCGGGATGCAGCCTCTTAGAAGGACAGAGCTTACAGCCTGCAGCACAGATCTTCACCATGTGCTGAGTGCATAGACTGGTTAGGACAGGCATAGGTCTTTTGTTTAATCTAACATTGTGTTAACCCACAGTGAAAGTATGTTCAACAGTTTCTAACTTAATAAAATAGTGTTGTACTATTTTAATTGTTGGTGGCCTGTATGTGTTCCACGGATCCAGAGCACCCAACACATCATGATACCAGGAGTTGAGGGATGTTAGAACTTCTTAGACCTACCTGCAAGTGATCTGCCTTCCACCAGCATACAGCCATCCTGCAAAATGGACAGCGTCCACCCACCGCCGCCGCTCCGCATCACTGTTAACCTAGGGGCCAACTGAAGATATTCAAACAACGCTTCCAGCTCTACCTTGAAGCCACAGACCGGGAAGCTGCCTCAGACACCAGGAAGATCGCTCTCTACCTATCCACGGCCGGGGAACATGCCATCCACATTTTCAATTCTCTCACCTTTGCTGATGGTGAAGATAAATCAAAATTCAAGACGGTCCTCCTCAAGTTTGACAGTCACTGCAACATCGAGGTGAATGAAAGTTTTGAGCGCTATATATTTCAACAGCGTTTGCAGGGTAAGGATGAGCCTTTCCAGTCCTTTCTCACCCACCTCCGCATCCTTGCGCAGTCCTGGAATTACAGGCCCACCTCCAACTCCATGATACGCGACCAGTCGTTTTCGGTGTTCAGACGGAACCCCTACGCCAGCAGCTCCTCAAGGTAAAGCAGCTCACCCTAGCAATTGCCATCGAGACCTGCGTGCTACACGAACACGCCACTAGTCAGTATTCCCACATCCAAACGGCTGAAATGGCGTGGCAAGGTCCCCACGAGGCAGAACGGGTCCAAGCAATCGAGCAACTCCAGGGCCTCAGCCTGGATGTGGGCGGCCATTTTGCACACTTTTCGCGGGCGCGCACCACATACGACCGCACCGCGCATGCGCAGTGGCGCAGCGAACGTACTGATGCTACAACGTGCGGCAACTGTGGCTCCGCCCACTTAAAGCGGCAATGCCCTGCCAAATCCCGACGATGCCTGAGATGTGGCAAACTTGGCCACTATGCTGCTTTATGCAGATCAGCTCAGCCTGCCAACTCATGTCGCTCTAGCCAGCCTCGCAGGAATGTCCGAGCCATTCAACCCATGGTCACCGAGTCCGATTTGGACCTGCTACCCGATATTGACACCGAGAATCCAAAGGCGCCTTTTCGAGTCGGTATTGTTACAAAAAACAGGGTGTCCCCGAAGCAAAGAATCCAGCCTCTATCGGTATACAGCATCGATCCAGACGATGAGTGGTGTGCCACCCTTACGGTCAACCGGTCCCAAATACGATTCCGTCTGGACACTGGTGCCTCCGCCAATCTCATTGCGCGGTCTGACCTCCAAAGCCTTTGTGTCAAACTAGTCATCCTCCCATCAGCCTCCCAGCTATTGGATTACAATGGCAATGCCATTGCTGCCAGCGGCTCATGACAACTTGAAGTGATGCACAGGTCACGCAAAGCCATCCTTCCCTTTGAAATCATGGGCTCCTCGAAAGCCTCCCTGCTTGGCGCACAGGCGTGCAAGCTGTTGAACCTAGTTCAGAGAGTTCACTCTCGCCCTCCTGCTGACCCTGCCACGGACCATGCAGAGCTCCCTGTCACTCTGCATCCCCCTGACTTTGACGCAGTCCAGCCCGCTCCTGAACCGGCGGCTCTCGACCCACCCTTGAGGCGGTCAACCAGAATTTGTCGCCCACCTCAGAGACTAAATTTATGAACTTTGCGAACTTAGGGACTCTCCAAATTGTTTTGTTGCTTTGTTTGATCGTTTCCCTGGTTTGTATATAGTGTTGATCTCGTTACTCTTGTTGCATACTGCTCCTCTGCACCAGGCACCTTCCCATGTAAATAGCTTAGTTCTCATGTACGTAGTCCTGTAAATATGTCTTCGCACCCCACACGTAGTTAGGAACATTCTCACCATACATTATTTATTGCCACACACATACATTTTTTTATAAAAGGGGGATGTCATAATATACACCAGTATATCATGGTACAGACACACACGCTGATGGACACACAGCAAGACCAATCAACACACACAACACCGCAGCCAATCACCAGTTAGAGCACACTCACTATAAAGACAGGGGGCATCAGAGTTCCCGCTCATTCGGGATGCAGCCTCTTAGAAGGACAGAGATTACAGCTTACAGCACAGATCTTCACCATGTGCTGAGTGTTTAGACTGGTTAGGACAGGCATAGGTCTTTAGTTTAATCTAACGTCGTGTTAACCCACAGTGAAAGTATGTTCAACAGTTTCTAACTTAATAAAATAGTGTCGTACTATTTTAAGTGTTGGTGGCCTGTATGTGTTCCACGGATCCAGAGCACCCAACACGTCACTTAGGACAGAAGAGGCTTGAGAATCTGCAAAGCAACGATCCATTTTTCTACCTCATTGCAGCCAAGTACTCAGGTATTGCTGAGACCAGTTGCCTGCTCAACTTCCTTGTGCGGCTAATGGTTGTTTAAATGAGGGTATTCATTTATACGAATCAGAACAATTCCTCCCGTTCCTCTGTGCACACATCAGCACAGGGACAATCTGCAAGTGAGTCCATGGAGTCCCTTTTAGACTTACACACATCCCTGTTCACTTTTACTTCCAACGCCATCTCAGGTTGCAGTATGGTGGTGGAAAATAGAAAAGAAAATGACATTCTGCTGCTGCAATCCTTTAAACTGCTGAACAGGAGAACACTCAGAAAGTTGAGTCTGAGTGTAATAATGGCATTGATACTGCTAATATATTGAGAAATACAATCTGTAGTTCATTCTTCATGGGACATATTTTGTGCACTACACCAATGTTCCTTTCAAAGTTATACATTTAGAAATCCCCAAGTTTATGAGGTACACATTATTATTGTCCAAGCTATAAATTCATTACCAAATACTTGCCAGGATGGATGCAGCTCCAGCAAAACTCAAGAAGCTAGTCACCCTCCAGACCAAAGCAGCCCATTGGATCAGTACACCTTCTACCGCCTTAAATATTCACTCCGACCACCATCAAACTGTTTGCAGTGTGTATCATCTACAAAATGCAGTGCAGCAAGTTGCCAAGGCTTCTTTGATACCACCTCCCAAACCCATGACCTCTACCACTCAACGGCAGTAGGCTCATGGGAATATTGCCACTTCCAAGTTCCCTCTAAGCCATGAAGTATAGCAATATTCGTTCATTGGTGCTGCTGTGTCAAAATACTGTAACTCCCTCCTTAATTGCACTGTGGGAGAACTTTCACCACAACAGACTGCAGGGATTCAAGAGGGTGTTAACAACAACTTCCTGAGGGAGATTATGAAAGGGCAATAGAGGACTTCCGGGTGCGGCGATGACCAGCTGAGTCGCACGTTTCGGCAGCTCCCGGTGGAACGGACTTTTGGGCTCTTAGTAAGCCCCAACGGCAATTTTAACGGCTAAAAGTACTGTGCGGTGAACCAGAAGGGAATCCCCCCTGGATACGGATGAAAAAAGGAGAGGAAGGTGGCCGGATTGCGGTGGATCCTTTAGAGCAGCGGCAAGGAAGGCAAGCAAAAACCAAGATGGCGTCGGAAGGTGGCAATTTAATATGGGGCCCTGAACAACACGAGTTTTTGAAACGCTGCGTAGAAGAACTCAAAAAGGAAATGAAGAAGGAGCTGTTGGCCCCGATATTACAGGCGATCAAAGGGCTAAAGGAGGAGCAAAAGATCCAGGAGCGAGAGCTTCGGGTCGTGAAGGCAAAGGCTGCCGAGAATGAGGACGACATACAGGGCCTGGTGGTGAAGACGGAGATGCACGAGGCACACCATAAACGACGTGTGGAAAGGCTGGAGGCGCTGGAGAACAACACGAGGAGGAACAACCTAAGGATTCTTGGTCTTCCTGAAGGTGCGGAGGGAGCGGACGTCGGGGCATATGTGAGCACGATGCTGCACTCGTTAATGGGAGCGGAGGCCCCGGCGGGTCCGCTGGAGGTGGAGGGAGCATACCGAGTGATGGCGCGAGGACCGAGAGCAGGAGAAATTCCTAGAGCCATAGTGATGAGATTCCTCCGTTTTAAGGACAAAGAGATGGTCCTTAGATGGGCAAAGAAAATTCGGAGCAGTAAGTGGGAGAACGCGGTGATCCGCGTATACCAAGACTGGAGTGCGGAGGTGGCGAGAAGGAGGGCGAGCTTTAATCGGGCCAAGGCGGTGCTTCACAAAAAGAAGATAAAATTCGGAATGCTGCAACCGGCAAGACTGTGGGTCACATATCAAGGGAGGCACCACTACTTTGCAACGGCGGATGAGGCGTGGACTTTTATTGTGGAAGAAAAATTGGAATGAGCGGGTTTTTAAAAAAAAAAGAACGTTTGAAACAAAGTGGTGGGGCGAGTATGGGGGTCGAAGAGGGGGGTAAAAAGGGGGGAAAGAGGAGTTTTATGTTATTAATCCTGCGATGTGGTAACTTTTCTCTCTTCCACAGGAGGTGGTGGGGGGAGGAAAGGAGGTGGAGGAGACGGGGCGTTGACCATTGGGGGCGGGGCCAAGGGGGAAGCGCGGGCTCGGTTCCCGCGCTATGATAATCATGGCGGGAATAGGGAAGCAGGAAGGAGGGGGCGTCGCACGGTGCGAGCCGAGGTCACGGGGGGAAGCCGAGGTCGGCCAGAGTTTGCTGACTTCTGGGAGCAACATGGGGGGTGTAACTACGCTAGTGGGGGATCTAGCGGGGGGGTGGTGGGAGGGGGGAACTATTGGGCTGCTGCTGCTGGGGAGAGGGTGAGCTGGTATGGGGTGGGATGGGCGGGGGGGCACCGCCTGGGGGGGACACAGCTGCGTGGGAACCGGGTGAGGAGCTGGAAAAAGGGGATGGCTAATCGACAAGTGGGGGGGGTAAAAAGCCCCCCAACCCGGCTGATCACGTGGAACGTGAGAGGGCTGAACGGGCCGATAAAGAGGGCACGGGTACTCGCACACCTTAAGAAACTTAAGGCAGACGTGGTTATGTTACAGGAAACGCACTTGAAACTGATAGACCAGGTGAGACTACGCAAAGGTTGGGTGGGGCAGGTGTTCCATTCGGGGCTAGATGCGAAAAACAGGGGGGTGGCTATATTAGTGGGGAAGCGGGTAATGTTTGAGGCAAAGACTATAGTGGCGGATAGCGGGGGCAGATACGTGATGGTGAGTGGCAAACTACAGGGGGAGACGGTGGTTTTGGTAAACGTATATGCCCCGAACTGGGATTATGCCAATTTTATGAGGCGTATGCAAGGACGTATCCCGGACCTAGAGGTGGGAAAGTTGGTAATGGGGGGAGATTTCAATACGGTGTTGGAACCAGGGCTGGACAGGTCGAGGTCCAGGACTGGAAGGAGGCCGGCAGCAGCCAAGGTGCTTAAAGATTTTATGGAGCAGATGGGAGGAGTAGACCCGTGGAGATTTAGCAGACCTAGGAGTAAGGAGTTTTCGTTTTTCTCCTATGTCCACAAAGTCTATTCGCGAATAGACTTTTTTGTTTTGGGAAGGGCGTTGATCCCGAAGGTGAGGGGAACGGAGTATACGGCTATAGCCATTTCGGATCACGCTCCACATTGTGTGGACTTGGAGATAGGGGAGGAAACAGAAGGGCGCCCACCCTGGAGAATGGACACGGGACTAATGGCAGATGAGGGGGTGTGTCTAAGGGTGAGGGGGTGCATTGAAAAGTACTTGGAACTCAATGATAATGGGGAGGTCCAGGTGGGAGTCGTCTGGGAGGCGCTGAAGGCAGTGGTTAGAGGGGAGCTGATATCAATAAGGGCACATAAAGGAAAGCAGGAGAGTAGGGAACGGGAGTGGTTGCTGCAAGAACTTCTGAGGGTGGACAGGCAATATGCGGAGGCACCGGAGGAGGGACTGTACAGGGAAAGGCAAAGGCTACACGTAGAATTTGACCTGCTGACAACGGGTACTGCAGAGGCACAGTGGAGGAAGGCACAGGGTGTACAGTACGAATATGGGGAGAAGGCGAGCAGGTTGCTGGCCCCCCAATTGAGGAAAAGGGGAGCAGCGAGGGAAATAGAGGGAGTGAGGGATGAGGAAGGAGAGATGGAGCGGGGAGCGGAGAGAGTGAATGGAGTGTTCAAGGCATTTTATAAAAAATTATACGAAGCTCAACCCCCGGATGGGAGGGAGAGAATGATGGGCTTTCTGGACCGGCTGGAATTTCCCAAGGTGGAGGAGCAGGAAAGGGTGGGACTGGGAGCACAGATTGAAATAGAGGAAGTAGTGAAAGGAATTAGGAGCATGCAGGCGGGGAAGGCTCCGGGACCGGATGGATTCCCAGTTGAATTTTACAGGAAATATGTGGACTTGCTCGCCCCGCTACTGATGAGGACCTTTAATGAGGCAAAGGAAAGGGGACAGCTGCCCCCGACTATGTCGGAGGCAACGATATCGCTTCTCCTAAAAAAGGTAAAGGACCCGCTGCAATGCGGGTCCTATAGACCTATTTCCCTCCTAAATATAGACGCTAAGATTCTGGCCAAGGTAATGGCAATGAGGATAGAGGATTGTGTCCCGAGGGTGGTCCATGAGGACCAAACTGGGTTTGTGAAGGGGAGACAGCTGAATACGAATATACGGAGGCTGCTAGGGGTAATGATGATGCCCCACCAGAGGGGGAAGCGGAGATAGTGGTGGCGATGGATGCCGAGAAAGCATTTGATAGAGTGGAGTGGGATTATCTGTGGGAGGTGCTGAGGAGATTTGGTTTTGGAGATGAATATGTTGGATGGGTGCAGCTGTTGTATAGGGCCCCAGTGGCGAGTGTGGTCACGAATGGACGGGGATCTGCATACTTTCGGCTCCATAGAGGGACAAGGCAGGGATGCCCTCTGTCCCCATTATTGTTTGCACTGGCGATTGAGCCCCTGGCAATAGCATTGAGGGGTTCCAAGAAGTGGAGGGGAGTACTTAGAGGAGGAGAAGAACACCGGGTATCTCTGTATGCGGATGATTTGTTGTTATATGTAGCGGACCCGGTGGAGGGGATGCCAGAGATAATGCGGACACTTCGGGAGTTTGGAGAATTCTCAGGATATAAACTGAACATGGGGAAAAGTGAGTTGTTGGTGGTGCATCCAGGGGAGCAGAGCAGAGAAATAGAGGACTTTCCGCTGAGGAAGGTAACAAGGGACTTTCGTTACTTGGGGATCCAGATAGCCAAGAATTGGGGTACATTGCATAGGTTAAATTTAACGCGTTTGGTGGAACAAATGGAGGAGGACTTCAAGAGATGGGACATGGTATCCCTGTCACTGGCAGGGAGGGTGCAGGCGGTTAAAATGGTAGTCCTCCCGAGATTTCTCTTTGTGTTTCAGTGCCTCCCGGTGGTGATCACGAAGGCTTTTTTCAAAAGGATCAAAAAGAGTATCATGAGTTTTGTGTGGGCCGGGAAGACCCCGAGAGTGAGGAAGGGATTCTTACAGCGTAGTAGGGATAGGGGGGGGCTGGCACTACCGAGCCTAAGTGAGTACTACTGGGCCGCCAATATCTCAATGGTGAGTAAGTGGATGGGAGAAGAGGAGGGTGCGGCGTGGAAGAGATTGGAGAGGGCGTCCTGTAGGGGGACTAGCCTACAAGCTATGGTGACGGCCCCATTGCCGTTCTCACCGAAGAAATACACCACAAGCCCGGTGGTGGTGGCGACTTTGAAAATTTGGGGACAATGGAGACGGCATAGGGGAAAGACGGGAGCCTTGGTGGGGTCCCCGATAAGAAATAACCATAGGTTTGCCCCGGGGAGAATGGATGGGGGATTTGGAATATGGCAAAGAGCAGGAGTAACGCAACTGAAAGATCTGTTTGTGGATGGGAAGTTCGCAAGTTTGGGAGCGCTGACCGAGAAATATGGGTTGCCCCAAGGGAATGCATTCCGGTATATGCAACTGAGGGCTTTTGCGAGGCAACAGGTGAGGGAATTCCCGCAGCTCCCGACGAATGAGGTGCAGGACAGAGTGATCTCAAAGACATGGGTGGGGGAGGGTAAGGTGTCAGATATATATAGGGAAATGAGGGACGAGGGGGAGATTATGGTAGATGAGCTGAAAGGGAAATGGGAAGAAGAGCTGGGGGAGGAGATTGAGGAGGGGCTGTGGGCGGATGCCCTAAGTAGGGTAAACTCATCGTCCTCATGTGCCAGGCTCAGCCTGATTCAATTTAAGGTGTTACACAGGGCGCATATGACTGGAGCACGGCTCAGTAAATTTTTTGGAGTAGAGGATAGGTGTGCGAGATGCTCAAGAAGCCCAGCGAATCACACCCACATGTTCTGGTCATGTCCGGCACTACAGGGGTTCTGGGTGGGGGTGACAAAGGTGCTTTCGAAAGTAGTGGGGGTCCAGGTCGAACCAAGCTGGGGGTTGGCTATATTTGGGGTTGCACAAGAGCCGGGAGTACAGGAGGCGAGAGAGGCCGATGTTTTGGCCTTTGCGTCCCTAGTAGCCCGGTGCAGGATACTGTTGATGTGGAAGGAAGCCAAGCCCCCGGGTGTGGAGACCTGGATAAATGACATGGCGGGGTTTATAAAGCTGGAACGGATTAAGTTCATCCTAAGGGGATTGGCTCAAGGGTTCACCAGGCGGTGGCAACCGTTCGTCGAATACCTCACAGAAAGATGGAGGGAATGGAAAAGAAGAAGGCAGCAGCAGCAGCCCGGGGGGGGGGGGGGGGAGGGGGGGAGGAGGAACCAGAAGGACTCTCAGGGTTGTTAATATATATGTATAATATGTATAGGTCGTTGCTATAAATAATTGTATATTGGACTGTTAAATCATATTTTTGGAGAGTGTTTATCTGAGACAAGGCAGTTGCCATTCAGTTTTAGTTTTAGTTTTTGTTATATATTATTTATTTTTTGTTTATAAAACAGGTCATTGTTATTTATACGGTTATATTATTGTGCAAAGGATACACAATGTACTGTGATGGTTGACCAAAAATTTTCAATAAAATATTTTTTTTTTTAAATGAAAGGGCAATAGATGCTGACATTGTCAGTAATGCTCACAGTATGTAAGGACATTAAAAATGTGGTGTTACATTGAAATCAGATTCAGCTGATATTTGTTTTATTGGAGACTTTTACATTGTTAAATTCAGTGCATCCCAGCTCCAGTACAAATATTAATATTTTGTTTACCCTACAGAAATGTGTAAGATTTACAGCACAGGGCATAATAGCAGCATAAAAAATAGTAGCAGGAGGAGGCCATACAGCTCCTCAAACTATCTCTGCCATTCAATAAGATTTTGGGTGGTCTTTTCTTAGACTCCATTCCACTTTCCTGCCTGTTGCTATAATCCTTGACACCCTTTGGTCAAACGTCTGTCTACCTCAGCCTGAATATATTCAAAGATTCAGCCGCCACATCTCTCTGGGGTAGAGAGTTTCATCAACCTCTGACAGATCATTTTTTGCCCAACTCCACCTTAATTGGGCAACCCCTTATTCTGAAACTATGCCCGTAGTTCAGGATTCCCCCATGAGGAGAAAATTCCTCTCAGCATTCCTGTCAAGCCTGCTCACAATATTGTAGGTTTCAATAAAATCACCCCTCAAACTCTAATGCCATGTCTGTGTCTGGGCAATGATTTGAATAATGTTATGAAGGTGAGCATAGAGGTTTCCGGTGGCAGCCGTGGAGTGAGTGGTCGAACACAGGACGGCTCTGGCTTGAAAAGTGGAGCGGAGAGAGCAGGGGAGGACGTCCTCTCATGGATGGGTATGTTTAAGGGCTATCAGACCTGGCTGAAGACAGTGAAAGACCTAGCAAAAGAGTTGGAGGCGACTCATGGCGCAGTACTAATTACGATAATGGTGGAAGAGGAACGGTCGTCGTTGATGGAGCAATTGATGGGCTTCATTAAAGAGGAGTTTCAGCAAAGGAAGGAAATGCAGAGCGACTGATCAAAGGTGATTGGGGGGGCACTGGCACCTCTTCGTCGGCCCCTGGAATGGGTGGGAAAGTGCCTCGAAACACTGGGGACGACGATCCACAAGGTGGTGAAGGTGGTGTCCGACCAGAGTGACTATATTGTGTCTTTGGAGGCTGAGGTGGGGATCCTGGGGCATCTGGAAGTCACTGCGGTCGAAGGTAGAGGACTAGCAGAATAGGTCCAGGTGAAAAAATCTGCAGATTGTGGGTTTGCCAGAGGGAGTGGAGGGAACGAGCTACATTGCAAGGATGTTGGCCAGGTGCTGGAGGAGAAGTTGTTGGACAAATCACCAGAGGTGGACCGGGCCCATAGGTCCTTGAGGCAGAAACCGAGAGAAGGGGAGCCACTATGGGCAGTGATTGTTCGGATGCACAAGTTTCTGGACAAGGGAAAGATTTTGAGATGGGCCAGGGCGAAACGGTCCACAAATGGGAGGGAAATCAAATCCAGATTGTCAGGTCATTGGAGCAGGGTTCGCCAGGATGCGAGTGAGGTTCAACAAGGCCAAGACAGTGCTGTACCGGCGACAGATTCAATTTGGTGTGTTGTGTCCGGCCAGAATTTGGGTAATCTATGATGGCCAGGAATATTACTTTGGGATGCCGGAGGAGACAAATACTTTTATTGGGGATCATAAACTGGGGGAGAGCTGAATGGTGACTTTGGATGGAGGAGTTATGTCTCCGAACGTTGCGTTTTATTATTGTTCTTGTTTGCCGATGTGGGGGGAAGTTAAGAAATTGTAAATTTGTATGGGGGTGATTGCTCTCCCCTCCTACTTTTTTCGTGAGGTCTTTTGTGTTTTTGATGTTTTGTTCGTGCTGGTTGTATTTTTGGGGCTTTTGGGGATCTGTTGATGTCTTTGATACTTTTTATGGTAATTGGGTGTCTTTTGCGCAAGTTAAGGTGGGTTCTGTTGGGGAAGGGATGGGGGAGTGTGGGAGGGCCTTCGGGCAGGAGTCACCACGCGAGCAAGCAATGCTAGTGAATGGGATCGCAGTTAGGGGGGGAGGCTTGTGGGGGTGGGGATGGGAGTTTGGGGGGGGAGGAAATGCGACGTGGCAGGTATGGAGGATGAGGGAAGTCATCGGCGGGGGGCCGTCTTGGATGGGCCCAGTTTAGAGTGGGAATGGGCGAGGCGAAGCCCAAGTACACGAGAGAGAGGTGGAGGCGGAGGCCTCTGGTGAGACTCGTGATGGGGAATGTCCGCGGTCTGAAGAGCTTGAGAGCGGAGGCACTTTTCTTGCAGGAGATGCATCTCCGGGTAAAAGATTAGTTGACACTGAGAAAGGAATGGTGGGACAGGTGTTTCACTCAGGACTTGATTCCAAGTCAAGGGGTGGGGGGGATCATTTTGTTGAACAAGAAAACAGGTTTACTGGGCCAGGGATGTGTGGGACCCGGGGGGTAGGGGTAGGGCCGGGGTAGATAGGGAGGGGGGTGATAAGGGGATGCCAATGTGGTAGTCTGTGTAGAGGTATTACGGTACCTGGTAATGCTGGAACACCATCGGTAGATATTGTATGTTTCCTATTGGTCAAGCTGTATGGTAGCTCCGCCCTGCAAGGCGGGGTATAAGAGCCCGTGCCGCCCCAGCAGCCTTCTTTCTGTACCTGAGCTGCTTGGGGAAACATCTAGCTTATTAAAGCTTTCAGTTGGACTACAACCTCGCTTTAGTGGCCATTGATTGTGCATCAATTTAATAAGCTAGATTTAAAAGGATGGAGATCCGAATCAAGCCGGAGTGTCTGCAACTCAGCCCCCATGCTGCAAACTCAGCGGCAACCTTCAAGCACTGGCTGGCGTGTTTTAAAGGATATCTCGGAATGGCCGAACACACACCCACAGGAGAACAGAAATTGTCCAGCACTCGAGGGTGAGCCCGGAGATTTGCACCCTCATCGAGGAGGCGGACGACTTCGACGCAGCAATGGAGCTGCTAAAAGGACATTATATTCGCCCGGTAAACCAGGTCTACTCCCGACATCTGCTAGCAACGAGGCGACAAATCCCTGGGGAATCGCTGGAAGAATTCTACCGTGCGCTCCTGGTGTTGGGGAGAAACTGCAGCTGCCCGCAAGTTTCGGCGAGGGACCACACAGAACTCTTGATCCGGGACGCTTTCGTGGCAGGTATGCTGTCCTCCCAAATCCGCCAGCGATTGCTGGAAAAAGACACCCTAGGCCTCAAGGAGGCACGGTCCCTTGCAGGCTCCCTGGATGTGGCCTCCCAAAACGCCATTTTTGTGAACCTCACCCCGGATTGCAAACCTGTTGCCACCAGGAGCAGACGGTACAGTGCCCAGGATCGGATCTTTATTAGGTCAGAGGTCTGAAGGCTACTGAGGGAAGGAGTCATTGAAGCTAGCAACAGTCCCTGGAGAGCTCAAGTAGTGGTAGTAAAGACCGGGGAAAAACATAGGATGCTCATTGACTACAGTCAGACCATCAACAGGTTTACGCAGCTGGACGTGTACCCTCTCCCCCGCATATTCAACCTGGTAAACAGGATCGCGCATTACAAGGTCTTCTCCACGGAGGATCTTATGTCCGCCTACCACCAGCTCCCCATCCGCACTAGTGACCGCAAATACACTGCCTTCGAGGCAGATGGGCGGCTCTACCACTTCTTAAGGGTTCCCTTCGGTGTCACTAACGGGGTCTCGGTCTTCCAGCGCAAGATGGACCGAATGGTTGACCAGTACGGTTTACGGGCAACATTCCCGTATGTCGATAATGTCACCGTCTGCGGCCACGACCAGCAGGACCACGACACCAACCTCCGAAAATTCCTCCAGACCGCAAAGATCCTTAACCTTATAACAAGGATAAATGCATGTTTAGCACCAACCGCCTAGCCACCCTCGGCTACGTAGTGCGAAATGGAGTTATAGGCCCCGACCCTGGACGCATGCGCCCCCTTATGGAGTTCCCCCTCCCTCACTGCTCCAAGGTCCTGAAGCGCTGCCTAGGGTTTTACTCTTACTATGCCCAGTGGGTCCCCAACTATGCGGACAAGGCCCGTCCCCTGATCCAATCCACAGTTTTTCCCCTGTCGATAGAGGCCCGCCAGCCCTTCAGCCGCATCAAAGCAGACATTGCAAAGGCCACGATGCACGCCACCGTCGAGTCCCTCCCCTTCCAGGTCGAGAGCGACGCGTCTGACGTAGCTCTGGCGGCCACCCTCAACCAAGCGGGCAGACCCGTGGCCTTCTTCTCACGTACCCTCCATGCTTATGAAATCCGCCACTCCTGAGTCGAAAAGGAGGCCCAAGCCATAGTGGAAGCTGTGCGACATTGGAGGCATTACCTGGCCGGTAGGAGATTCACTCTCCTCACTGACCAATGGTCGGTTGCTTTCATGTTCGATAATGCACAGCGGGGCAAGATAAAAAACGATAAGATCTTGCGGTGGAGGATCGAACTCTCCACCTACAACTACGAGATCTTGTATCGTCCCGGGAAGCTAAACGAGCCTCCTGGTGCCCTGTCCCACGGCACATGTGCCAACGCACAAGTGGACCGCCTCCGAGCCCTCCACGAGGACCTCTGCCACCCGGGGGTCACTCGCTTTTTCCACTTTATCAAGACCCACAAACTGCCCTACTCCCATTCGCCATCCCCTGCCCCGACATGACCGCAACGACCGTCATCAAGGCCCTCCATAGCATCTTTGCACTGTTCGGGTTCCCCGCTTACATAAATAGTGATAGGGTGTCCTCCTTTATGAGTGACGAACTGCATCAATTCTTGCTCAGCAAGGGCATCGCTTCGAGCAGGACGACCAGTTACAACCCCCGGGGTAACGGAAAGGTAGAGAGGGAGAACGGAACAGTCTGGAAGACCGTCCGACTTGCCCTACGGTCCAGGAATCTCCCAGTCTCCCGCTGGCAGGAAGTCCTTCTGGATGCCCTCCACTCCATCCGGTCACTGCTTTGTACCACGACCAACCAAACGCCTCACGAACGTCTCCTTGTCTTCCCCTGGACGTCCTCTGGGACCTCGCTCCCGACCTGGCTGGCAGCTCCCGGACCCATCCTGCTCCGAAAACACGTGCGGGCGCACAAGTCGGACCCGTTGGTCGAGAGGGTCCATCTGCTCCATGCTAACCCCCAGTACGCCTACGTGGCGTACCCCGACGGCCGACAAGATACGGTCTCCCTATGAGACCTGCCGCCCGCCGGATCCCCACGCACACCCCAGCCACCAGTCCCACCCTCCCTCGCACCGGTGCACCTTACAGGAGGATCGGTCCTTCCGCCTGCCCCGACTAGGCCCCCCCATCCACCGACGCACCCCGCAGACGCTCCCTTTCCAGGTCAACCGTTTTCCCCACCAGCGAGTCTAGGGGTGTTGAAGCTGCCACAGAGATCGAGGCCACGCTTCCGGATGCACAGACGCCCGAGCCTCCACCGGCGTCACCACCAAAGCTTTGACGATCATAGAGGACGACCAGTGCCCCGATTGACTGATTGCTTCATTTTAAAGTGTATATAGTTAATTGTGAATCTGTAAATAGTTACAAAACGCTGTACGGAGGTATTATGGTACCTCCATAACTATAATTTCTACCACGTTACCATGTTGTAATATCAAGCCACCACCCCCGCCGGACTCTTTTTTTTAACAGAGGGTGAATGTGGTAGACTGTGTAGAGGTATTACGGTACCTTTTAATGCTGAAACACCATTGGTAGATATTGTATGTTTCCTATTGGTCAAGCTGTATGGTAGCTCCGCCCTGCAGGGCGGGGTATAAGAGCCCGTGCCGCCCCAGCAGCCTTCTTTCTGCACCTGAGCTGCTGGGGGAAACATCTAGCTTATTAAAGCCTTCAGTTGGACTACAACCTCGCTTTAGTGGTCATTGATCGTGCATCAGCCAGTGGTATTAGTAAATGTGAATGTGCCTAATTGAGATGATGTTGGCTTTGTGAAGAGATTACTGGGAGCGATCCTAAGTCAATGGGATGGTTGAGAATGGTGAAAGAGCTGGGAGGGTTTATGGAAGGGATGGTGATGATGGATTCATGAAAGATCGGGAACCCGGGAGGAAGGGAATATTCCATCTTCTCCCATGTGTATAGTGTTATTCCAGGATTGATTTTTCTTGCTCAGCTGATGGGGACGATTGGGGCAGAATATGCAGGGATTGTGATGTCAGACCATGGCCGCACTGGTTCGATGTGAGGATTTGTTCAGGACAAGTGCAGAGGCCGGGTGTGGAGTTTGGAGTTGGGATATTTGGCTGATAAGGAGTTCTGTGGGAAGTTGAGAGTGGCGATGAAGAACTATGTGGAGCTCAACCAGAACGTTGAGGTAGCAGCGGCTATGTTTTGGGAGGCCTTGAAGGCGGTTGTCCAAGGGGGAAAATATTTTGTTCAAGGCTCATAGGGACAGGATGGGCGGTTACTGGACGAGATTGTTGAGGTGGACAGGAGATATACTGTGACTCACATGAAGGTGCTGTTGGCAGAGGGGAAGACGTTGCAGGGGCAATTTGACCGGTTGACAATGGGTAAGTTGGTGGGGCAGCTGCGGAGGGCGAGGGGGGTGCATTGTAAGTATTGGGAGAAGGCGAGTCGTAAGTTGGTCCACCAGTTGCGGTCTCAGACAGCGTCCAGGGCAATTTTCAAGGTGGGGCAGAGAAGGGGGAGGTGAGGATAACGGCGATGCGGAGCTAAGCCGCACATTTCGGCAGCTCCCGCTATCATGGACTTTTGGGCTCTCCAGAGGAGCCCCAACGGAAATGTTTTGATTGAATCCCGTGTGGGAAGGTGAAGGAAGGTCCCCCTTACGTTGTATGGCAGGGATTAGCAGTGTAGCGTTGGAGAAAGAGGCTTTGGAGCAGCGGCAAAAACGAGGGGGGAAAAAACAAGATGGTGGAGGGTGGAGATCGAGCAGCATGGGGGCCGGACCAGCAGGAGTTCCTCAGGCGCTGTGTGGAGGAGCTTAAAAAGGAGGTGCTGGCGCCAATGCTGTTGGCGATCGAGGGGCTGAAGGAGACCCAGAAGGCCCAGGCGGTGGAGCTCCGTGAGGTGAGGGATAAAACTAATGAGAACGAGGACGAGATCCTGGGCGTGGCGGTAAAGATGGAGGCGCACGAGGCGGTGCTCAGGAGGTGGGCCGAGAGACTTGAGGTCCTGGAGAACAGGTCGAGGAGGAAGAATCTCCGGATTCTGGGTCTCCCCGAAGGAGTGGAGGGAGCTGATGTCGGGGCGTACGTGAGCACGATGCTCCATTCGCTGATGGGTGTGGAGGTCTCTCCGAGCCCCCTGGAGCTAGAAGGGGCTCACCGGGTCCTGGCGAGGAGACCCAAGGCTGATGAGCCGCCAAGGGCGATAGTGGCGAGGTTCCATCGCTTCGCGGACAAAGAAAGTGTCCTGAGGTGGGCCAAGAAGGTGCAGAGCAGTAGATGGGAGAAAGCGATGATCCGAGTCTACCAGGACTGGAGTGCGGAGGTGGCAAAGAGGAGAGCTGGCTTCAACCGGTGCTGCACAAAAAAAGAGTCCGGTTCGGAATGCTGCAGCCTGCGCGACTGTGGGTCACTTATCAGGACCGACACCACTATTTTGAAACGCCAGAAGAGGCTTGGACCTTTATCCAAACGGAAAAATTGGACTCGAACTGATGGGCTGTGGTTGTGGGGGGGGGATGTTGACTGTATACGGGGTTGTAAATATGGGTAAAGAATGTTTCATGGGTGGGATGATGGATGGGGATGTGGGAAGAGTTCTTGTTAAATTTTCTTTTTCTGTTGATGAGATAGTGGGAAATGTGGGCGTCGGTGCTGGAGGGAGGTGAGACTCGGGGATGGGGGAACTGGGATAAGGCCGCAACAGGAGCTGCGCCACAGGGGGCGGGGCTGGCTCAGGAAAGCGCGGGCTTTTTCCAGGGCTAGGGAGGGGGGGGGGATGGAGGAAGGTAAGGAGGAGGAGAGATTCCCACACTGGGAGATCAACGGGAAGGCGGGGGAAGCCGGGGTCAGCAGAAGTCAGCTGACTCATGGAAGGAGTATGGAGGGAGCAAAAGAGCTAGATGCGGATCTAGCGGAGGGGGGGGGGGGGGGCGGGGAGAGGGGGGGACAATAGGGTTGCTGCTGCACTGGCCGAGGGGGAACTGAAAATGGAAGAGGTGGCCGGGGCGGGGGTTCCCCGTCTGGGGGACTGGAGGGTGCGGGATGTGCGGGCAGGGGACTGGCCTAAGACAGGAGATGGCTAGTCGGCAGGGGAGTAGCCCCCCAATCCGGCTGATCACGTGGACTGTGAGAGGCCTAAATGGGCCGGTTAAGAGGGCCCAAGTGTTCGCGCACCTAAAGGGACTGAAGGCAGACGTGGTCATGCTTCAGGAGACACATCTGAAGGTGGTAGATCAGGTCAGGTTAAGGAAGGGATGTGTAGGACAGGTGTTCCATTCGGGGCTGGATGCGAAGAATAGAGGGGTGGCAATACTGGTGGGGAAGCGGGTGTCATTTGAGGCCAAGAACATAGTAGCGGACAATGGAGGCCGGTACATGATGGTGAGCGGTAGGTTGCAGGGGACGGAGGTGGTATTGGTAAATGTATACGCCCCGAACTGGGACGATGCTGGATTCATGAAACGGATGTTGGGGCGTATTCCAGAGCTTGATAATGGGTGGGGATTTCAACATGGTGTTGGACCCAGCATTAGATCATTGCAGATCTAGGACAGGGAAGAGGCCGGCGGCGGCCAAGGTGCTCGGGGTTTATGGATCAGATGGGGGGAGTAGATCCGTGGAGATTTGCCAGGCCTTTGGCCAGAGAATTTTCTTTTTTCTCCCATGTACATAAGGCCTACTCCCGGATAGATTTTTTTGTTTTGGGCAGGGCATTGATCCCGAAAGTGGAGGGAACGGAGTATTCGGCCATAGCCATTTCAGACCATGCCCCGCATTGGGTGGAGCTAGAGCTGGGGGAGGAGAGGGACCAACGCCCGTTGTGAGCATTGGATGTGGGACTGGCAGACGGGGAAGTGTGTGGGAGGGTGCGGGGGTGCATCGAAAGGTACCTGGAGGCCAACGACAATGGGGAGGTGCAGGTGGGAATAGTATGGGAGGCGCTGAAGGCGGTGGTCAGGGGAGAGTTAATCTCCATCAGGGCTCATAGGGTGAAGAGAGAGGGCAGGGAAAGGGAGAGGTTAGTGGGGGAGATTTTAAGGGTGGACAGGAGATATGCAGAGGCTCCTGATGGGGGACTACTCAGGGAGAGACGAAGTCTCCAGACGGAGTTCGACCTGTTGACCACAGGGAAGGCAGAGGCACAGTGGAGGAAGGCACAGGGGGTGATATATGAATATGGGGAGAAGGCGAGTCGGATGCTGGCACATCAGCTCCGTAAGAGGATGGCAGCGAGGGAAATAGGTGGAGTCAAGGATGGCAGGGGAACTACGGTGCGGAGTGCGGTGAAAGTGAATGAGGCATTTAAGGCCTTTTACAAGGAGCTGTATAGGTCCCAGCCCCCAGGGGGAAAAGAGGGGATGCGACGATTCTTGGACCAACTGGGGTTCCCGAGGGTGGAGGAGCAGGAGGTGGCTGGTTTGGGGGCGCCCATTGGGGTGGAGGAGCTGGTTAAAGGACTGGGGAGCATGCAGGTGGGGAAGGCCCCGGGGCCGGATGGGTTCCCGGTGAAGTTTTATAGGAAGTATGTAGACCTGTTAGCCCCGTTGCTGATAAGGACCTTCAATGAAGCAAGGGAGGGGGGGACCCTGCCCCCGACAATGTCGGAGGCGACGATCTCTTTGATCTTGAAGCGGGATAAAGACCCACTGCAATGCGGGTCGTAAAGACCGATCTCGCTCCTCAACGTAGATGCTAAGTTGCTGGCAAAAATGTTGGCTATGAGGATTGAGGACTGTGTCTCGGGGGTGATTCACAAGGACCAGACGGGATTCGTAAAGTGTAGGCAGCTAAATACCAATGTGCGAAGGCTCCTAAATGTGATAATGATGCCATCGGTGGAGGGAGAGGCGGAGATAGTGGCAGCCATGGATGCAGCGAAGGCCTTTGACCAAGTAGAGTGGGAGTATCTCTGGGAAGTGTTGAGGAGGTTTGGGTTCGGGGGAGGGTTTATTAGTTGGGTTAAGCTCCTGTACAGAGCCCCGGTGGCGAGTGTAGTTACGAACCGGCAGAGTTCGGAGTATTTCCGGCTGTATCGAGGGACGAGGCAGGGGTGCCCCCTGTCCCCTCTGCTGTTTGCATTAGCAATTGAATCTTTGGCCATGGCGTTAAGGGAGTCGGGGAAATGGAAGGGGGTGGTCCGAGGGGGAGAGGAACATCGAGTGTCGCTGTACGCAGACGACCTGTTGCTGTATGTGGCGGATCCAGTGGAGGGGATGGTTGAGGTCATGCAGATCCTAAGGGAATTTGGAGACTTCTCGGGCTATAAGCTCAATGTGGGAAAGAGTGAGCTCTTTGTGATCCATCCAGGGGACCAGGGAAGAGGGATAGACGACCTACCATTGAGGAGGGCGGAAAGGAGCTTTCGATACTTGGGGATTCAGGTAGCTAGGAGCCGGGGCGCACTGCACAAACTTAATTTGATGCGGCTAGTGGAACAGATGGAGGAGGACTTTAAAAGGTGGGACATGTTGCCACTCTCGTTGGCGGGCAGGGTACAGTCGATTAAAATGGTGGTTCTCCTGAGGTTTCTTTTTGTATTCCAATGCCTCCCAATTGTGATTACCAAGGCCTTCTTTAAGAGGGTAAGCAGGAGCATTATGGGATTTGTGTGGGCGAGCAAGACCCCGAGGGTAAGGAGGGGGTTCCTGGAGCGTAGCAGAGATAGAGGAGGGTTGGCGTTGCCGAATCTGGGTGGCTACTACTGGGCAGCCAACGTGGCTTGATCCGTAAGTGGGTGATGGAGGGAGAGGGGGCGGCGTAGAAGTGGTTGGAGATGGCGTCCTGCAAAGAAACGAGCCTGGGGGCTCTGGTGACAGCACCGCTGCCGCTCTCGCCGACATGGTACACCACGAGCCCGGTGGTGGCGGCAACGCTAAAGATCTGGGGGCAGTGGAGACGACATAGGGGAGTGATGGGAGCCTCGGTGTGGTCCCCGATCAGGGATAACCATCGGTTTGTCCCAGGAAGGATGGACAGGGGGTTTCAGAGCTGGCATCAGGCAGGGATTAGAAGAATCGGGGACCTGTTCATCGACGGGACGTTTGCGAGCTTAGGGGCGCTGGAGGAGAAATTTGGACTACCCCCGGGAAATGCCTTCAGGTACATGCAAGTGAGGGCGTTTGTGAGGCGGCAGGTGAGGGAGTTCCCGCTGCTCCCGGCACAGGGGATTCAAGACAGGGTGATGTTGGACGTATGGGTCGGGGAGGGCAAGGTGTCGGCGATATACCAGGAGATGAAAGAAGAGGGGGAGGCTTTGGTAGAGGAGCTGAAAGGTAAATGGGAAGAGGAGCTAGGGGAGGAGATTTAGGAGGGGCTGTGGGCTGATGCCCTAAGTAGGGTTAATTCCTCTTCCTCGTGTGCCAGGCTTAGCCTGATACAGTTTAAGGTAGTTCACAGAGCGCATATAACGGGGACGAGGCTGAGTAGGTTCTTTGGGGTGGAGGACAGATGTGGGAGGTGCTCAGGAAGTCCGGCGAACCATGTCCATATGTTTTGGTCATGCCCGGCACTGGAGGGGTTCTGGAGGGGAGTTGCAGGAACAGTATCTAAGGTGGTGAAAGTCCGGGTCAAGCCAAGCTGGAGGCTAGCACTATTTGGAGTAGTGGACGAGCCGGGAGTGCTGGAGGCGAAAGAGGCCGGCATTCTGGCCTTTGCGTCCCTAGTAGCCCGGCGAAGGATCTTGTTAATGTGGAAAGAGGCGAAGCCCCCCAGCGTGGAGGCCTGGATAAATTATATGGCAGGGTTTATCAAGTTGGAGAGGATAAAGTTTGCCTTGAGAGGGTCTGCGCAGGGGTTGTGCAGGCGGTGGCAACCGTTCCTAGACTATCTCCTAGATGAAGGTCGACAGCAGCAGCAGCAACCCAGAGGGGAAGGGGGGGGTGGGTGACATCTTTCTTCGGGGGGAGGAGGGAGGGAGGGGGAAGGGGGGGCCTTTCTGGGGGGCATTTGAGCAAGAAAATACATGAATGATCCGGGAAACTGATATGTACGGGAGGAATCCAATGTACAAAGTTCTGTATCATATTGACTTGCCATGTTCATGTCTTGCTATGCGAGCTTTCTTTCTTTTGTGTTACAATGGGGGCGGGGGGGGGGGGTTGTTTTGTATGGTTGAAAATTGTGTTAAAAATTCTCAATAAACATATTTAAAAAATGTTTTTTTAAAAAGCATCCTACAAGGCGTTGTAGGATATGGGGCGGTTTCTGGATGTGTAGGAGTTCCCAGTGTTGGAGGAGGGGAAGAGGCAGGCATTGGAAGAACCATTGGGGTTAAGGGAGGTAAAGGAGAATATTAGTAAGATGCAGTCAAGGCCAGACGTCTTTCCGCAGAGTTTTACAAGAAGTTTGCGACAGAGTTGCCCCCCACCACCTGGTGGGTATGTTTAGTGATGCAGTGATGCCGGCTACCTTAGCGCAGGCGTCGGTTCACTGATCCCGACAAAGGGGAAGGACCCACTGGAATGTGGGTCCTACAGGCTCATTTCGTTGTTAACACAAATGTGAAAGTCCTGGCGAAGGTGTTGGTGTGTAGGTTGAAGGGGTGAATGCTGATGGTGGTGTCTGAGGACCAAACGGGTTTTGTGAGGGGGAGGCAGCTCTCTAGTAACATTAGGAGGTTGCTGAATGTAATTATGAATCCGTCAGGAGGACGGGAGCCAGAGATGATTGTGTCCATGGACGTGAAGAAGGCATTTGACCGGGCAGAGTGGAGGTACATGTTTGAAGATCTGGAAAGATTTGGGTTTGGACTAAAATTAATGGAGTGGGTTCGATTTATGTTTGCGTCCCCATGGCTAGTGTTCGAACGAACAAGACGGGTTTGGGGTATTTTGGGTTGCATAGGGGGATGAGGGCTGTCGCCATTGTTATTTGCATTGGCGATCGAGCCTTTGGTGATTGGCCTTTGGTCGTCGGCTTGGTGGTGAGGGATTGTGAAGGGGCAGGGTTAGGGAGCACCGAGTATCACAGTATGCGGAAGACCTTTTGTTTGTGTCGGCCCTAGTTGAAAGTATGGCCAGGATAATGGGTTTGTTGGAGAGATTAGGGCATGACACAATTTCCCAATCATTACTTCCTACCTCAGCAAGATGACCACCAGATTCTCCAATGCCTTACTGGCGGTCCTGCTGTGTGCGATAAGGGACAGGAGGGATGTGCTGTTCCCCACAAAGACAGAGATGGCTGAGGAAGTCAACAGCAGGAGCAGCACACCAAAGTCCTGGATTCTTGCAAGAAATGTTTCAATAACCTAATTTGGTTAGGGAAATGCAGCACACGTCCTTCTTTACCCCTCTCCTGTAATGCACCTCCTTCCACTCCTTATTGTCCCTCCTACACCATCCACAGAGCCAATCATTATGATGCACTGCATCATATCTCATCCTCGCTCCTTACACATGCTAAACTCTTGTTTTTTTCTTTTAATTCCAACCAGTAATAGATTCATAAAATTTACAGTGCAGAAGGAGGCCATTCAGCCCATCGAGTCTGCACCTGCTCTTGGAAAGAGCACCCTACCCAACCGCACACCTCCACCCTATCCCCATAATCCAGTAATCCCACCCAACACTAAGGGCAATTTTGGACACTAAGGACAATTTATCATGGCCAATCCACCTAACCTGCACATCTTTGGACTGTGGGAGGAAACCGGAGCACCCGGAGGAAACACACGCACACACGGGGAGAACGTGCAGACTCCGCACAGACAGTGACCCAAGCCGGGAATCGAACCTGGGACCCTGGAGCTGTGAAGCAATTGTGCTAATCACTATGCTACCGTGCTGCCCAATCCCAGCCTCATCTCATTTGAGTTGCATGAGCAGCATCTATCATCATTGAAGTAGCATGGCCCCTTTAAGGGGCGAGTGACCACGTGACTGACTCAGGACCAATCGTGTGGGAACACACGAACCTCAGCCAATGGGGAGTTTGTGTGGGTCCTTGGGAGCAGGACCCCAGACAGTGTGGACCAGGGAGCTGAAGAGTAAAGACCTGTTATATATAATGTTCTGTACCTGTTATCCAACTATCTTTGCCTTTCACCAATTAATCCCTTTCTTAAATACTGGAAGCCTCCAGTGTATGTCCCGAGTCACCACATTCATCAAACCCCTTCAGTTGCCACTGATGTCACTTTCCATAGATGTGTGACATCTTCACTCCTGTTATAAAATGTTGAATTCTCCTTTCACTTTTTGCACTAAATCCGAGGAAGCATACATCATTCTGTTGAACCAGCATTTGTGCAGGAGAGAGTGTAAAATTTGAGGAGAAAGCTAGGGCCAGCAGAAGACCCTTAGATATTAAGGAAGTGAGCCCAGCGGAGGAACAGGCCCTTGAGATAAACAATGCCTCCAGTGTACTCTGCATTGGTGATGTGGGGGGGGGGGGGGGGGGTGTTGATGGATCCGCATGGCAGGGTCCCTAATTGCGATGGAAAAGAACACAAGCAACTGCACCTTCGGTGCACTTCAGCACATTAACAAATATGGTTGAGTGCTTATTTCCGGTTTCTTGCTATCACTGCTAAATCTTCATGATTTTCCATTTCCTCTAACAGCTTCACATGAACAACATGAGCCCTTCTCTCAGAAAAAGATGATCCCTCAGAGGAGCTCACTCTCCTTAGAGGACTCACTCTCACACAATGTACACGTTTCAGGCACAGTACAAAATAGCTATATGATCAGGTGAATTTCAAGTGAGCAGGATCAGAAAGTGATGATAGTAACAGCAGAGGAGAACATCTGCCAGAGGACACCATCCTCTCTCAGCCCTGCTAACGTTTGGCCTGGGCGTTATAGTTCGTCCGTTAAGGGGTTGAAATCATAGTTGGTTTCAACTGCTAGCAGGTGAGAATGATTTACCGGTCCCTGATTGGGTGAACAGTTGGGGAAGCAGGGGTATGCTGATCTCCGTAGCTGGCGGTGATAGTCTCCCCAGAATGGTTCATTGGTCCTGGATCAGACAAGTGGATGAATAATGCAGAGTGATGCTGATCTCCATGGCTGGTGGTGGCAGTCTCTTCTGCTCTTGGTCTACTTGAGCTAACTAAGGTGTTAGGCTGGAGCCAAAATGGCTTCACCTCAAGAAGCTCTTTTCCGGGCAGCACGGTGGTGCAGTGGTTAGCACTGTTGCCTCACTGTGCCGATGTCCCAGGTTCGATCCTGGCTGTGGGTCACTGTCCGTGTGGAGTTTGCACATTCTCCCCGTGTCTGCCTGGGTTTCGTCCCCACAACCCAAAGATGTTCAGGGTAGGTGGATTGGCCACACTAAATTGCCCCGTATTTGGAAAAAATGAATTGGGTACTCTAAATTTATTTTTTAAAAAGCTCTTTTCCATGTGATAGGATTTTTCCCACTTCAGAGCTTGTTTTTATATACCTTAACTCTAGAAAGCTGATGTTGTCTCATGTCAATTGCTTGTACAATTGTCCATCAACACATCAACAGGGGCCAGATATTCAAGGTAACCCCTCCTATTTCTGCCCAAAGCCATGAAGTCATCTCAAGCTTATCACTTGCTATGACATTCTATTTAATCTTTACTCAGACAGTTGATTTAGTTATGGGTCATGCCTTATTAAACTTTAACAGTTTCTTGTTTCAGAGCCTATGCTAGAGTCATGCCCTTAGCAGAGATACCAGTCCAATGTTGTCCTGTGTCAGTCAGCCCCAATGCCTGCTATAGATATTTTCTAATTAAAAGACGAAACTATTTCCATAATATTCAATTCATTTCTTAAGATCTCACTGTGTTATTAGACAGCTATTTTGTTATAACCTGCCTGATTATTATTGGCTGGGGGCTGAGGATTGTGGGACAGCCAATAGTCCCTAGCCAATAATAATCAGGCAGGTTATAACATATTTCTTACATTAGTCCAGAAGTGCAAGAGGAACAATTGACAGTAGACCCTCTCTGCAGCATATCAGTCTGAGGAAAATATACAGCAGTTTACACCCAACTCTGCTTAGGTCACTGGGATAACATTTCAAAGAAGTGGTAAACCTAGAAAGTCACTGGATAAAAAGAGAACTTAGGATTCACACTTAAGTGCTCCACTTAATTTGTAAGTACTAGTTTCCCGGTGCACAGTGAAATCTATTCTCACTTTCATCTGACTTTGCTTTTGAGGCAATTTCTGTGTCAGCCTTGTCATTGTATTATAGATGTGGAAGTTGGTTCACTCCTTAAGGGGACAAGTTGGAGGATTATAAAGAGTTAATGTTGCAAGCAATATTTATGGCTGCACAGCAGCCTGAAGGGCACCTCAGAGGCCTTGTTCTGGGATAAATAATCCATGTGTGTGGCAGCACAAACATTTTTTTAAGGGATCACATACAAGAAGAAAGAGCCTCAGGCAGCAACTAAATTTTAAAAGGAACATTAGATACAAGACTGTTGAGGATCTGGTTACATAAGAGTGGTAGACATGACAGAGTCAGACGTGATGTGCTGCTCTATGACAGCATCACTTGCATCTCAGGCTACTAGGTGCTCTCCATGCTATGTGACATGTGCTTTTGCATCGTCTTTGCCATCCCTTTTCTCATCAGATAATGAGACTACACACCTTCTTCCCTCTGCACCTACAATCATCTTTGTTGGGCAATGCTGCACTGAATGTAGTATTCCACTATGATTCTGGAGACTGGCAAGCGAATTTCAGATCTATCAAGGCATCTGAATTTCAACTTGAGCATCCAAATCTACTGATCTATGATGCACCTTGTGGTGATCTGGCTGCTGCTATACCTATTCTGTTGTGGAATGATGGAATACCAAAGAGCTGTCAACAGCCATGTGTTATGATCTTGGTTGAGACCAATAACTTTTTTTTAAAAGAAGAAATCCAAAATCCCAGTTATTTACAGAAAGAATGAAGCCACAGGATTCCAGGATTTTAAAAAATAATAATTTTATCAATTCAAGAGTCGTACAAAACAAATACTATCTTAAAACCCAGAATCAACTTAAGTTAAACATGTATTGATAGACAGATTGCGGTTGATTATCCGTGATAAATTACGCATTAAATAACAGAAATAACTAAGAGAGATCTTACTAATTGGCTCGACGGCCAACTCAACATATATGTCATCAATCTCAGTCACAAGCTCCTTTTGATGTCTCTTTTGCCTCAGAACGATGTTCAGATCCTCTTCTAGAATTTGCACAACCAATCCAAGTTCCACAGGCATAGCCTTCACCAAAAGTGGCGTATCTGCAAAATCCCAACTCTGCTTCCGACGGTCTGGAATGGTGTGTATCTACCGATGTTATCTTCAAATAACAGAGACAACTGAAGCAACTGCATACTTGTCTATCCCTTAGCTTTTGGATCTAATCTCTGGCTTCAGCCTGCCTGTACTGCACCACTGGATACTAGGTGCTCTCCATGCTATGTAACATGTGCTTTTGCATCTGAGCTCTGATGACTGTGTCCTTTTATGCGGTTTCAACCCGTTTCAATCTCCCAAGGAGCTTTGAGGTTTCCAAGCTCAGTTTTTGTTTTAGTTTCCTCAGAATCTGGGAGGGTCAGTGTAATAATTCCAGGAGGTCCAGAGTGAAAAGCCAAACTGGTTTATTTTAAACTGAAGATGAACCCGCAAGCGCGGCACACAACATGAATGGCAGGGATGATCAGGAACTGCTGGTCCAGGTCTGGGAGCGACATTTAAAAGTTCTGCTAATGAGCCCCAGCTGGGCAGGCCTCCTCCTGCTCACCACGAGAGCTCATATTCTGCAAAGCCTACAGGCAGATCAGTCAGCGATCCCCTGTGGGCCTGGTGAGAGTTATCAAATCCCTCCCACCTCAAGTTCGAATGGCCCCCTCAATCAAAGACTAGACTTCAGTGTTGACCTCCAGCAGAGGATCAATCTCCTCAATCTCTATTTCGGACTCTAAAACTTCATCGTCAGGTGGAACAACTCTCGGGTCCCTCATAGGCTGAGTCCCCTTGCCGGAGGTAGTTGCAATGGGCGTCAAGGACATCGTCTCTGCTGAAATCACCTCTGCTGGAGTGGGTTCCCTGCTTCTCAAGTGGTCCAGGTGTTTTTCACAGCCTTCCCTTGGACTTTGACTTTGTACTGTGCTACCGTGGGCAGCATGATAGCTCAGTGGGTAGCACTGTTGATTCACAGCTCCAGGGTCCCAGGATCGATTCCCGGCTTGGGTCACAGTCTGTGTGGAGTCTGTGTGGGTTTCCTCTGGGTGCTCCGGTTTCCTCCCACAAGTCCCCAAAAGACGTGCTGTTAGGTGAATTGGACATTCTGAATTCTCCCTCTGCGTACCCGAACAGGTGCCGGAATGTGGCGACTAGGGGCTTTTCACAGTAACTTCATTGCAGTGTTAATGGATGCCTACTTGTGACAGTAAAGATTATTTTTTTAAAAATTATTATTAAGAAAGAGGACCAGTCATTCCCAGGACTACTCCTGAGATCTATTTGAAGCCATCTCCAAAGTTTTGCACATAGATGGCATCTCCTGTTTTGAAGTTCTTTTTGGGACTTCTGGTTTTAGTTCCTTTTTTAGGTCTCCTGCTTTGACTCCAAGTTGCGAAACAACAGGTTGAGCCTGATGCACAGTCATTGTCCCATTAACAATTCCATTGGTGTGACTCCCGATATTGTGTGCGGCGTGATTCTATATCAAAGAGGAACCAATTTTGTATCCAGGGAACTAACAGCTTGTTTCTTCATTCCAGTTATGAATGTTTGAACTGCTGGTTCAACCAGGCCATTAGATCACTGTTTTTCAAACTCATTTTCCTGGCACTGATTTTTAACAACCGGTCAACCTTCAGGACCCACGCCGGCCAGTCTTGGCGACCCATGCCAGCCAATCTTGGCGATCCATGCCGGCTGACCTTCATGGCCCATGACACCTGAACTTCAAGCTGCGCCATTTTTGCTTACCTTTAATGCAACAGGTGAGCCTGCTTGGTCCTCACCATCTCAGTAGCTTTGTCATTCAATGTTACATTTCTTCTAAGGACTTCAGTTGATGATTTAAGTTCTCGCTGCATCCTTTGAAAAAAATCAAGAGGTTTGTCCTCGAACTCGCCATGCTTAGTCTTCAAATACCTTTGAAGTTTTGAGGGTTTTAAACTTTCATTTATCAGTACTTCTCTGTATATAACACACATGGGCTTTGCATTCTGATTTGCGATGGCACAATTAATAAAACCACACTTCAAGAAATCATCTTTATACTGCTTTGTTCCCAATTTCAGTTTCTTAATGGATCGTTCATCAGAGGCCCTGGAGTTCACACCAGCACTGCTTTGTCCTGCCCTGGACTCTGCTGAGAAGATCTCTCCTGCAGATTCAGTAGTGAGATCCTGCCCTGTTTGTGTCTCTGGTTCTCTCTTCCTTACTACAAAATGATCCATCTTCAGCTCTTCACACAGTCCTGTTGCTTGCATGCTGGCAGCTACAAAATGGAGGAATCGCTCTTCCCTGACGTCAGTGTACATGGCGCCTGTTCACTGCCTCCTCTTCTAGTGAGAAGACTCCATAGATATAAATAAAATATATGGTCCTGGGATCTGCTGGGCTCCGGGAGGCCTGCGCACTGTTAGATCCGGCTGAGGGGGCACGCATACACAGGACGACCGGCACTCTTGAAAGCCAGTTGCTGCCGGCATTTTTAAAAGGCAGATGCGGCTGGTATTTTTAAAGCCAATCACAGCTGTTGGGCACTTCTTCCCACAATTGGGAACGCCGTGACCGATCACTCCGCGACCCACCCTGAGTTTGAAAATGACTGCATTAGACGATGGATGGTATGGTGCCATTCGGATGTGCTTAATGCCATTCGACTTCATGAATGCCTGAAATTCTCCACTGGTAAAGGGGGATACGATTATCAGATACAAGGATATGTCGTGGGTATGGAAACTTTGCCAGAGTTTTTCTATTGTTGCATAAGAAGTTGTCGTGGAGGACATACGATGTACTTTTTTAAAATGTTTTTATTCATGTTTTTCATTTTATACAGTATAAAACAAACAAGTCTGTGTAGACCAGATACAATTTAGAAAAACCAAACATTGGAAATAACCCAAGATGCTACCCCCTTAACCCCCGTCCTTTTTAAAAAATCTTATTTTGAAATATATGTTATTGAATCTTTACATCTGTACACTATACATTAGGTAAGCAAGACGGTTTGTATGTACAATATACATGTTCTCCTTTCATCGGCGTTTCTCCCCCCCACCTCCCCACCCCACCCCCCTTTTTTGTTGTTCAGGCTCCACCTTGGACCCTTTCTTCAGTCGTAGATGCTATAGGCCCACTTTCGTTTTGGATTTGTTACATAGAGTCATAGATGCTTACAGCATGGAAAAAGGCCTTCGGCCCAGCTTGTCAATGCCGCCCAGTTTCTATCACTAAGCTAGCCTGACTTGCCTGCATTTGGCCCATATCCCTCTATACCCACCCTGCCCATGTAACTGTCTAACTGTTTTTTAAAGGAAAAAATTGTACCCGCCTCTAATGCCTCTGGCAGCTCATTCTGGATGCTCACCACCCTTTGTGTGAAACAATTTCCCCTCTGGTCTCTTTTGTATCTCTCCCCTCTCACCTTAAACCTATGCCCTCTAGTTCTACACTCCTCTACCTTTGGGAAAAGATGTTGACTATCTACCTTACCTATGCTCCTCATTATTTTATCATAGAATTTACAGTGCAGAAGGAGGCCACCCGGCCCATCGAGTCTGCACCGGCTCTTGGAAAGAGCACCCTACCCAAGGTCAACACCTCCACCATTTCCCTACAACCCAGCAACCCCACCCAACACTAAGGGCAATTTTGGACACTAAGGGCAATTTATCATGGCCAATCCACCTAACCTGCACATCTTTGGACTGTGGGAGGAAACCGGAGCAGCCGGAGGAAACCCACGCACACACGGGGAGGACGTGCAGACTCTGCACAGACAGTGACCCAAGCCGGAATCGAACCTGGGACCCTGTGAAGCAATTGTGCTATCCACAATGCTACCGTGCTTCCCCTTACAAAGCCATGCTGACTTTCCCTAATTAGCCCTTGCCTGTCTAAATGCCTGTAGATCCTGTTCCTCAGAATACCTTCTAACATTTTACCCACATTTTACCCACTACGGGAGTAAGGCTAACTGGTCTTTAGTTCCCAGGCTTTTCCCTGCAGCCCTTCTTAAACAAGGGCACAACATTTGCTACCCTCCAATCTTCAGGCACCTCTCCTGTGGCTGTCAATGATTCAAACATCTCAGCTCGGGACGGCAATTTCCTCCCTAGCCTCCCACAACGTCCTGGGATACATTTAATCAGGTCCCGGGGATTATCTATCTTGATGCGCTTTAATACCTCCAGAACCTCCTTCTCTGTAATATGTACGCTCCTAAAGACATCACCTTATATTTCCCCAATTTCCCTAACATCCGTGTATTTCTCAACAGTAATTACTGACAAGAAATATTCATTTAGGATCTCTCCCATCCCTTGTGAATCTGCACATAGATGACCTTGTTTATCATTAAGAGGCCCTACCCTCTCCCTAGTCACCCTTTTACCCTTTATGTATCTGTAAAAGCTCTTTGGATTTTTCTCGCCTTATCTGCCAAGACAATCTCATGCCCCCTTTTAGCCCTCTTGATTTCTCTCTTTACTCTACTCCGACAAGCCTTATACACTTCAAGGGATCTACTTGATCCCAGCTACCTATGCATGTCATATGCCGCCTCCTTCCTTTTGACCATGGCCTCAATATCCAAGTCATCCAAGGTTCCCTCCTTCTACCAGCCTTGCCCTTTACTCTAAGAGGAATGTGCTCACCCTGAACCCTAGTAAACACCTTTTTGAAAGACTCCCACTTATAAGCTGTACCCTTGCTTGCAAATAGGCACCCCCAATCAACTTTTGAAAGTTCCTGCCTAATAGCCTCGAAATTGGCCTTGCCCCAAATTAGAATTTTAACTTTTGGGCCAGAACTATCATTCTCAATAGCTATCTTAAAACTAATGGAATTATGGTCACTGGTCCCAAAGTGATCCCTCACTAACACTTCTGTCACCTGCTCTTCCTTATTCCCCAAGAGGAGGTCATGTTTTGTCTCCTCTCTAGTCGGGCCACCACATATTGAATGAGGAATTCTTCCTGAATACACTCAACAAATTTCTCTCCATCAAAACCCCTAGTGCTATGGCTGTCCCAGTTAATGTTGGGAAGTCCCCAACTATTACCACTCTATTTTTCCGGCAGCTATCTGTAATCTCTTTACATATTTGCTCCTCAATATCCCGCTAACTATTTGGGGGCCTATAGTACAGTCCTACCAAAGTGATCTGACCCTTATAGACTCAGTGGGCGAAACCTCGGATATATCCTCTCTCTGTACTGCCGTGATACTGTCCCTAATCAGAAACGCACTCTCCCTCCTCCCTTACCTCCTGTTCTATCTTTCCTATAGCATCTGTACCCTGGAACATTGAGCTGCCAGTCTTGCCCCTCCTTTAGCCAACTTTCAGTAATAGTTACAATATCCCAGTCGCATGTATCTATCCATGCCATGAGTTCATCTGCCTTGCCCGTTAGGCCTCTTGCATTGAAATAAATGCAGTTCAATCTGTTTCTCTGCCTTCTACTTTTCTCCTTACTGACTTTTATTTCTATCCTCTCTTTACTACCCTCTGACTTCCTGCATTAGTTCTCATCCCCCTGCCATATTAGCTTAAACCCTCCCCAACAGTGCTAGCAAACAACCCCCCGAGGACATTGGTTCCAGTCCTACCCAGGTGTAGACTGCCCGATTTGTAATGGTCCCACCTCCCCCAGAACCGGTTCCAATGTCTCAAAAATCTGAATCCCTCCCTCCTCAAGCCATGCATTCATCCTGTCTATCCTGTCATTCCTACTCTGACTAGCACGTGGTACTGGTAGCAATCCTGAGATTACTACCTTCGAGGTACTACTTTTTAGTTTAGCTCCTAACTCCCTATATTCTGCATGTAGGACCTCATCCCGTTTTTTACCTATGTCGTTGGTGCCTATATGCACCAGGCTGTTCACCCTCCCCCTTTAGAATGTCCTGCAGCCGCTCTGAGACATCCAGGACCCTTGCACCCAGGAGGCAAAATACCTTCCTAGAGTCTCGTTTAAGTCCGCAGAAACGCCTGTCTACTCCCCTTACAATCGAATCCCCTATGACTATAGCTCTACCACTCTTTTTCCTGCTCTTCTGCACTGCAGAGCCAGCCACAGTGCCATGAACCTGGCTACTGCTGCCTTCCCCTGGTGAGCCATCTCCCTCAACAGTATCCAAAACTGTATATCTGTTTTGGAGGGAGATGACCGCAGGGGACCCCTGCACTGCCTTCCTACTCTTCCTCTGTCTGATGGTCACCCATTTCCTATCTCCCTCAGTACTCGTTATCTGCGGTGTGACCAACTCACTAAACGTGCTGTCCACGCCTTCCTCGGCATCGTGGATGCTCCAAAGTGAGTCCATCTGCAGCTCCAGAGCCGTGAAGCGGTCTAACAGGAGCTGCAGCTGGACACACATCTTGCACGTGAAGGAGCCAGGGACAGTGGGGGTGTCCCTGAACTCCCACATCACACAGAAGGAGCATGACACCGTTACTGTTGCCCCTATGGCTTTGGGGGGGGGGGGGGGGTGGCGGTGGATGGATCTGAAATGAATGAAATGAAAATCACTTATTGTCACAAGTAGGCTTCAAATGAAGTTACTGTGAAAAGCCCCTAGTCGCCACATTCCAGCACCTGTTCGGGGAGGCTGTTACGGGAATTGAACCGTGCTGCTGGCCTGCCTTGGTCTGCTTTCAAAGCCAGCGATTTAGCCCTGTGCTAATCTGGCTCCCAGCTCGGTCTTTTCCTGTATCCCTCCTTGTTCCTATTTGCTCTGTGTGGTCCGGTCTACCCTTACTCGCCCCCCAGCCCCCCTCCCTTCCTATCTGCTATTGGCCTCGAACAGGTCTTGGAACAGGGTGATGATTAGCCCTCATGCTTTGTGGAAGCCCTCGACCGAACCTCGGATAGTGTATTTGACCTTCTCCCGGTGGAGAAATTCCGACAGGTCTGCCAGCTAGTCCACAGCTGTGGGTGGTGCTGCTCATCATCAGCCGAGTAGGATTCTCTGGCGTGTGATTCGGGAAGCAAAAGCAAGGGCGTCGGCCTTCTCTATATGAAGTTCTGACTAGTCCGAAACCCTGAAGACTGCCACTCTCGGGCACGGCTCCACCTTCACCCCAACAACCTTGGACATCGTCTCGAAGGAGACTGTCCAGAACCCGACAAGTGTGGGGCAGACCCAGAACATGTGGGCGTGGTTGGCACCATTCACACTTGTCCTCCATCTTTAGAAAGAACCTGTTCATTCAGGTTCTGGTTAGGTGCGCTCTGTGCACCGCTTTGAACTGCATGAGACTTAGCCTTGCGCAGGAGGAGGTGGAGTTGGCCCTACTTAGTGCTTCGCTCCAGAGTCCCCACCCTGCTTCCACCCCTAGCTCGCACTCCCATGTCTGTCTTGCTCCATCTAGTGGTGTCCTCGCCCTTTCTTTTTTAAAAAAAATATATTTTATTACAAACATGTATCAAAACAGGTTACAGCAAATAAACATCTCGGGAAACATACTGCCCAACAATCAAAGTCTGTACAGATTTTTCCCATTTCCACACCCCCCCCTCCCCCACCGCGCGACGAGCAGCTCCTCAAACATGGTCACCACATCCCCCTCCTTTTCTCAAAACCCCCTGTTGAGCCCCTTAACTCACACTTGATCTTCTCTAACCTCAGGAAGTCGTACGGGTCACCCAACCATGCCGCTACCCCTGGTGGCGATGCCGACCGCCACTCCAGCAAAATTTGCCGCCATGCAATCAGAGAGGCGAAGGCCACGGCATCGGCCTTCCTCGTCTCCACGAGCTCCGGCTTCTCTGAAACCCCACCTCCACCTCCTCCTCCACTATCCTGGCTAAGACCGCAAACAATCCCGCCCAGAATCTTCCCAATTTTTCGCAACCCCAAAATATGTGCATGTGATTCGCTGGCCCCGCCCACACCTTTCACACTCATCTGCTAACCCCTGAAAGAATCCACTGATTCTCGCCCGACTCATAGGCACCTTGTGCACCACCTTAAACTGTACCAGGCTCATCCTTGCACAAGAGGAAGTCCCGTTTACCGCCAATTGACCTCCCTCCCAACTCCACTTCCCATTTCTCCTTGATCTTCACCACCTGCTCGTCTCCCTGCTCTCCCAGCTACTTGTATATATCTCCAATTCGTCCCTCCCCTTCCACAAAGGGAAGCAGCAGTCGCTCCAGCAGGGTGTATCCCAGAAACCTAAGGAACACCCTCCAGACCCTTCACGCAAAGTTCCTAACCTGCAGATACCTGAACTCACTCCCCCTCGGCAGCCTTACCTTCGCCCTCAGCTCCTCCAAATACAAATCCCTCACCTTGACCAGCCCCACTTCCCTCCACCTCCTGTGTACACTATCCATCCCCCCCCCCCCTAAACGAGGCTCGTTTAGCTTCCCGGGACGATACAAGATCTCGTAGTTGTAGGTGGAGCGCTCCATCGCAAGATCTTGCCCCGCTGTGCATTATCGAACATGAACTCCACCGACCGTTGGTCAGTGAGGAGCGTGAACCTCCTGCCGGCCAGGTAATGCCTCCAGTGTCGCACAGCTTCTACTATGACTTGGGCCTCCTTTTCGACTGAGGAGTGGCGGATTTCGGAAGCATGGAGAAGACGGCCACGGGTCTGCCCGCTTAGTTGAGGGTGGCCGCCAGAGCTACGTCGGACGCATCGCTCTCGACCTGGAAGGGAAGGGACTCGTCGATGGCGTGCATTGTGGCCTTTGCAATGTCTGCTTTGATGCAGCTGAAGGCCTGGCGGGCCTCCATCGACAGGGGGAAGGTTGTGGACTGGATCAGGGGACGGGCTTTGTCTGCGTAGTTAGGGACCCACTGGGCGTAGTAACTAAAAAACCCGAGGCAGCGCTTCAGGGCCTTGGGGCAGTGAGGGAGGGGGAACTCCATGAGGGGGCGCATGCATTCAGGGTCGGGGCCTATAACTCCATTTCGCACTACGTAGACGAGAATGGCTAGGCGGTCGGTGATAAATACAGATTTATCCTTATTGTACGTTAAGTTAAGGATTTTGACGGTCTGCAGAAATTTTTGGAGGTTGGTGTCGTGGTCCTGCTGGTCATGGCCAGAGATGGTGACGTTATCGAGATATGGAAACGTTGCGCGCAAGCCATACCAGTCAACCATTCGGTCCATCGCGCATTGGAAGACCAAGACCCCGTTAGTGACACTGAAGGGAACCCTTAAAAAATGATAGAGCCGCCCATCTGCCTCGAAGGCAGTGTATTTGCGGTCGCTCGTGCAGAGGGTAGCTGGTGGTAGGCGGACTTAACATCCACCGTGGAGAAGACCTTATGATGCACGATCCTGTTTACCAGGTCGGATATGCGGAGGAGAGGGTTCGCGTCCAGCTGCGTAAACCTGTTGATGGTCTGGCTGTAGTCAATGACCATCCTATGTTTCTCCCCGGTCTTTACCACCACTATTTGGGCTCTCCAGGGACTGTTGCTAGCTTCAATGACCCCCTTCCCTTAGTAGCCACTGGACCTCCGAGCTAATGAAGGTCCGGTCCTGTGCACTGTACCGTCTGCTCCTGGTGGCGACGGGTTTGCAATCCAGGGTAAGGTTCGCAAACAGGGAAGGCGGGTCGACCTTAAGGGTCGCGAGGCCGCAGACAGTAAGGGGGGGTATAGGGCCGCCGAATTTGAAGGTCAGACTTTGCAGGTTACATTGGAAGTCCAACCCCAGGAGTGTAGCCGCGCAGAGGTGCGGAAGGACATAAAGGCGGAAATTGTTGAATTTCCTTCCTTGGACTGTGAGGTTTGTTAGGCAGAACCCCTTTATCTCCACTGAGTGGGAACCGGAGGCCAGGGAGATTCTTTGATTTACAGGGTGGGTAAAAAGTGAACAGCGCCTTACCGTGTTGGGGTGTATAAAGCTCTCCGTGCCCCCAGAATCGATCAGGCAGGACGTCTCGTGGCCGTTGATGAAGACCGTCGTCGTTGCTGTTGAGAGTGTTCGATGTTGAGTTTGGTCCAGAGTAACCGAGGCCAGACGCAGTAGCTGTGGATTTTGATCGGGCAGTGTATAGTCGAACGGGCTGGTGTCCTGGGACCCCATCCAAGATGACGTCTCCCATGGGTCGCACATGGTGGTCGGAGATTGACAAAATGGCAGCTCTCATCCGTCCAGCGCGGCGTCCGGGGAACAAGATGGCGGCGCCCATGGGCCGCACGTGGCCCTAGGATACGGGGGTGGCGGTGACTGCTGGCCGCCTGGGGCCCGAGAGGAAGTTCGCTGTGGCAGCCCAGAGTCGCCGCTGGAGATCGCGGCCACCGCTCGTGCCTGGCAGACCCCCACAAAATGTCCCTTCTTGCTGCACCCTCAGGTGGATGTGTGGGCTGGGCAGCGCTGGCGGGGGTGCTTTTCTTGCCCGCAGAAGAAACAGCGGGGCCCATCGGATTTGGCGGGCCGCCTTACAGCGCAGGCCTGCGGTGACAGGGGAAGGTCTGTGGGGCTGCCGCTGCGGGATTCCACGCTGCCCAGGGGGCCGCCGCGCGGTCGGGCACATAGGATTGTGCGTTCCTGGAGGCAACGTCCATGGACCCTGCCAGGCCCCGTGCCTCTCTAAGTCCCAGGGTGACTTTCTCTAAAAGACGCTGGCGGATCTCTGAGGAGCTCATACCTGCTAGGAATGCATCCCAGATTAGGAGTTCCGTTTGGTCGCTCGCCAAAACTTGCGCGCAGCCACAGCTTCTGCCCAGCACCAGCAGTGCGCGGTAGAACTCCTCCAACGATTTCCCGGGGCTTTGTCGTCTCGTTGCAGGCAGGTGACGTGCGTAGACCTGGTTTACAGGGCGGATATAATGTCCTTTTAAAAGTTTGATTGCTTCATCATAGTCTTCCGCCTCCTCGATGAGGGTGTAGATCCCAGGGCTTACCCTTGAGTGCAGGAGATGCAGCTTCTGCTCCCCCGTGGGTGTGCCGCCAGCCATCTCAAGGTAGCCTTTGAAACACGCCAGCCAGTGTTTGAAAATCGCCGCTGAGTTTGCCGCGTGGGGACTGAGTTGCAGACACTCCTGCTTGATTCGGGGATCCATCTTCTCTGCTTAAGTGTAGTCTATTAAATTGATGCACGATCAATAACTACTAAAATGAGGTTGTAGCACAACTGAAGGCTTTAATAGACTCGAACTGTTTCCCAGCAGCTCAGGTACAGAATGAGGGCTGCTGGGATGGCACCAACTCTTATACCCCGCCTATCTGGGCGGAGCTACATACTATACAGCCAATGGTAAACCCCCAGGTTTGACCAATGGAACTTCAGCCTCTCGGGTGTTGCAATACCTGATAATACCACACAGACCTTCACTGTGGACTGCACCACTGGGCTCCCTGAATACCTACTCGGAGCCATTGGCAACGCTGCCATCACCATAGCCCTCAAACTAGACCCCTTACAAGATTCCTTCTCCATCTTAACCCACTCTACCCTTTATCCTTCCCACCACCGCCACACCTTGTCCACATTCGACGCCCAATATTAATGAAGCACGTTCTGCAACGCCAACCCCCCCTGCTGTCTCTGTCTCTGTAGCAGAGGTCCTTTCTAGCAGTCGCCCGTAAATGTCCCCACAGTTCCCCTTCTCCAGACGATCCTCCAGCATTGTGTCTCTCAGGGCCCATCGTCTCCTTGAGTAGAAAGTTTATGATTTGTAAATGTCGGAGCTCCCGTCCATTTGGTAGCTCCAGTCTTTCTGTCAGAGATGTAGCGGATGACCTGGGTCCACTGCCCCCATCTGCTCCATGAATGCTCCCAGTTCCCTAGCCATGTCTGTCTTTAACTCCATTCTGGGGTTTGATCAGTCTGTCAATGGGCCCTGTGCACAGTTAAAGTCCACTTCCATGATCAGTCGGTGTGTCGATATTGGGGTTTTCCACCATGATCTTCTTTATAAAATCCGTGTCACTCCAGTTCGGCACGCGCTCGTTTACCAGGACTACTGTGCCCCATTTGGACACCGCTGGCCATGATGTACCATCCTCATGGGTCTGGAACCGTCCTTGTCGCCGTAAGCATCGGCCTCTTACTAATCATTATGGCTACCGTCCTGGCCCTCGTCCCGTAACATGAAAGTTACGTCTGCCCCACCCAACCCCTCCTTACCCGCAGACAGGCCTTCTCCCTCACATGCATCTCATGGAAGAAGACTATGTCGGCTTTCAAACTTCTCAAAATGGGTGAAGACTCTGGATTTTTTCACTGGGCCGTTAAGTCCCCTAACATTCCAGGTGACTATCCTAGTTGGGGGTTTCTGTCCCCCTCTTTCTTGTGGGCCGCCATGTTACATCGGGGCCGGCGCGGAGAAGGGAACTACCGCACATGCGCGCATTTGCACCGGTCGCAGTGCGCATTCGCGCCGGTTACCGCGCATGCACAGATCCGCGGCGCCCATTTGAGGCCTGTATCGGTAGCTGGAGCGGCGTGGGTCACTCCAGTGCCGTGCTGGCCTCCTGTAGGGCTCAGGATCGCTGCTCCTGGGTGCCTGTTGATGCCATCGTAAAACACTTAGCCTCAGGATAAGAGAATCCCACCCTCAGGAGGCATCTCAACACATCAACACTCGGGGGAACAGGATATCCTTCCTGGCCTCCATCTCGTCCAGGAGCCTCGCCAGGTCAGCGTCCCCGAATCATTGGGCTGGTCTGCCCGGCGCCATTGTTGCGAGCTGGCCTAGGTTGGCTGAGCAAGTGAAGTTTAAATGCTGCTCGATCTAGTTAGCGGGGGTGGGGGGGGGGGGCAGGCGAACACGGTCCCGGCGAATCAGCTGGAAAGCCGTTATTTGCGGCGAGAAGCCCATGAGGCCTCGTTAAACGGAATAATTAACTTTGAGTTGTGTTGTCGGCCTCGCTGGGCCGAGCGCCGGGAAACTCGCGGCAATTCCCGCTCACCACCACACTTAGAAATGTTTTCGGAGAATTGGGCCTTTTCTTTATTCTTTCTTGTGATGTGGATGTCGCTGTCAAGGTCCATATCTAATTGCCTTTGAACCGAGTGGATTGTTGGGCGTTTTCAGAGGACTGTTAAGAATTCTGAATTTCATATGAATAAAATTTACAGAAAAATGGGCACTTGATTGGATGTGGCATAAATTTTGAAAGTTGCTGCAAAGACTCAGGGTGGGATTCTCTCAGCCCACGGCGGGTCGGAGAATCGCCGGGCCGGGTGCGAATCACACGACGACGCCCCAACGCGATAGCCACGGCGCCGATCGGGGGCCGCTCTGCGTGTCCCCCACCCCCCGGCGATTCTCCGCCCAGGATGGGCCGAGTGGCCGCCCAAAAAAGCCCGAGTCCCGCCGGCGCCGTTCACATCTGTCTTACCCGGCGGGACCTCAGCATCCATCCTGCGAGGGGCGGCCTGGTGGGGGGGGGGGGGGGGGTTCCAACCCCGGGGAGGGGCCTCCACCGTGACCTGGCCCGCGATCGGGGCCTACCGATCGGCGGGCTGGCCTCTCGTGGTGGGGGTCTCATTTATTCCATACCGGCCCCTGTAGCTCTCCGCCATGTTGCATCGGGGCCAGCACGGAGAAGGGAGCTACCGCGCATTTGCGCCGGTGACAGCGCAGATCCGCGGCGCCCATTTGACGCTGGTATCGACAGCTGGAGCGGCGTGGGTCACTCCAGTGCCGTGCTGGCCTCCTGTAGGGGTCAGGATCGCTGCTCCAGGGGGCCTGTTGACGCAGTTGTAAAATGCTTAGCCTCAGGATAAGAGAATCCCGCCCTCAGGAGGCATCTCAGTACATCAATAGCCTTAATCAACATTAAAGGGCAAAGGTCTAAATGTCAGATCAAAAGGAAAGGAAACCATGGATGCAGGCATGTTTTTACGAGCAAATGAAAAAAGTAGCCAAGCATCCAATCACCTGTTTGATAACTAAGTGGAAGTAATGTTGCATAAGATGCTTGAGGGGAGGATTGCCCTCTGTGCCACTGCGTAGCACCATCCTAGTCGGTCATCATTGCAGCATGCCTGTAAGGAGCTGGAACTATAGCCAGAATTTTCAGTCAACAGATATTTGAATGGCTCACTACACTGCTGTGGCTGGGCTGGAAAATCCGCACCAATGTTTACTACAGAGATGATGCATTGCATCAAAAAATGAAAGCAATGCTCCCAAGCTACAGGCTTGAATTGAAAGTTAGGAAAAATATGTAAACCCCGTATTAAAACCTTGGTTAGACTACATTTATAGAATTTTAAGTATATTTCTGGTCTATGTTATACAAATGGATATAGAAACACTGGAGAGGATGCAGAGAGGATTTACAGGATGATACCAGAGATGTGCCAGCCTGCATGTTAGGAAAGTATGAACAGACTAAGCCCTAAATTATCGTTAAGACAGAGAGGGTCTCCTGCTTAACCAAAATGGCACGAGAGACTCGATTTCTGAAGCCCTGCCCCCAACCCCAGCAGCCGCTATTTTCGATGGGGTGTGGGGAGGTTTGGTTTGTATGGGATTATTGTACGTTGCACATCCATGGTTCAAGAAAGCAGGTGGTGTGGGGTTATTGTATTTGGCATATCTGTGGTTCATGGAAGCTGTTGCACATGTCAGAGTTCAGCTGCCTTCAAACTGATCCAGTTTTCATAACTGCAACCTCCCAAATATGACTTGTGGGCTTTAGAAATAAAAACATAGAAAATAGGAGCAGGAATAGGCCATTCAACCTTTTGAGCCAACTCCGCCATTCATTATCATCATGGCTGATTATCCAACTCACCCCATGTCTTTTGACCCTTTTTGGCCCAAAGATTCCACCAGCCCCGTCCGTGGTGGGATTTGAACCCATGGCCACAGAGCATTAACCTGGATTATTAGTCCAGCAACATTTCCACTACACCACCAGGAGAAAATTTAAAGCTCTCTAAGTTCTTTGAGGAGGTAGGGTATCCTATTGGATAGGCCCAGGAACCCTTTTGGGATGGTTAAAAGTATACTTGAATGTGCATAAAATGTGGATGGAACTGTCAAGCTGACAAGGCATTTAAATTGCCTTTCCTTTAAATAAAAAAACAAGTGAATGTTTCCTCTTATGGGGAGGAGTAGAACTAGAGGCCATCAATTTAAGATAGTCATCAAGAAATCCAATAGGAAATTCAGAAGAAACTTCTTTACCAAACAGTGATAAGAATGTGGAACTCACGGAGTGGCAGAAGTAAATTGTATGAATGCATTTAAGGGGAAACTAGATAAGCATCTGAGAGATATGGAGATAGAGGGTTACCATGATGGAGGGTTACCATGATGGGCTTAGATGAGGAAAGATAAGAGGAGACTTGAGTAGAGCATAAACACTGGTTGCGCTGAATACTGGTTCCTGTCCCATACATCCTACATAATCCTTTGTAACGGTAGGTAATCTTGCTGATAAGGTTTTTTTGTACAGTACAATTAAATGTCGAATAAAGCTCTCTCTATGATGCAAGCAGTTCAGAGTTCAACAGGATTTTTTCTGCCCAACAGAGTCCAACCTGAAAAGTCTGGGCAGCATGCATCATCACAGCAAGGGTTGAAAAGGAAAATAAACTAAAGGTTTTAGTCTTTTTTCAATGAAGTATTTCAGTTTAAAATTACTTTTGTTCATCTCTTTATAGTTTTCCTCCCATTACTTGTGTTCTTTGTGAACTGCTAATAAAACTACTTTTAACTGCACCTTCTTCACAAAAGCATTTCAATGGACTTTGAAGAAGACTCTGAATGGATATTCTTTATATGATATATGAAAATTATTGATATGAAAACGTTATCTGATATTTAGAAAGGAAAACATTTGGATGCCTGAATGGGCATTCATTTGTTGGTCTGCAGTTTTCAAACAATTACATGTGTTATTGTTGTTTTGTTCTTTAGGTCAAGGTAGGGACTGAGATGGCGACAGGAACAGGTCCGAACAAGAAAGTTGCAAAGCGGAATGCTGCAGAAGCTATGTTGCTGCAGCTTGGCTACAAAGCATCAATCCCTACTCAAAATCCACAGGAGAAGGTAAACTTGAATTTTAAGTTCATTTTAAAAATGTAACTGTTAAGGAATAAAGAAATAAAATGAATTAATTCTTAAATATTTTATTATGTTTAAGTTTTGTTTTTAGAATTGATTGGTATTTAATTATGAAACTGGTACTTTGTATTTATATTTTTGTTTCAACATTGCAGCCAGTTGAAAAAGGCTGGGATGGACGGAAGGTGACTTTTGCCGATCAGCCAAGTAGTAGTGAGTAGTTTTCACACTTGAAACGTACAAGACAAAATACCTGTTCCATTTATTGTCAAATTCCTTACGCATCTTCATTATCATTTGCGTAGTCCAAGTTTTTAAAATTGTGCTAATAAGGGATCACCCATTAAGGAATGAGGTGAGAAGAAATTTCTTCATTCAAAGGGTTGGGGATCTTTAGAATTCTGTACCCAGAGGGATATGGGTTCTTAAAATCATTGAGTATATTCAAGAGAGATATTGATAGATTTTTGATACTAAGGAAATTAAGAGATATTGGAATTGTATGAGAAGATGGAGTTGAGGTAGAAGATTAGCTGTGTTGTTATACAATGGTGAAGCAGGCTCAAAAAGCTTTTAAGGGGATATATATTTGTTGCAAATTTTGAATGAATTCTTTAAATGTTTGCCATTGCTTATCTACCGAGGTATCTTTTAATTTAATTTCCCAATCTACCGAAGAAAACTCACTCTTCGTACCTATGAAATTTGCTTTGTTCAGATTTAAGACTTTAGTTTTGGATCTAACTGGTTCACCCTCAAATTCGATATAAATTCCTTCATATAATGATCATTATTCCCTAGAAATCCCTTTACTACTAAATTATTAATGAACCCTTTTCCATTTCACAATACCATATTTAAAATAGTCTGTTCCCTAGTTTGTTCTTCAACATATTGATGTAGAAAACTATTTTGTATCTCCTAGGAAGATATACTCCACACTGTTACACAAATTTGATTTATCCAGTCTCAATGAAAATTAAAGCGAAGTGTGTAAAGATCAGCTTCTTTTCTATCCTTCACCGCTGGCTCTCTAGAGTAGAACAAGGGCTACACTGCCCTTCCTCTGCCTCCCCAGTTTTCAATTTTGCCGATCTCGTTTAAAAATGAACTATCGTGGAATATTTACTCTTAATTTCCAATCTTGATCACTCTGTAACTACATTTTGATAATAGCTAAAAGATCAAACCTATTAATTTCTGTCTATGCTATCGATTCATTTATGTGTTTTTATAATGTTCCTATCTCACTCGTTGGGCTCAGTAACTAGTCCAATATATTGGACCGGGTTTGAAGATTCCACTTGGGTGGGCGGGGTGAGGAGGCAGATTTTTAGGAACAGATCACCTCTTACTGTCAACGAGTGATCCATGTCTGTCCATGGGTTTCATTGTCCGCCCCAAGATCTCTTGTTTTTCTTCACCATCTCTTCCTTCTTTACCATTGTCATCAATAAAGATTGGAAGCTTTACCATGTCATGTGTCAATATTTGCACTGTATTCAAAAAATAAAACAAGTTAACATTTAAAGGTAGAATAAACCCAGTCATTTCTACATGTTGCTCCCTTGAGGCCTCAGATAAAGTGGAGGCAACCTGCTTGCAGTGGAGATACATATGGCAGTTGCCCTTGGCATTGGGTTTCCAGTGGGGTCACACCCAGGGGCTGCACCAGCGGCAATACACAATGCAGGGCAGCCTCTGCCAGTGAATTCTGTTTCATAGATGGTCCTTCAACCAAAGAGGCCAAAGATGATGATGTTGCCCCATGAGTAAGGTGGCACGGTGGCACAATGGTTAGCACTACTGCCTTACAGCACCAGAGATCCAGGTTCAATTCCGGCCTTGGGTCACTGTCTGTGTGGCGTTTGTCCTCATGTCTGCATGGGTTTCCTCCGGGTGCTGCCGGTTAGGTGGATTGGCCATACTAAATTGCCCCTTAGTGTCCAGGGATGTGCAGGTTTAGTTATGGAGTTACGGGAATAGGGCAGGATGGAGGGGGAGTGCACATGGGTAGAGTGCTTTCAAAAAGTCAGTGCAGACTTGATGGGTCGAATGGCCTCCTTCTGCACTGTAGGAATTCTATGGTACTATGGATGCTGGCACCCTCATCCTCCTCCGTGACTGCCTCAGCCCCCGGATGGTGCTCTGGGCTGCCTTAGGGGAACACCAGTTGATGACAAACTGGTATCTCTTCCAAACATCTCTGCACCATTAGTAGCACTGACCCGTCAAGGCTACAGAATGTGGCATGCATTCTGAACATGTCAGTGTGCTGCTCCTGCATCTACTCAGAATGCTGTGGCATATAGATCTCCATAAAGTAGGCCAGTCTCTCAGTGGAGGAACTCATGCGCTCAAAGCCTTGAACGAGGGTCATACACATAAGCTGATTAGATTCCTCCATCCTCAGCCCATGACCATGTACTGCCTCAGGGAACGCTGACATGTGGGAACATATCTGTGCTGTTATTCTAAGCAGAGTCGTCAATCCAAGTGACTCAAGATGCCTAACATCTGCGGTCAGCCAAGCAAGGCTGTTTCGGTCCTCCATCTTCAAAAGAGACTGCTCACAGCTGCCTCATTACCTCTCAATCTCTGTTGCTCACTTGTGCCATGCTTATCACCAGTGTCACTATTTGGTTTCACACCAGGACCCACTGATGTGTGTGTGCCTGTGCTGTTGGAGGGTGCACTTGAAGATGTGATGGTGCTTTCTCAGATGTATCTGCTTCTCACACTTTGTCACAGTAGTCCGTCCTCCACGCCAGAACCTGAAGGAGACACAAGAAGAAATCATGAGAACTAACCTTGTAAGCTGACACCAATGCAGTGCTGAGACTTCCCAATGCAGCTGGGTCTTTGGCATGCTGTCGGATGGGGAGCAGTGCACTCCAATCCTCTTCTTCACCATGAATGCCCATCTTACCTTCTCTGACATGGCCCTGGGGGCCATCTGGCAATCTCTATGGTTGTTCAGATGAGCAAATGGGGCACCCTTTCTCCTGAAACCCCTTCTCAGGCATTATAAGCCCGTTTTCTCATGCCAGAAAAAGAGATAAGGCCCCAATGGCCTCTGTGACCAATAATGTCACCTCAGCCCCAGAGGATCATAGGCTGCACTCCCCTTTGAGAGCTGACTGGTGATGGTTTAAACTGAGGATCACCACACATCAGGCGAAGGGCAAGGTTAAGAATACGGGGTCTTCATGAATAACCTCAGCCAGTATGGGAATTGAATTTGCGCTGTTGTCTTTGCTCCGCATCACGAACTAGCTGTCCAGCACTCCAACCTAACTGATCCCCCATCTGTGACCAATACCAGTATCTTATTAACATGGGAAACTACATGTACCAGTTGTGAAAAGTGCTCAGCACGGCTATGGCTCTGAAATTGTTGAGGGGGCCATTTCTTCCATGTTCAGGAGCAACATCTGCTCTCAGGTTCCTCAGCTGCTTTTCTGGAGGTTGAATACCTAGAGGTCTGTCATGAAGGCCTTGTGTTGCACTCACCATTCCCAAACAATTAAGTCCATTAAACCTTTTCTAGCTCTGAACCTAATCCCTGCCAACCACATTTCTGTTGCAAATCATAGAGTCTACAGTGCAGAAGGAGGCCATTCAGCCTATCGAGTCCGCACGGGCCCTTGGAAAGAGCACTCTACTTAAGCCCACACCTCCACCTTATCCCTGTAAGCCAGTAACCCCACCTATCCTTTGTGGACACTAAGGGCAATTTATCATGGCCAATCCACCCAACCTGCACATCTTTGGACCGTGGGAGGAAACCAGAACACCCGGAGGAAACCCACGCAGTCTTGGGGAGAATGCGCAGACTCCGCACAGACAGCGACCCAAGCCAGGCCGCCCGCTTCTGCATCGATTGCACCCCCTCCAAACCCCCCTTTTACATTGAGCTGAGCACATGCATAGTGCCAATGTCTTCAAGCTTTATCCCCCATGTATAACTGTTTTCCTGCGCCTAGTCTAAATAAATGAACCCACAACAGGTTTACCCAATCCCTTATGAGCAATTGTTCTCAGCATCACAATCCTTGGTTGACAGAGTGGACTCCCCCCACCGCTCCCTCACTGTCTCAAGAAGGACTTCCAAGCTGGTTTGACAAAGTGGGAGGCAGTACTACCTCAGATTCCAGCCCTCTGTCTTTCATCTTCCATTACAGTTGCTTCAATTCCCAGTCATGGATGCCATCGTGTGCTAAAATTGAGCCCACACTTACGCAGTCGGCCTCCATTGCCAACCCTGAAATTGCTAATTGACTGGCAGACCCGCCCACAAACCAATTATAATAATAATAATCGCTTATTGTCACAAGTAGGCTTCATGAAGTTACTATGAACAGCCCCTAGTCGCCACATTCCCGCACCTGTTCGGGGAGACCGGTACGGGAGTTGAACCCGCGCTGCGGGCCTTGTTCTGCATTACAAGCCAGCTGCTTAGCCTACTGTGCTAAACCAGCCCCTCCCTGTTTCCATGGAAATTGGGGGCTGTGACCCTCCCGCCCCCAACCGTAGGAAAATCAGGCTAATTTTGTCTGATTATATAAATGTTGACTGTTTAACTGAAAATATATTGAAACAGAAATGAATGTTATAAAAGTAGCCAGGTTTCATTTTGTATGTATAGTTTTCATGGAAATGAATTTTAAATTATTTTTACCAGCAATGACACTCTTTAATCCTGTAAAATTATTAGTCATCATAAATGCTGCTAACTGAAGCTGTGAAAAAATATGTAATCTAAAGACCTCCTGACCATTCAGTGGATCTCCCGGGATTCTATATACTCTGGAACTGTCCCTGCAGATTGGAGGGTAGCTCACATCACTCCAATATTCAAAAAGGGAGGTAGAGAGAAAGCAGGGAATCATAGACCAGTAAGCCTAACATTGGTAGTGGGGAAAATGCTTGAATCCATTATCAAGGACTTTAAAGCGGAACATTTAGAAAGCAGTGGCAGGATCAATCAGAGTCAGCATGGATTTACGAAGGGAAAATCATGCTTGACAAATCTGTTGGAATTCTTAGAAGATGTAACAAGTACAGTTGACAAGGGGGAGCCAGTCGATGTGGCATATTTGGACTTTCAGAAGGCGTCTGACAAAGTCCCGGATAAGAGATTATTGTGCAAAATTAAAGCACATGGGATTGGGGGAAATGTATTGAGGTGGATAGAAAACTGGTTGGGGCAGCATGGTGGCGCAGTGGTAGCACTGCAGTCTCACAGCGCCGAGGTCCCAGGTTCGATCCCGGCTCTGGGTCACTGTCCGTGTGGAGTTTGCACATTCTCCCCATGTTTGCGTGGGTTTCGCCCCCACAACCCAAAAGATGTGCAAGGTAGGTGGATTGAACCCGCTAAATTGGAAAAAATGAATTGGGTACTCTAAATTTATAAAATAAAATAAAACTGGTTGGCAGAGAGGTAACAAAGAGTAGGGCTTAATGGGTCTTTTTCAAATTGGCAGGCAGTAACTAGTGGGGTACCACAGGGATCGGTGCTGGGACCCCAGCTATTCACAATATGTTAATGATTTGGATGAGGGAACAAAATGTAACATCTCAAAGTTTGCAGATGATACCAAGTTAGGTGGGAGGGTGAATTGTGATGAGGATGCAGGGATCCTACAGTATGATCTGGACAGGTTTGGCGAGTGGGCAAATAAATGGCAGATGCAGTATAATTTGGATAAGTGTGAGGTTATTCACTTTGGAAGCAAAAACAGGAAGGCAGATTACTACCTGAATGGTCGTAAATTGGGGAGAGGGGAGTGTGCAGTGGGACCTGGGTGTCCTTGTGCACCAGTTGCTGAAGGTAAGCCTGCAGGAGCAGCAGGAGGTAAAGAAGGCTAATGGTATATTAGCCTTCATTGCGAGGGGTTTCATGTAGAAGCAGGGATGTGTTGCTGTGATTATACAGGACCTTGGTGAGGCCATACCTGGAGTATTGTGTGCAGTTTTGATCTACTTCTCTGAGGAAGGATGTTCTTGCTCTCGCGGGATTGCAGCAAAGGTTTACCAGACTGATTCCAGGGATGGCGGGACTGTCATATGAGGAGATTGACTAGGTTGGGATTGTTCTTGCTGGAGTTCAGAAGAATGAGGGGGATCTCATAGAGACTTATAAAATTTTAACGGGACTAGACAGGGTAGATGCAGGGAAGATGTTACCAATGATGGGTGTGTCCAAATCCAGGGATCACAGTCTGAGGATTCAGGGTAAACAGATATAAGGAGACATTTCTTCACTCAAACAGTGGTGAGCCTGTGGAATTCATTACCACAGGAAATAGTTGATGCTAAAACATTGAATATATTCAAGAGGCGGCTAGATATAGCACTTGGGGAGAATGGGATCTAAATGCTATGGGGAGAAAGCAGGATTAAGCTATTGAGTTGGATGATCAGCCATGATCGTGATGAATGGCGGACCAGGCTCAAAGGGTCAAAAGGTCTCCTCCTGCTCCTATCTTCTATGTATCTATGTATGCATAAGTGTAGCACCTGTTCTGAGGCATGCAAAATAGGATTAATCCCTGTTCTGTTAGCTGACCTCAACAAGGATAAACGTAACAACATTTTCATTGGCTTCACTGCTGTTCCGGTATGGAAAGGAAAAGATCAGGCTGGATTCCCATTTCTTAGTTCTGTCGCAGATGGAAAGGGTGCATATGTGATCATTGTATGAACATAAGATCAAGCTTTATTTTGATAGTCAGAAAGCACAAATAACCTACTGACATTCATTCTGAATTTACACATAAAGAATGGCCTCTGCTGCAAGATATAGAAGACTGCAACGTCCTGTAGAACCAAATCTCAGAATGAGTCACTATTTTCAAGGGAGAAAAGTGACTCAGAATCATAAAGCTAACTTTATATGTTATCCTTTTGAAAAAAAATGCCTCAAAGTGACTTCAAGGCAATATAAATTTAACCTTGTTGTGTGGTTTGTGATGTTAGCCTGATTGATAAGATTGCTACTTTTAATAGTTGCTTGGTAACAATTGTTTAATATGTGCTACTTGAAATGTAGGAAAGTTGCTGATGTCACCACTCTTTAAGATTATCTCATAGTTGCCGAGGGAAAAACTTCAATTCAAATAGAATTTAATATTCAAAACTCACCTGGGCAACAATGAGCAGTACTGATTGAATTAATTTATATATTTCCTCCGAAAATGTTCTCTCCTCCTCAGGAATAATTTCATAATCATCTCTCCCACTTCCACTGGTATTTTTTCTGAACTGAGCTCTCAGTGTTTGTGGGATGCATAAAAGCTGAGCACAATTCTGTCCTCACTTATTTGGACGGATTTTTATTCCCGTGTCCCGATCACGCCATTGGGATGTGATTGGGAACCAGTCGCAGGAACCCGAAAGAGATTTTGAAGGAGCTGGGTGGGGTTCATAAACGGCAGAGCCAATCGGACCACCCTTAGCTCTGGGCAGCTAGCAGCCCCACCGGGAGATATAGTTAGGAGAACTGGAGGCGCCTCAAGATGGAAGCAGCCTCTGAAGGCTATTAAATGTTTAAACTCTTTCACAGATTGGCTTGTGGCTGGAGTTTTGGCCCTTTGGCAAATGTGGCTGCTGGGTGGGTGTGGGGGAAATGGGAAAATTAAATGAGACATTGCTGGCCCTTTAGACTACCACCCTAGGGGGCTGCCTCCATTCATCAGTCAGGTTAAGCTTCAGTCGGAAGCCTGCCTACCGCATAGAACATTCCAGAAGCATTCTGACGGGCTTAATTTTCATTAGCATTAAGAGGTAGGACCAAAGGAGGACATGCTGGCAATTTTACACGACCAGCTGGCATGCCAGTCTGCCGGCATATTCCCACCACTGGATTATGAAGGCTGCTTTGAGGTGTTGGGGCACTGCTGCCCACCTGCCAGAGGCAGGTTGCCAGGTAGAGCAACTAAAGTGTTTAGAGGGCATTCATCAAAGACTGTGTGGAAGGGAATTCAAGTTGGTGATGGGCATGCAACATTTTCTGCTTTAGTTAACCCAGTATCATAATCAAGCACACCCTAGCTAGAATCAGTATAAATCTAACAACATAATGACTTCTGCACAACCTGTTCAACCTCAAGGACTGTAATTTTGTTCTCAGTGTACAGAAAGCTGAACAATACATTCTGTTCAGACTTGTGTACGTGATTTAACTTAAGTGAGAACAGTTTTCATTTGTAGTCATTTATTAAAAGGCTGGTCGTTGCAATTTCACACATGACGTGTTTTCTGTCTCAACTGGGTCATCAGTCAAGGTGCTTTTATGTTTCGAAAACTGCAGCTCACGGCAAACCTGCTGTTCTCGTGGCATTAGCTACAGTTGGAAACTATAAATTGCCTTAATCCAATGGAGACATACATTTTTTGAGTCAATCAGGTTATTTTGTGAGCTTCAGTTCTGTCCATTGCTTGATAGGGAACATGGCAAGTCCTGCAGTTCAAATCCAACAAAGGCACCTATAGAGGTTAAATAGTTTTACAAAGAGTGTGATCAAAATAAACAGGAACAACTTGTATTTAAATAGCACCTTTAATATAATAAAACATATCAAGTCACTTCACAGAAGCATTGAAAACATTTGACACCAACCCAAGTTAGTGGCTGTGTGGATTTCCCCCGGGTGCTCAGGATTCCTCCCATAGTAAAAGGATGTGGAGGTTAAGTGGTTTAGCCATGCTAACTTGCTCCTTAGTGTTCAAAGGTTAGGTGGGGATATGGGTTTGCGGGGAATTGCGCCTAGGTAGGATTCTCTTTCAGAGGGTCAGTGTAGATTCGATGGGCCCAATGGCCTCCTTCTGCACTGTGGGATTCAAGTTAGGAATTAGGGCAGATGACCATAAACAGGAGGAGACTACGGGGCAAACATATCTCTGGAGGGAAATAATATAGGGAAGCAATCCTCAGGGTTGCTAAACCAAACAAAAGAATTTTGAACATAATGAGCCAAAAATGGGTGCGTATGGGCCGCGGCGGGTAAGAATGTGGTCGTCGTGGGGGCTGCCTCTCGTGATTACCTTTGAATCGGGAGAGTAGTTATGATTGTTGTCTGCCGTAGACTAGTTCCTCTGAACTATTGTCTGGGACAAACTTGTACCTTTAACAGCCGGGGGGCGTTAAAGGAGTGGTGTCGTGGGGTCGTGAAAATTTTCGAGTTTACACACAACACTTAACGTTAACATTAACGAACAAACATTGAACAAAAATGCTGCAGGTTTCATCAGAAAGGACATCGTAAATCACATTTGGACTGGGGTGTAACTAGCATATGGAGGCAGTGTAGTGTGGCCGAAGAAGAGAGGAAGGAGGAGTGAAACAAAAATGAAGTGGCCTTGCTGAGGTGTCCCTGCCAGGAGAAGTGGTGGGTAAGCGTTCACAGTTTGCATGGGGAAGCTGGGACCTTGTAGCTGCTGTGGGTGGTGTTCTCTTTCATATCTGGGGTCTAGTCTAGCTGGTGGGGGTCTCCTGCAATCTCGGGCGAAGTGTCCTGTAACATGACCCCTGGGGCACATAAGGTGGAGCAGGCTCTCTGGTGCATTGTTCCCTTGGGTATGGTTCCCTGGGTGGGGGGGTCGGGGCTGTTGGTGTCTTTGCTGGTTCGAGGGGCATTTGTGGGCTGATTCCGTTGCTGTTTCAGGGGGGCTTGACATTCTCGTGCATAATGTCCTAATTGTCCGCAATTGTAACACTCCTGTGGTTTCTGTGGGGGGCTTTTCCTGCCTTCGTTCACCCATGCGGGGTTCTGGTGCGTTTTCACTGCTTGGATGTCTGCTTCTGCCTGCTGTTCCTCGGGTTTCCTAACTGCGGGTTTGTTTTGTACAGACTGCTCCCAGGTGCGGGACAATCTTTTTAAAGCCCATTTCTCATTATGGGCTTCCTCTGATGGGTCATAATTCGTACAGGCTTTTTGTCCTGCCTCTGTGGCATGGGAGATAAGGGTGCGGGTCCATTTGGCCATACCGTCTTGGGATAAATTACCGAAAACTGCTGTGAAATGAATCCACAGGCGTCCAGCAAACGCTGTGGGGCATTCTGTCTTTTTCTGCCTGCACTTATTCAGGCAGCTGAGACAGATCACTCTCACGGGTTGATTTAAGTTGCTGAGTGACCCTGCCAAAGAAGGACGATTTGAACTTGGGAGCTTTACTTTATAGTCCCCAAGGGCTTCCCGCCCTTTGGGGCGGACCCCGTACCTGGTTCCAAGTGATTGGACTGCGTTCCAATCACTTGGATCGATTTCTCCAATATTGGAGTTGTTCCCTGATCGCTGGGCGGTCCCTAAATGTCCGTTGGCCTTCCTTTGTCTTGGCTCCTGCTGGCGCCGAGGAGTCTGGCTTGGTTTTATTCACCTTAACTGTTGCAATTGTGCCTTGGAATTGCTCATTACTATGCAGATGGCTGCTGGTTTCAGTGCTGTCTGGTTTCTTACAGGTTTCAATACACATGGGGCGGGATTCTCTACTCCCGCGCCGAAGTGGCCGCGACGTCGTGAACGCCGTCGAGGTTCATGACGGCGTGAAACGGCCCCGATCCCGACCGATTCAGGCCCTGACAATGGGCTAGGATCGGGGCCATGTCATCTACACGCGCCAGGCCTTGTCGCCCGCGTAAAGGCGGCACCGCATAACCGGCGTCATCCGCGCATGCGCAGGTTGGCCGGCGCCAACCCCGTCCTCTCTAAGTCCGCCCTGCAAGAAGTGCAAGAAGATGGCGGACGGATCTTGCGGGGCCGCGGAAGGAAGGAGGTCCTCCTTCACAGAGGACGTGCCAACGATCGGTGGGCACCGATCGCGGGCCATGCCACATTTAAGGTACCCCCCGGTGCAGGATTCCACCCCCCCCCACCCCCAGCATTCACGCACCATTCACGACGGCAGCGACCAGGTGTGGACGGCGCCGGGGGGAACCCGCCGTTTTGGCCTGGCCGCTTGGCCCATCCGGGCCTGAGAATAGCGGGGGGTGCCGGAGAATAGCCATTTTGGGTGTCTCCGGCAATTCTCCGGCCTGTGACCCGCGGAACTCAACGGGGCCATTCCCGCCGCTTGGGAGAATCGCGGGAGGGCGTCGGACCGGCGTCCCGGGAAATTTTGGCAGCCCAGGCGATTCTCCCAACTGGTGCGGGAGTGGAGAATCTCGCCCATTATTTCTGCACTTGCTCAATTTTGCCTGTGTTGGCTGAATTTCCCTTCAGTCTTTGCGGTTCTCCATTTTAAGTCGGGAAGTGGCCAACCCAGGTGGCTACAAAGATATCTGGTACGTGGCAGTTCCAAGATTATAAAAGGAAAGTAACAGCAAAGCAGAATGTGTAAAATACGGTATTAAATATTAGCACAATATAATTTTCAGCCGATTATAATATGCAATTATTTTGTACAAGATTCAAGTATTATTGCTACTCCATGAGGAAATCTTCAGGTAGGATGTATTCCAGGATAAATTCTGAATAGTTTCCTCAAACAATTATGGCCGAATTCTCCAGCCATTTGCTGTCAGCGGGATTCTGTGGTTCCCCTGGCAGTGCACCCCTGCTCCGTGGGTTTCCCGGCGGCATGGGATGGTTTCGATGGACAGTAGTGAGAGCAGAGAGCCCCGCCCCAGCGAATGGTGCTCCACCTCCCCCTGCAGAGAAACACGCAGCTGGGAGGCCAGAGAATCCCACCCTGTGTGAATATCCAATATTTTGATCATTAACATCACTTTGTATCCCTGTAGACAGTTTATTTGCCACATTGCAAACCTTTTAGGTGTTTTCTACTTATTATTTCGTCCCAATGTGCATTCCAAGTAGATAAAGCTCTGTGTGCAGAGCATATTTTTGTAATAATCTCCTCTGCTATGCATTTAAAAGAATACTTAATTGATGGAAAAGTGTTTGCTAAATCGTTTTGTGACGTTATTATGAAACAATGCATAGCTCCAGTGGTTATTAAGAGACATAAGGTGGGATTTTCTGACCCTGCCGTGGCCTATGTGGCAAACCAACCAAAAGTCCATTGACTTTGGCGGGAGTAGAAAATTCCAGCCATAGACTCTGATGTTAACAACGGGGCCAAGTTTTGTGATTGGGAAACACAAGCTCCATTTCCCGGCTGCAGTCAGTCACAGTGGGGGAGGCTGGCAGGCCGCTGGACAAGTAAGACTTTGGATAGAGAGGAGGAAAGGAGGGATCAGGGGGGAGGTGTCATTAATGGAGAGCCTGGAGTAATTGGGGAGAGTGGAGATTGTTTGGATGTGAGAGGATCACGGGGACTTGTAGAGGACATGACAGGGCTCTGAGGAAATCATGGGTCGCGAAGAACCTAAGGAGGGCATCCAGTCATGGGTCTTGGAGGGGGTTAGTGGACCAATTGCTGGGGAGGTCAACAGGTTTACTTGGGGTGCAGAGGAAAAGCACGGTGCTCCTCCTGGACCACAAACAGTGCTGGAAAAGCACTAATCTTTTACATTTAGCAGCTTTCACCTCTTAGCATCGGGGTTCCTGAGGCCTGGGAAACATGAGCGTTGCAGCTGAGACACAGAAAAAGTCTGAGGGATGGAACCTCATTAAAATATTTAAATTTGTGTTCCACCTCCTGGTAATGAGCTGTTTTCCCACCCCGACTCTCACCTCATTTAAAAACAGAAGTTCTATGACAACTCTGCTGCATTTTTCAATATTCGTTCCCCTAGAAAACAAATACTTGGGGTGAAATTGGTCTGTGCCAGAAGCATGAAACAGCCACATTGTGAATGGACAGCTAATAGAATCATAGAACTTCCAGTGCAGAAGGAGGCCATTAGGCCAATCGAGCCTGTGCAGGCCCTTGGAAAGAGCACCCCACTTAAGCCCACGTCTCCACCATATCCCCATAACCCAGTAACCCCACCTAACCTTTTTGCACACTAATAACTTTTATCATGGCCAATCCACCTAACCCGCACATCTTTGGACTGTGAGAGGGAACCGGAGAACCCGGAGGAAACCCACGCACACACGGGGAGAACAAGCAGACTCCGCACAGACAGTGACCCAAGCCGGGAATTGAAACTGGGACCTGGAGCTTTGACGCAACTGGGCTAACCACTGTGCTACCGTGCTGCCCTAATATTTCACTACACCTGATCGTCTTTTCACTGAAGCTCACAGAATGACAGTTCAAACTCTTTTTGGAGACTCATTTCCTAATCTCACTAACGTTTACTTGATTTTTGAATTAAACATTTTGGCAATATTTTGAAGTCAATGGAAAATAAAACTTGGCATGGTGTATGGCAGGCTGCCAGTTTGCTGTGAGCCCTTTTCACACTGCTGACATTGACTAATTTTACTATCTTTTATATTCGGATAGATAAGTGTAGGAGAGTTCAGAAAGAAACACCTTTTCCTGTAAAGCTCTTCAATGTCTCAACAGTTACTTTAGGCTGCTGCTGCCCCCAATGCTTGCAGATATTCAGATGAATGGAACTTTATTTTCTAATAAGCATGTATGAGAGTGACTGATGGAAAAGTCTTCACATGAAATTCTGCAGAGTGACTTTCTCTTTTTTTTCCTTTTTTAAAATAAATTTAGAGTATCCAATTCACTTTTTCCAATTAAGGGTCAATTTAGCGTGGCCAATCCACCTACCCTGCACATCTTTGGGTTGTGGGGGCGAAACTCATGCAAGCACGGGGAGAATGTGCAAACTCCACATGGACAGTGATCCAGAGCCAGGATCGAACCTGGAACCTCGGCGCCATGAGGCAGCAGTGATAACCACTGTGCCACCGTGTTGCCCCAGAGTGACTTTCTCAAGAGTGCCAATTGGCAGTTAATCCAAACAGTTCACAGAGGCACAGAATACAAAAGCAAGGACATTAACTGTGAACTTTTATCAAACACTGACTCGGCCTCAGTCTTGTGTCTAATTCTGGGTACCATGCTCTAGGAAAGATATGAAGGTATCAAAGAGGGTGCAAAAAATATTACAAGAAGGATTGAGAACCTGAGAACACCAAATTAAAGTGATTGGCAAAAGAACCAAAAGCAACATGAGGAAAAACGTTTTTAAGCAGCGAGAGGTTAGGATCTGGAATGAACTATGAGTGTAGAGGAAGAATAAATTGTGACTCAAACGAGAATTGGATAATTAACTGAAGAGAAAACATTTGCAGGGTTACAGAGAAAAGGCAGGGAGGAGGAGTAGCTAAGCTGCTCTTGCAGAGAACTTGCACAGAAAAAAATGGACTGAATGGCCTCCTCCTCGACTGCAGCCTTTCTATGATTCAGTAATTCTGTAAGCTTCAATCTTCTATTTTATTTGGTCCTTCTGGTTAAAAACTCAAATGTTTTATTTCACAACCCTGAAAGGGACCAGAGGATGGACACAGTATAGACCTAGGACACTTGAATTATTTCATCTTGAAATGCAGATGATTGTATGGATCATCTGGGAATCTAGCATTATTATTGATGGTAATTACCATCACAATACCAATGTATGAACCTTTCTTGTTTAGAATTGTAGACTATACCAAAAATGATTATCTGTGTCTTGGCCTGCATTTGTTATTTTACGATCAATGTTTAGTTAATTCAACAGTCAGACTATCATTTGTAGGCCCCATGACTTGTTGTACTATGCATGGCACATCATTTGTACAGGATGTGAAAGGGTTCATTGATGCATAAAGTCAGTAAAACTGCAATCCAGTTTTTCCTTGGCTAGTGAGGGGATATTAAAACAAATGTGGTTTATTTCAGTCAAATCTTGTGCATGATCCTGAATATAAGAGGGTAGGCGTGAAAGAACTTCCTGTTCCAATGAATTGGCAAACCATCGAGGGAAACAGCACGACTGTTTTGACTCCCGCAATAGAATATTGACAGCTGTTTTTTCTGACAGTTCGCCAAAAGATCTGTTTCTGAATAACCTCATTGGTTGGTTGTGATCTGACACAAATTTCTGCAAAGAATCAGTTCATGAGGTTGTATTTTGTCCCCGATAAAAGTGTCCACAATGAAATTCTGCCCCATAGCTAGCATCAAGCTGGAAGGTTTCTGGGATCTTGATGACAATAATGCCATATCCTAAGATACACTGTTGTAGAGAAGGCAGAACTCACTTTTTTGTATGCCACGATTCTTTATTATATTAGATTCTTTCCACTTTGGTATGGAAGTGATCTGTGACTTGCTGGAGGGCTAATATTAATAATTGCTTATTGTCACAAGTAGGCTTCAATTAAGTGAAAAGCCCCTCATCGCCATATTCCGGCGCCTGTTCGGGGGGCCGGTACGGGAATTGAACCTGCGCTGCTGGCCTTGTTCTGCATGACAAGCCAGCTGTTTAGCCCACTGTGCTAAACCTGCCCCTAACCAGTTTGAACCAGTTTATTTGACAAGAGGTGTGCAGTTGCGTCCTCATTCATTCGGACAATGTTTTTTTCAAGACGTGCACTAGTGTATAAACCATTGTTTACTTTGCTGAGAGTCAGGGATAGAGATTACAAATTAAATTCACATATTATGTTTATCTTTTTGAGACCATTATTTCAACGCATCAAATTTGTTGCCTGGGATACAGAGAATGATTTAGGGACAAATATGCAAAATGGATTGATTGATTATTGCAATCGTCCAACAAAGAACTGTACTATAAAGTACCACAAATGTAACTGGTTTAAAGATGCAAACTCCGTGTGCTCGAATATAAAGCTATTTTAGATAAATAGTCCTGACGCACTCTAGTGGTAGCAAGAATGTGGAAGGGCTTCTAAGTAAGGTAGTTCCTCGAATGGATTTATGTTTAGCCTAACTCCTTAAAAGGTTCAAGGCTCATTATTCAGTTTTTAATGCATATAACTGGAAGGAAGCTATGATAATTAAGTACAAACCGGACGGTCTGCACCTGGGCAGGACTGGTACCGATGTGCTAGAGCTGTTGGGGAGTGTTTAAACTAATGTGTCAGGGGGATGGGAACCGATACAGGAAGTTGGAAGGTAGTAAAACAGGGACAGAAACAAAAGGCAGTAAGGGGGAAAGTGTAAGGCATAGAAGCCATAGTCAAAAATCAAAAAGGGCGACAGTACAAAGTACAATGACTGAGGGGAGCTCAGTGAATAGGACCAGGAATACTAAAAGGAATAAAACTGGAAGTAAAAACATTAATGGTAAGCGACGCGGCAGGTTGTTGCATGAAGATATGGGTTCAACGACAAGGAAAATTGGTCAAAAAGTTAAGAGGAAATATAATTTAGGAGAGGTTACCGATCGAGGTGTTAAGATTCAGAACAGAGGTAAAAAAAAAACAGAAGTGTACTTTACCTGAATGCCCGTAGTATTCGGAATAAGGTAAATGAGTTGATGGCGCAAATCATCATGAATGACTATGATTTACTGGCCATTATTGAAACATGGTTAAAGGATGGTCACGACTGAGAGTTAAATATCCGAGGGTATCAAACTATTCGGAAGGACAGAGTGGATGGTAAGGGAGGTGGTGTAGCTCTGTTAATTAAGGATGACATCCGGGCAATAGTAAGGGATGACATCGGTGCTATGGGGGATAAGGTTGAATCCATTTGGGTGGAAATCAGGAATAGTAAGGCAAAAAATTCACTGATAAGAGTAGTCTATAGGCCACCAAATAGTAACATTATGGTGGGGCAGGCAATAAACAAAGAAATAACAGATGCATGTAGAAATGGTACAGCAGTTATCATGGGGGATTTTAATCTACATGTCGATTGGTTTAACCAGGTCGGTCAAGGCAGCCTTGAGGAGGTGTTTATAGAATGTATCCGTGATAGTTTCCGAGAACAGTATGTAATGGAACCTACGAGGGAACAAGCGGTCCTAGATCTGATCTGTGGAATGAGACAGGATTTATTCAGGATCTCATAGTTAAGGATCCTCTCGGAAGGAGCGATCACAATATGGTGGAATTTAAAATACAGATGGAGGGTGAGAAGGTAAAATCAAACACTAGTGTTTTGTGCTTAAACAAAGGAGATTACAATGGGATGAGAGAAGAACTAGCTAAGATAGACTGGGAGCAAAGACTTTATGGTGAAACAGTTGAGGAACAGTGGAGAACCTTCCAAGCGATTTTTCACAGTGTTCAGCAAAGGTTTATACCAACAAAAAGGAAGGACGGTAGAAGGAGGGAAAATCGACCGTGGATATCTAAGGAAATAAGGGAGAGTATCAAATTGAAGGAAAAAGCATACAAAATAGCAAAGATTAGTGGGAGACTAGAGGACTGGGAAATCTTTAGGGGGCAACAGAAAGCTACTAAAAAAGCTATAAAGAAGAGGAAGATAGATTATGAAAGTAAACTTGCTCAGAATATAAAAACAGATAGTAAACGTTTCTACAAATATATAAAACAAAAAAGAGTGGCTAAGGTAAATATTGGTCCTTTAGAGGATGAGAAGGGAGCTTTAATAATGGGGGATGAGGAAATGGCTGAGGAACTGAACAGGTTTTTTGGGTCGGTCTTCACAGTGGAAGACACAAATAACATGCCAGTGACTGATGGAAATGAGGCTATGACAGGTGAGGACCTTGAGAGGATTGTTATCACTAAGGAGGTAGTGATGGGCGAGCTAATGGGGCCAAAGGTAGACAAGTCTCCTGGCCCTGATGGAATGCATCCCAGAGTGCTAAAAGAGACGACTAGGGAAATTGCAAATGCACTAGTGATAATTTACCAAAATTCACTAGACTCTGGGGTGGTCCCGGCGGATTGGAAATTAGCAAACGTGACACCACTGTTTAAAAAAGGAGGTAGGCAGAAAGCGGGTAATTATAGGCCAGTGAGCTTAACTTCGGTAGTAGGGAAGATGCTGGAATCTATCATCAAGGAAGAAATAGCGAGGCATCTGGATGGAAATTGTCCCATTGGGCTGACGCAGCATGGATTCATAAAGGGCAGGTCGTGCCTAACTAATTTAGTGGAATTTTTTGAGGACATTACCAGTGCGGTAGATAACGGGGAGCCAATGGATTTCCAGAAAGCCTTTGACAAGGTGCCACACAAAAGGTTGCTGCATAAGATAAAGATGCATGGCATTAAGGGGAAAGTAGTAGCATGGATAGAGGATTGGTTAATTTATGGAAAGCTAAGAGTGGGGATTAATGGGTGTTTCTCTGGTTGGCAATCAGTAGCTAGTGGTGTCCCTCAGGGATCAGTGTTGAGCCCACAATTGTTCACAATTTACATAGATGATTTGGAGTTGGGGACCAAGGGCAATGTGTCCAAGTTTGCGGACGACACTAAGATGAGTGGTAAAGCAAAAAATGCAGAGGATACTGGAAGTCTGCAGAGGGATTTGGATAGGCTAAGTGAATGGGCTAGGGTCTGGCAGATGGAATACAATGTTGACAAATGTGAGGTTATCCATTTTGGTAGGAATAACAGCAAAAGGGATTATTATTTAAATGATAAAATATTAAAAGATGCTGCTGTGCAGAGAGACCTGGGTGTGCTAGTGCATGAGTCGCAAAAAGTTGGTTTACAGGTGCAACAAGTGATTAAGAAGGCAAATGGAATTTTGTCCTTCATTGCTAGAGGGATGGAGTTTAAGACTAGGGAGGTTATGCTGCAATTGTATAAGGTGTTAGTGAGGCCACACCTGGAGTATTGTGTTCAGTTTTGGTCTCCTTACTTGAGAAAGGACGTACTGGCACTGGAGGGTGTGCAGAGGAGATTCACTAGGTTAATCCCAGAGCTGAAGGGGTTGGATTACGAGGAGAGGTTGAGTAGACTGGGACTGTACTCGTTGGAATTTAGAAGGATGAGGGGGGATCTTATAGAAACATATAAAATTATGAAGGGAATAGATAGGATGGATGCGGGCAGGTTGTTTCCACTGGTGGGTGAAAGCAGAACTAGGGGGCATAGCCTCAAAATAAGGGGAAGTAGATTTAGGACTGAGTTTAGGAGGAACTTCTTCACCCAAAGGGTTGTGAATCTATGGAATTCCTTGCCCAGTGAAGCAGTAGAGGCTCCTTCATTAAATGTTTTTAAGATAAAGATAGATAGTTTTTTGAAGAATAAAGGGATTAAGGGTTATGGTGTTCGGGCCGGAAAGTGGAGCTGAGTCCACAAAAGATCAGCCATGATCTCATTGAATGGTGGAGCAGGCTCGAGGGGCCAGATGGCCTACTGCTGCTCCCAGTTCTTATGTTCTTATGATAATCCAATTGTATATATACAAGTAGGCTCGAATGCTGAACTTATGGGCAGCACGGTGGCACAGTGGTTAGCACTGCTGTTCACGGTGCCGAGGACCCGGGTCTGATCCCGGCCCCGGGTCACTGTCTGTGTGGAGTTTGCACATCCCCCCCCCCCCCGTGTCTGCATTGGTCTCACCCCCACAACCCAAAAAGATCTGCAGAGTAGGTGGATTGGCCGCACTAAATTGCCCTTTAATTGGAAAAAAGAATTGAGTACTCTAAATTTTTTTTTTTTAATGAATTCTGAACTTTCCTAAATGCTTACATTTTGAAATGCCTCGGCAAATCTAAAGTGGAAAAGAATTCTGGAAAGAGTGCAATTGCAATTCCTGGTAAATGCCTCAGTTCGGACTTCTGGTGGCGGCTATGAAAGAGTAAGTCGCACATTTGATGGCTCCCGCTCAGGGCGGACCGTTGGACCTTTTCCCCCGATTTTTTATCGGACTTCATTCGGTAAATTGATGGTGGAGGCAATTGTAGAGAGGATTCCTACATCAGTGCATGGAGAGGTGGACTAGAAGTGCTTGCAAAGGAAGAAATAGACGAACAGAGAAGGCTTGGGGCTGCGGCGGGAGAAAGCATGGCGGACGACCGGAGTCCTGGCTTGTCGACCCAGCGGTCGACGGAGCAGCAGATGCAGTTTATTCAGGAGGGCTTCGGCAAGCAAAAACAGGATGCTTGGACCCAATTAAAGAATCAATTGCATAGCTGGAACTTAGATTGGATGCCCAAGACCGGGCGATCCAGAAAGTAGCGAAGGCGCTGGCTGAGCAGGAGGAATATCAAACTGCGGTGGAGTTGGAGGTGGGGATGCTGAGAGACCAGCAGAAAAGGCTCCTGGAAAAGGTGGAGGACCTAGAGAATAGGTCCCGCCGGCAGAACTTGAGAATCATCGGTCTCCCGGAGGGTTCTGAAAGAGCGGACGCTGGGGCATACATAGCGGGCATGTTCTAGAAGTTACTTGGAGGTGGACAGGGCTCACAGAGCGCTCACGAGGAAGCCGCGAGTGGGTAACCCCCGAGGGCAATGGTGGTGAGATTCCACAGGTACTTGGGCAAGGAGCGTATTTTACGGTGGGCCAGGCAGACACGGAGTTGTAAATGGGAGAACAGTATCCTGCGGATCTATCAAGATCTGAGTGCGGATGTAGCCAGGAGAAGAGCGGGGTTCAATCAGATAAAGTCAACCCTTTTTAAGAAAAAGGTGAAGTTTGGACTGCTGTATCCAGCCCGTCTTTGGGTCACGTATGAGGAGCAACATTTTTATTTTGAGTCGCCCGAGGAAGCGATGGACTTCGCTAGAAGGAAAGGACGATGGCGGACTGAGGTCTTTGAACTTTGCTGCAGCGCTCATGTTAAAAAAGTTTCTTGTTTTTTGGACGTTATCTGTAATGCCTTCTGTATTGATTTGGGGCCTGTTGCAGAGCTGAGTGAGTTAAAGTTTACATTTGCACTGATGGGGGAGGGAGGTGTGTTTGTCGGACGTTTGATCTTTTCTTTGTTTTTTGTGTTTCTTTCCGGGCAATTGTGTTGGGATTGCCTTTCTTTTGAATATGTGTGTCGGAGTGGGGGGGAGGGAACAATAGGTGGGAGAATGTCTGGCGCCATGGGTGGGGGTCACCAAGCTAGCTGGGCGGGCTAGCTCACGGATGCACAGTCGGGGGGTGAGCAGATGTTATGCTTGTTGAAGGGGGTGGTTTACATAGTGTTGTTACTGGGAGGGGAGGGGGGGAAAATGCTCTGCTGATGGGGAGGGACATTTGCTGTGGGACAGAAAGGAGGTCGGGGGCAGAGGCTGCCTGGGGGCGGGCTGGCGGATGCGGGGGCACGTCTGGAGACTGGCCCAAAAAAGGTGATGGCTGATCAGCAAAGGTGGGGGGGGGAGACGATGAGCCCCCCAACTAGGCTGATCACATGGAATGTGAGAAGGCTAAATGGGCCGGTTAAGAGGGCACGTGTGTTCGCGCATTTGAGGGGACTGAAGGCGGACGTGGTAATGTTACAGGAGACGCACCTTAGAGTAACTGATCAGATTAGATTAAGGAAGGGATGGGTCAGCCCGGTTTTTCACTCGGGGCTGGACTCGAAGACTAGAGGGGTCGCGATCCTGATTAATAAGCGAGTGGTATTTGAGGCGGGAAGAATAGTTGCGGATGTGGGTGGCCGATACATTATGGTCAGTGGGAAGCTGGAGGGGTTGCCGGTGGTACTAGTGAATGTGTACGTGCCAAATTGGGATGATGTGGAGTTTATAAAGAGGATGTTGGGGAAGATCCCGGACCTGGAGTCGCATAAGTTGGTCATGGGAGGGGACTTTAACACCGTTATCGACCCTGGGTTAGACCGGTCGAGCTCAAGGACGGGCAGGGTGCCGGCAATGGCGAAGGAGCTAAAAGGGTTCATGGAGCAAATGGGATTGGGGGGGGGACCCATGGAGATTTGGGCAGCCGAGAGTGAAGGAATTCTCCTTCTACTCACACGTGCATAAAGTAAAAAAATTGATTTTTAAATTTTGAACAGGGCTCTACTGACAGGGGTGGTGGACACGGGGTATTCGGCGATCACAATTTCAGATCATGCCCTGCACTGGGTTGACCTACAGGTTAGCAAGGAGAGTTTCCAGCGCCCGCAGTGGAGGCTGGACGTGGGACTTTTAACTGATGAAGAGGTGTGCGGGCGGCTGAGGAAATGTATTCAGAACTACCTGGAAGTCAATGACATGGATGAAGTTTCGGCGACGGTGGCCTGGCAGGCATTGAAGGCGGTGGTTAGAGGGGAGCTGCTCTCGATACGGGCCCACCAGGGAGAAGGCAGGCAGACAGAGCAGAGACGGACCGACTGATGAAGGAAATACTACAGGTCGACAGGAGGTCTGCGGAGACCCCAGAGGGAGGGCTTCTAAGGGAGCGACGGAGGCTACAGGCGGAGTTTGGCTTGTTAACTACAGGGAGGGTGGTGGAGCAGCTGAGGAAGCTGAACACGGGGAGAAGGCCAGCAGAATACTTGCGCAGCAGCTTAGAAAGAGGGGGGGCAGCCAGGGAGATAGAGAAAGTAAAGGAAGGGGACGGGAAAGCTGGTCATAGAATCAGCAGGGGTTAATAAGGCGTTCAAGGAGTTTTACAGTAGGTTGTATGAGTCGGAACCCCCAGCTGGGCCGGAGGGGATGAGGCACTTTTTAGGGGGGCTGAATTTCCCGAAGGTGGGCTGGTTGGTTGAAGGGCTGGGGACGATCGGGTTGGAGGAAATAGCAGAGCGACTGAAGTCCATGCAGTCGGGTAAAGCCCCGGGGTTGGACGGGTACCCAGTGAAGTTCGATAAAGAGTTCTCTGGGATATTGGGGCCACTGTTGATGAGGATATTCAATGAGGCAAGGGAAAGTGGGGTGCTTCCCGCGACAATGTCACAGGCCACAATTTCATTGATCCTGAAGCGGGACAAGGACCCGGAGCTATCCTTACTAAATGTGGACTCCAAACTGCTGGCCAAAATCTTGTCCTCTAGGATTGAAGACTGTGTTCCGGATGTGATTGGGGAGGACCAGACGGGATTTGTTAAGGGTAGGCAGTTGGCGGCCAACGTAAGAAGGTTGTTAAATGTGATTATGATGCCCCCAGAAGGTAGGGATGTGGAGGTAGTGGTCGCAGTGGATGCAGAGAAGGCTTTTGTTCGGGTGGAATGGGAATATCTGTGGGAGGTACTGGGGCGATTTGGATTTGGGTGGGGCTTTATTGACCGGGTCAGGCTGTTGTATCAGGCTCCTGTTGCGAGCGTACAGACGAACAGGTCAACATCGGACTATTTCAGGCTGCATCGGGGGACGAGACAGGGATGCCCCCTCTCCCCACTGCTGTTCGCGTTAGCCATAGAGCCGCTGGCAATTGTGCTGAGAGCCTCAAGGGGCTGGAAGGGGCTGGTCCGGGGGGGGAGTGGAACACAGAGTCTCGCTTTACGCAGACAACCTGCTCCTGTATGTTTCGGACCCACTAGAGGGGATGGAAGAAACTATGAGTATTCTGGGAGAATTCGGCCGGTTTTCAGGGTATAAACTAAATATGGGGAAAAGTGAGATGTTTGCGGTCCAGGCAAGGGGGCAGGAGACGCTATTGGGGGAGCTGCCATTTAGGGTGGTAAGGGGAAGCTTTCGATACCTAGGCATCCAGGTGGCATGGGAACGGCTGCACAAGTTAAATTTGGCCCGATTAGTAGACCAAATGAAGGACGATTTTCGAAGCTGGGACGTGCTTCCGTTGTCAGTAGCTGGGAGAGTGCAGACAGTGAAAATGATGGTCCTCCCGAGATTCCTGTTTGTATTTCAGTGTCTCCCCATCTTTATTCCACGGTCCTTCTTTAAGCGGGTCAATAAGGTGATCACTGGCTTTGCATGGGCGGGTAAGACCCCGCGAGTAAAAAAGGGGATGCTTGAGCAGAGGCAGGGGGAGTGCGGGCTGGCGCTGCCGAACTTTAGTAATTATTATTGGGTGGCGAATATAGCCATGATCAGGAAGTGGGTGGTGGGGGGAGGGTCAGTATGGGAGCGTGTGGAGGTGGCATCATGCAAGGGCACCAGTTTGGGGGCATTGGTAATGGCGCCACTGCCGTTCCCGCCAGCACGGTATTCCACCAGCCCCGTATGGTGGCGGCACTGAAGGTCTGGGGCAATGGAGGAGGCATGTGGGAGTGGAGGGAACTTCGGTGTGGTCTCCAATCTGTAATAATCACCAGTTTGCCCCGGGGAGGTGGATGGACGGTTCCGGAGATGGCAGAGAGCAGGGATTGAGAGGATGGTGGATATGTTTATGGAGTGGAGATTTTCTAGCCTGAGGGAGCTGGAGGAGAAACTTGGATTGGTACGGGGAAATGAGTTTAGGTACCTGCAGGTGCGGGACTTCCTACCCAGGCAGGTCTCAACCTTCCCGCTCCTACCACCAAGGGGGCTACAGGACAGGGTAGTTTCGAGAGTGTGGGTGGGAGAAGGGAGGGTTTCTGACATTTACAAGGAACTCATGGGGTCAGAGGAGACGCAGACCGAGGAGTTGAAACGCAAGTGGGAAGAGGAGTTAACAGGAGAGATAGAGAATGTTCTCTGGGCGGACGCATTGAGTAGAGTCAACGTGTCCACAACATGTGCCAGGCTCAGCCTGATACAATTTAAGGTCGTTCAGCGGGCCCACATGACAGTGGCCCGGATGAGCAGGTTCTTTGGGGAAGAAGATAGGTGCGCAAGGTGTGCGGGAGGATCAGCGAACCATGTCCATATGTTCTAGGCATGCCCAAAGCTGAGGGGATTCTGACAGGGGTTTGCTGATGTCATGTCCAAAGTGTTGAAGACCAGGGTGGCACCAAGTCCAGAGGTGGCGATTTTCGGAGTGTCGGAAGACCCGGGAATCCAGGAGGAGAAAGAGGCAGACGTTCAATCCTTTACTTCCCTGGTCACCCAGAGACGGATACTATTAGCTTGGAGGGACCCAAAGCCCCCGCTGACGGAGACTTGGCTAACTGACATGGCTAGCTTTCTCTGTTTGGAGAAAATCAAGTTCGCCTTGAGAGGGTCAGTATTAGGGTTTGCCCGGAGGTGGCAGCCGTTTGTCGACTTCTTTGGGGAAAATTAACCGTCAGCAGAAGGGTGGTGTTGGGGGTTAGCTTAGTTTAGAGTAGGGGGTTAGTAAAGGTGGGACCTGTAAGGGAGGAAGACGGAACTATGTTTATAATTTCATGTACATTGTTTATTTTGTTGTTGTAAAACCATAAATACCTCAATAAAATGTTTATTTTTTTTTAAATGCCTCAGTTCGGCGAAGTGTTCATATGACCTTAGGTTGTCATGGGGGTGAGAGTTGAGAAAATATAGAAAGTCAGATTAAAAATCTATTGAGGTGTCACGTCACAGATTTTAGTACCTCTCACAGAAAGAATTCAGCCCAGAGGAAAAGCTGATGTTGAGAAACAGGAGGAAAGATTTGGAACTCTCCTAGGAACAGGTCTTCTTTGTTCTGTAGGAAATGATGGAGCTCAGAAGTGAAATTCTATAAAGAAAATAGTTTTAGCAGAGCAAAATAAACTGTTAAAAGGACCCTCTGGAATTTTAGATTGTCAGGACTGTAGTGGCCTAAAGGAGAGGGGGATTCGTCGAGGTGAGCCTTGCTTGTGATAATTGGATCTGAAATGCTCAGGCAGAGTACAATGATTGTCAAAAACATGGAGTTTCTACATGACATGGTGAAGAGTGATCAATCTCTGCAGGAGAGTTAGGAGTGACTTTGAGATTGCCCCTTTAATACTATGTATCTGCCAGTAGCATGACATAGAGTAAAATAATTTTGTACACCATGTTCATTTTTCTTTCATTTAATATAAACGTTGCTTATTAATTAATGTTTGATCTTCATTGGTTTTAGTTTGTTACTTAAAAAGTGGAAACTACTCCTTTGGGTATTTCTGTTGGTGTTCTGGAGGTTCCTTGAATTTGAAAGTTAGCCATCTCTACAGGGATCATGACAAAGTAAAAGAAACTAAAAGCATACCGCTACGGACAGACAGAACACTTTGGGTATTGATGTGGTGTAAAATGTGAGAACTATGCATTTGTAATGGAGTCTTTCTGCACTGAACCTTAAGTCTGTTATGTTTATACTTCCTAATTGAAACCACATACCTAGATTACAAAGAAACCATGTGGCAATAACTTCTGCATTCTACCCAACTTTGTGAGAAAAATTGGTCATAGAGGGCCACCTTTTCCATTGTATTTACACCTGTTTTGCAGCAATTTAAGGAATTGTAGCAAGGAGCTAAACAGCTGGCTTGTAATGCAGAACAAGGTCATTAGCGCGGGTTCAGTTCCCGTACCGGCCTCCCCGAACAGGCGCCGGAATGTGGCGACTAGGGGCTTTTCACAGTAACTTAATTGAAGCCTACTTGTGACAATAAGCGATTATTATTATTATTTTATTATTATTATTTTCTGGCACATCTGGGATTTTCTGCCTGAAGTGACAGTGGACAACAAGTGCATCCATGTTTGGGTAACTAGATGCAAATTATAGCATTCTGAAAAGATGGTGTTATGCAGCATATTTTATTTTATTCGCAGCTTAGGTTGTCCAAATTGTCATTGCATTCCTGGTATCCTGCATTGCTAAGGAAGCTGGGGAATATGAATTGAAGCACTTCTACTTAATTGATTGCATCAGGCAATATAATAGATCTCAAAAGCTTTTATTTTTTTGCTGGTCTCACAGCTATTTTCTGTTTTTGCTGCAATGCTGATGAATGGGATTAGTGATGAAGGATGGCAAGGAAGCCAATTTTCTGACAACCACCTCAAGCAGTGTTGTCTTCACAGCAAACAAATGAGGATTGATGCATTCACACTTACTCGCAGAACCATGCCTTCACCAACCTGCAGTGTTTCTTTCTCGCCATTAATCTTCTCCAACAAGCATTCAAAAACACATCTTTAGTTATACAAAATTATAACAATGAGCTGAGCATGGAAATGTTGGGATGGATAATGTACTTCACTTTAGGTCCGTATAATACCCATATCAAACCATAAGGTTGGAACTTGCACCTATATAAGAAAATCTGCTTTATGATTTCTTACAACTAATGTTCCTACTAATTTCCCCTCACTGTGCACAGCCCTTATTTTGGAATGCATGGTCCCTTTAAGATTGTCACAGAGTGGTGCATTTCTGCATTTTAAATTGGCCACTGCTTGTGCACAACCTGTTTGTCACCTGCGCCTCATGTTCCCGATTGTTCTGCAGCCTAACACCCATCCACCTTACAGGGAATGTTGCTTACAACCTTAAATTCCTTGTACTCAGCCTTATTTTGACATGCAGATTTAGTCAGCTTCCTGTGTTGGCAAAGTAAATTCACTAGTTTTTTTTGGCATTAGATCATTAAGTTATCAGACAACATCTGATATTCTTCGTAGACTTGTTTCTATGTTGGCCAGAAACCTGGGCCAGAATCTTGTGGTCAGTAACAATGCTGCACCCATTGTCATTGCCCATGAGATTTTCCTGATCTGACAGTACTGCACTATGTGTCTGGGATCTTCCATTTCCAGCTGAAGAAGAAATGCACAACACTGCTTCTCCAGGGAAACTCCAGTGAATCACAGTAGAGTCAGAGGAAGAGAGGGCATTCAGCCTTTTACAGCTTTAGCTGCTGCATTCCAGCAAGTATTTAAAAGTACAGGTTTTACTGAATGAAGTGTATGTTAATGAATGGGTGAGTGGATGGATGGGGAGTGATTGAACAGGCAGGTGGGTGAGTTGGTAGGTGGGTGAAGTGGGTAACTGGGTGAGCGGGTACTCAGACGCTGGGGTAGTCTGGTGGCTTAAAGGCTAGTCGCGTGCTCGGGGGTAGTCAGACCTGGTCTGGGGTGGTGATAGTCTGGTCTGGTCATTGGAGTAGTATGGTGGCCAAGTGTAGTCAAGTCAGGTCAGGGGTAATTGCTTGGTGGTGAGGCAAGCAGATGGTCGGAGGCGGGGGTAGATTGGTCTGGTTGAGGCTTAGTTATGTTCAGTTGGGGTGGTAATCGGAGCGGGGTTCTGGGTGGTGGTTGGGGGTAGTTGGATGGCCGGCTGGGTCGTGGTGGCTGGGAGGGATTCCGTTAAGGACTTCTTCGGCAGTCCTTCAGTATACACTCTAAAAATGAGTTCTCAGGGATTTCCGGTGGTGACCTTGGAGTGAGCGATCGTATATTTGGTGGCTCCCACTCAAGGTAGATTTGTTCGGTCTTTTCCATGCCTGAAGGTGAAGCATTTGCGAGAAAAAGGAGTGCATGGGGAAGGTTTTACTTCCTTGGTGTGGCTAGTGAATGGATCCATGGACGAGGAGTGGTGCAAGAAAGAAAAAGCTGCTGGAGCATAAGAATCTTGGTGTTGTGCCACAGGAAAAGATGGCAGAGGGCAAGGGGGCTGCGCTGCCTGCCCAGTGGTCGATGGAACAATTCATAGAGTTCCTCAATCAGAAGTTTCGACAGCAGAGGAAAGAGGCCCTGGAAAACCTAGCCAAGGTGGTGGAACCACTTAATAATAATAATAATAATAATAATCTTCATTGTCACATATAGGCTTACAGTACAACTGCAATGACGTTACTTTGAAAAGACCCTATTCGCCACATTCAGGCGCCTGTTCAGGTACACGGAGGGAGAATTCAGAATGTCCAAATTACCTAACAGCACGTCTTTCGGGACTTGTGGGAGGAAACCCACGCAGACACAGGGAGAACGTGCAGACTCTGCACATTCAGTGACCCAAGCCGGGAATCGAACCTGGGGCCCTGGCACCGTGAAGCAACAGTGCTAACCACTGTGCTACCATGCTGCCCTAAGTCTGAGACTGAGCGAGTGGAGCAGAGGCTGGAGTCCCAGGACCGGGCAATCCAGAAAGTGGAGGAGGCGAGGTGGAGCACGAGGTGCAGTTGGCCTCATTGGTGCCTGGGATGGGAGCGATGCAGGAAAGCCAGAAAAAGCTGAGGGCGAAGGTGGAGGATCTGGAGAATCGCTCCGAAGGCAAAACCTCAGGATTGTTGGGATGCCTGAAGGCATTGAAGGTGCGGAAGCCATGGTGTACTTGGTAAAGATGATTGAGAAACTGATGGGGGAGGAGGCCTTCGATCGGCCCCTGGAGGTAGACTGAGCGCACAGGGTGCTGATGAGGAGGCTGCAGGCGGGCAGGCCGCCGAGGGCAATGGTGGTGCGACTGCACCACTTTCTGGACAAAGAGAAGATTCTCCGCTGGGCGAGGCAGACCAGGAAATGTACCTGGGAAGGAAATGAGCTGCGGGTGTACCAGAATCTGGGAGCAGAGCTGGCAAAGAGTAAGACCGGGTTTAACCGGGTTACAGCTGCTCTCTTTAAAAAGGGGGTGAAGTTTGGAGTACTGTACCCGGCCCGCCTGTGGGTGACTTTCCAGAAGCGAGAGTATTATTTTGGCACGCCAGAGGAGGCAATGGAGTTTGTGAGGGACAATGGACTGGGAGGAATGTGAGGACATTGAACTTTGGAGGAGTTTTGTGTGTTTAAAAAAAAAAGTTTTTGATAGTACGTTTTTGGGGGCGGGTTTTTTACAGGGCAATAACAATGGTGAGCGCCCGCAGTGAGAGGCACTCAAGGCACTTGTTAGGTGGGGGGGGGGAAAGTTCATTTCAATTCGGGCGCACGGGGAGAAAGCAGAGTGGCTGGAGATGGCAAGACTTGTGGACGGGAATTTGAGGGTGAATAGGAGCTACTCGGAGACCCCGGAGGCAGGGCTGTTGAAGGAGAGGCAGAGGCTCCAGATAGAGTTTGGGCTAATGTCTACGGGGAAGGCGGTGGGGCAGTTATGGAGGGCCAGATGGGCAATATATGAGTACAGGGAGAAGGCGAGCAGGATGTTGGCCCATCAGTTGAGAAAGCAAGATGCAGCGAGGGAGATTAGCAGAGTTGGGGATGATAGGGGTAAGGTGGTGATGGACCTGGAGGGGGTGAATGGCTTGTTTGAGGCGTTTTATAGACGGTTTTACGAGTCTGAGCCCCCAGCCGAGGGGGGGGGGGGGGGGGGGGGGTCAGTGTGTGGCAGTTTTTGGATGGGCTAGAGTTTTTCAAAGTGGAGGAGGGGTTGGTTCAGGGACTGGGGCCCCAATTGGGCTGAGGGAGGTGATGGAGAGTATGAGGGCGATGCAGGCAGGGATGGCCCCGGGCCAGATGGGTTCCCAGTGGAGTTTTATAAGAGGTTTGGGGTGGACCTGGGGCCACTACTGCTGAGGGCGTATAACAAGGCAAGGGTGAGTGGGGGATTCCTCCCCCCCCCCCCCCTACATTGTCCATTGTCGCAGGCTTCCATCCGGTGCACTGCAAAATACCCCGACTTCATGCTGTTAGTACGAACGCTCGTCATCAGTTCCGTATACAACGGCCACATCCACGACACAAACCTCGGCCCAATTCCAAATCTCTCCATTACCGCCATCAAATAACCCCACTCTGCCCGATCAAATGCCTTCTCTGCATCCAGTGCCACCACCACCTCCATCTCCTTCCCTCCACTGGAGAAAGGATCATATTCAACAACCTCCTCACGTTCGAGAGCAACTGCCTTCCCTTCACGATCCCTGCCTGATCCTCCCCAATCACCTCTGGGAGACACCCTTCCAACCTTGACGCCAAAGATAGCATGGTAGCACAGTGGTTAGCACTGTTGCTTTACAACGCCAGGGTCCCAGGTTCGATTCCTGCCTTGGGTTGCTGTCTGTGCGGAGTCTGCACGTTCTCTCCGTGTCTGCGCGGGTTTCCTCCGGGTGCTCCCGTTTCCTCGCTCAAGTCCCGAAAGACGTGCTGTTTGGTAATTTGGACCTTCTGAATTCTCCCTCCAGGTACCCGAACAGGTGCTGGAATGTGGCGGCTAGGGGCTTTTCACAATAATTTCATTGCAGTGTTAATGTAAGCCTACTTGTGACAATAAAGATTATATAACACCTTTTCCAATATCTTGGCATCTACATTCAGCAGAGATATGGGCCGTTATGACCCACACTCCACTGGATCCTTCTTTCGTAGCAACGAGATGGAAGGCTGCCCCATCTCTTGTGGCAAGACACCGCAACATTCCCACCATCAACGGCACTAGCTTATCCTTAAATTTCTTATAAAATTCAACTGGGAACCCATCAGGCCCCACCACCTTCCCTGCCTGCATCTTCCTAATTGCCTTCTTCACCTCCTGATCCCCCACCGGTCCCTCCAACCCTGCCCTATCCTCCTTTCCCAGCCTCGGATAGTCCAACCCATCCAGGAACTCCCTCATCCCCCACTCCTCCTTCAGTGGCTCCGACCTATATAGATCCTTATAAAACGCCTTGAATACTTTATTAATCTGCTCCGAAGCCACCACCAGCTTCTCCATCCTTCTCAACTGCCGCACCGCTTTGACCATGGACAATTGGTTGAACCTTGCCTGCAACTCCTTCCTCTTGGGCAGGAGACCCTGGGCCGGGTCTCCCGCATACCGCCCATCCACCTCTAAAATCTCCTCTATCAGTTTTTGGAGTTCCTCCCTCTCCTCCTTATCTACCTTAGCCTTGAACGTGATCACCACCCCCCTCACTACTGCCTTCAGAGCCTCCCAAACCACCAACTGCGAAATTTCCCCCATGCAATTGAACCCCATGTATTCCTTAATCACTTTCCCAATCTTTCCACAAAAGCTCTGGTCCGCCAGCAACCCCACGTCCATTCTTCACCCTGGCCTCATGGCTATCCCCTTCTCCAAAACCACATCCATCCGACGCGGAGCATGATCCGAAATCATGATTGCTGAGTACTCCAACCTCCAAACCCCAGCCAATAGCACCTTCACCACTATGAAAAAGTCAATCCTTGTGTACCAGGGAGAAGAACGAATATTCCCGTTCCCTTGGGTGTAAGTGCCTCCACGGGGCCACTCCTCCCATCTCCCTCATGAGCCCAACCAATGCCCCCCCCCCCCCCGCGTGGCTGAGACCTGTTCACCTTCGACTCTAGCACCATGTTCCAATCCCCCCTACTATCAGCTCATGAGTATCCAGATCCAGGATGGCACCCAGCACCCTCTTCACAAACCCCGCATCATCCCTGTTGGGACCATATACCTCCCCTCTAGCACCCCCGTCACTATCATGTACCTGCTCCCCTGATCCGCCACCACTTTCTCCATCTAAAACCTCACCCTCTTTCCCACCAATACCGCTACCCCCGAGCCCTGTTATCGAACCCTGAGTGGAGCACCTGTCTCACCCAACCCTTCTTAAGTCTCACCTGATTCTTCATCCTCGGATAGGTCTCCTGCAGCATCACCTCATCGGCCTTTAAGCTCTTCAAATGTGTAAAAACCCTTGATGTCTTTACCGGTCCCCCTAACCTTCTCACGTTCCACGTCACCATTCTGACCGGACGCCTCTCACCGCCCCCCCCCCCCCCCCCCCCCCGCCGGGCCCTCCTACCCGCCATCATAACCCTGGGTCCTGCTCCTCAGGCTTGACCTGTCCCATCCTTTTGTTACCATCGAACCCCTCCCTCCCAGAATCCCCCATCCACTTCCTCTTGCAAACACCTTTCCCAGTATCGATCCCCTCCCCCACTTTTCACACCTCCCAGGCCCATCAAAACATGTTCCATCCCCCACCACACTCCCATTCACTAGCCAACCTTCACTTGCTAGAGCGGAGGCCCCTGCCCAGGCCCCCTCCTCCCAATCCCCTCCCCATAACCCAGTCCCAGAAAAACAAACATAACCAGTGCAACACCGCGCCCCAGAAAACAAGCCCAATATATTTGTCAGCAACTCCAAACAAAGGTAAACTATCCAACCTCGTTCAACCAACCCAAAACCCAGGTGTTCCCCCCAACAAATACAAAACAACCAAAAAGAGAGATAAGGCAAAATATAGTTGCCGTCCCCTCAGTCCAAGTCCCAATCCCAGTCCTATCTCTCATTTCAGTCCCAGTCCTTCGGCCTTCACAAACGGCTCCACTCTTGAACTAGAATTCCCTCGCGCTGTACGTCACCCTCATCTCCGCCAGGTAAACCGCATCAAACCTCACGCTGTGCCACCTTCACTTGTCCGCCTCTCGCCAGTTCCAAATCTTGGTATATTCGAAATCCAATGCCTTCCCACTTCACCTCCCACCTTTGCTTCACCCAATTCAGGACCTTCTCCTTGACGTGAAACTTATGGAAGCAAATTATAACTGCCCTTCATGGCTCATTTGCTTTTGGCTTAGGCCTGTGCGACCGATGTGCCCTGTTCAGCTCATATCGGGAGGCTTCTTCCCCCTCCCCCAACAGCTCTGCCAACATCTTCGCAAAGTAATCAGCCGGCCTCGGGCCCTCCATCCCCTTAGGCAGGCCCACGATCCTTATGATTTGCAACCTCGACCTGTTCTCTAGGTCCTCCACCTTGGCGCTGAGTCCTTTGTTAGCCTCCGCCACCCTCCACAACTCCTCATCCATCAAGGTGAACTGGTCACTGTGCTGAGAGAGAGGCCCCTCCATCCCCTTCAACTTCTCTCCTTGCTCCCGTACCTTGGCCGATGTCTTCAGCCCATCGCCTTCACCGGGGCAATCACCTCTTCCATCCGCTCCTTCATCGCAGCCATCATCTCCTTTCACAGCACCTCTATGTGCTTGCCGAACTACCTCTCGAATTCTCCGGCCATCACTTCAGTCAGAGTTTCCACTGTGAGGGGAGTGACCCCACTCAGCAATCCAGCCTCCGCCATCTTTCTTCCTGCCGGCCTCAGCCGCTCACTCGACGGTCGACGTTCGCTCGCTCCCTTCTTCCCAGTTCCCTTCTTCTAGGCATTCGACATCTTCCACCATCCTTATACCTTCCTGCACTAACTCATTCAAAAACTGCCCTTGCAACCGGGCATTAAAGTTCAAAAATCAGAGCCTCGAGCAAGAGCCACCCAACGTGCTACCTTCACCTACATGCCGCCACTGGAAGAAATAAAATATTTTTTTAAAATAAAAATGAGTTCTCAGGTGACCAAGGAATCCAATGCATGACCTGAAGTCTCTGTCACAGGTGGGGTAAATGGTGGTTGGGGGAGTGGGTGGGTGGCGTCCCCGGGTTGCCATGTATTCCTTCCACTGTCGATGCTTGGTTTCACCTTGCTCTCGGCGATGAAACCCGAGATGTTGAGCTCCTTCCCAGATGCGTTGTCTCCATTATGGTTGACCTTGGGCCCGGGATTCCCATCTGTTGGTTGGGATGTTGCACTTTTTCAAGGAGGTTTTGAGGGTGTCCTTTGCCCTCCTGGGGGTTGCTTGCCGTGTTGAAGCTCTGAGTAGGGCATTTGTTTCAGGGGTTTCATGTCAGATATGCATATAGTGTGGCCCGTCCAGTGGAGCTGATCGAGCGTGGTCAATGCTTCAATGCTGGGGGTGTTGGCCTAAGCAAAAACACTGATGTTGATGCACCTCTCCTGCCAATGAAATTGTAGGATCCTGTGGAGGCAGCACTAGAAGTGCTTCTCCAGGTTTTTGAGGTACCTGCTGTACATAGTCCACGTCTCTTTGCCATTTAGGAGGGCGAGTATCACTACTGACGCCGGGCCTGAGATCCTGATCTTCAAAAACTCTCTTCCTCAGGCAACTGAAGGCTCCGCTGGCACACTGAAGGTGGTTTGAACCTTGCCGGCGATGTCTTCCCTTGTTGACAATAGGTTTCCAAGACATGGAAAGTGGAACACGTTGTCCAAAGGCCTGTTGAGGATTTTGATATGGTGGGAAGAGGTGGGGGGCAGCGGTAGTGCTATGTGGTGGGGGCAGGTTGGTAGAGGATCTTTGTCTTACAGATGTTTAGTGTAAGGCCCGTGCTCTTGTAGGGCTGGATGAAGGTGTTGACGATGGCTTGGAGCTCGGCCCAGATGCAAGCATCGTCTGCATGCTGTCGTTCAATGACAGAGAGCGGGTTGACTTTGGATCTGGCCTGCAGGTAGTGGAGGTTGAACAGATTGCCGTTTGTTCTGTAGTTTAGCTCCACTCCAGGGGGAAGCTTGCTGAGGGTGAGATGGAGCATTGCAGCAAGGAAGCTGAAGGAGAGTGTCAATTCGATGACACAGCCTTGTTTGACCCCAGTCCAAACGTGAATTTGATCTCCTGGATACATTGGTCAGGATCACGACTTACATGTCATCGTGTAGCAGGTGGAGGATGGTGACAAATCTTCGGGGCATTCTAAAATCACTTGTGGTTGGCAGTATCAACGGTTGTTGTTAGGTTAAAGAAGGCCACATGCAAGGGTTTGTGCTGTTCCATGCGTTTCTCTTGTAGTTGCAGCATGATGAAGATCATGGGCTGGATTATCCGTCCCGCTGTGCCGATTTCTGGTTCAGCACGTCGGCGGGATGCCCTGTTTTGCCGGCTGGTCAATGGGATTTCCCATTTTGGGGCAGCCCCACGCCGTTGGGAAACCCCCGGACGTCCGGCAAAACGGAGCATCCCGACGACGGAGAATCCAGCCCCATATCTGTTGTGTCCCTTAGTGGGTGAATACACATTGGGAGTCTGAAAGGAGTGCTTCAGCCACAGGGAGAATGTGATTAAGAAGGACTCTTGCGATGACATTGCCTGTGGCTAACAAAAGGGAAATTCCTCTGTAGTTACTGTAGTTGGACTTGTCATCTTTCTTGAAGATGATCACAATTACGGCATCTCTGAGATCTCTTGGCATGTTCTCCTCCTTTCATATAAGGGAAATGTGGTCATGTATTTGCCAATAGTGCTTCTCTGCCATGTTTTAATGTTTCAGTGGGGATTCCATCTGCTCCCGATGCCTTGTTGTTCTTTTGCTGTCAGATGGTCTTTTCTATCTTGTGCCAGGTTGGGGTTGTGCTGAGATGGTGGTGGGTAGAGTGCCGTGGGATGGAGTCCAGGAAACTCATGTCTTGAAGTGTTCATTCCAATGGGTGCAGACTGCCTCTCTGTTCTTGATGAGCATTTCTCTGTTCTTGGCCAGCCCTGGGATGAGGCCCTGGGTGCTTGGGCCCTAGGTGGCCTTGACTGGGCTAAAGAATCCCCGCACATCATGGTTGTCGGCTAACTGCTGGATCTCCTGCATTTACTCCACCCACTAACTGTTCTTTAAGTCACGGGCCTTTTTCTGGACTCAGCATTCAGCCGTCTCTGGAGCTGTTTTCTTGCTCTCAAGTTGGGTTGTTGTTTCAGGTTCAGAAGAGCCTTGCACTTGCCGCTTATGAGCTCCTGGACCTCCTGGTCGTTCTCATCGAACCAGTCTTGGTGTTTCCTGGTCAAGTTACCAAGACAGAGCAAGAGTAGGAAGGCAGTGCAGGTGTACCCTGCGGTCATCTCCCTGCAAAACAGGTATACCTTTTTGGATACTGTTGAGGGAGATAGCTCACCAGGGGAAGGCAGCAGCAGCCAGGTTCATGGCACCATGGCGGGCTCTGCTGCGCAGGAGGGCAGGAAGAAGAATGGCACAGCTATAGTGATGGGGGACTCAATCGTAAGGGGAATAGACAGGCAATTCTGCGGACGCAATCGAGACTCCAGGATGGTATGTTGCCTCCCTGGTGCAAGGGCGGTGAACAGCCAGCTGTCGTGGTGAACATAGGCACCAACTAAATAGGTAAAAAACAGGATGAGGTCCTACAAGCTGAATTCAGGGAATTAGGAGTTAAACTAAAAAGTAGGACTTCAAAGGTAGTAATCTCAGGATTGTTACCAGTGCCATGCACTAGTCAGAGTAGAAATGTCAGGATAGATAGAATGAATGCCTGGCTTGAGAGATGGTGCAAGAGGGAGGGATTCAAATTCCTGGGACATTGGAACCGGTTCTGGGGGACTAGTACAAACCGGACGGTCTGCACCTGGGCAGGACTGGAACCGATATCCTGGGGGGGATTGGGGTTTGCTAGTGCTGTTGGGGAGGGTTTAAATTAATGTGGCAGGGGATGGAAACCGATGCAGGAAGTCAGAGGGAAGTATATCTGAGCCAGAAACAAAAAGTAGTAAGGGGGAGAAGCCATAGTCAAAAATCAAAAAGGGCCACAGTACAGGGTACAGTGATTGAGGAGAGTGCGAAAAGGGAGGTGGTCAATGCAGGATTGAGGGTGTTGTACCTAAATGCACGCAGTATACGGAACAAGGTAAATGAGCTTGTTGCGCACATTGAAATTGGCTGGTACGATGTGGGCATCACAAAGACATGGCTGCAAGGGGATCAGGGCTGGGATTTAAATATCCAAGGATATATGTCCTATCGAAAAGACAGGCAGATGGGCAAAGGGGACGGGGTTGCATTGTTAGTAAGGAATGAAGTTAAATCGAATACAATGAGCGATATAGGATCAGAAGGCATAGAACCTCTGTGGGTAGAGTTGAGGAATCGCAAAGGTAAAAAGACCCTGATGGGAGTTATGCACAGGTCCCCTAGCAGTAATCAGGATGTGGGGCAGAAAATAAATCAGGAGATTGAAAAGGCATGTAAAAAAGGTAATATTACAATAATCATTGGGGACTTCAATATGCAGGTGGACTGGGAAAATCAGGTTGGTAGTGGATCCCAAGAAAAGGAATTTGTGAAATGTCTAAGAGATGTTTTTTTGGAGCAACTTGTGACAGAGCCCACTAGAGTACAGACAATTCTGGATTTGGTGATGTGTGATGAGGCAGACTTGATTAGGGAACTTAAGGTGAAGGAACCCTTGGGGAGCAGTGACCACAATATGATAGAATTTATCCTGCAGTTTGAGCGGGAGAAGCTGCAATCAGATGTAATGGTATTACAATTAAATAAGGGTAACTACAAAGACATGAGGGAGGAGCTAGCCAGAGTTGATTGGAAAAAGAGCCAAGCAGGGAAGACAGTGGAATAGCAATGTCAGGAGTTTTGGGGGATTATTAGGGGGGCACAACAGAAATTCATCCCAAGGAGGAGGAAACATGCTAAGGGGAGGACAAGGCACCCATGGCTGCCGAGGGATGTCAAGGACAGCACAAAGGCTGAAGAAAAAGCATACAAAGTGGCAAGGATTAGTGGGAAGCCAGAGGATTGGGGAGCCTTTAAAAGCGAGCAGAGGACAACTAAAAAAAAAAAGCAATAAGGGGGGAGAAGATGAAGTATGAGTGCAAGCTAGCTAGTAATATAAAGGAAGATAGGAAGAGTAAGAGAGAGGCAAAAATAGACATTGGACCACTGGAAAATGTGGCTGGAGAAGTAATAATAGGAAACAAAGAAATGGCAGACAAACTGAATAGTTACTTTGCATCAGTATTCACGGTGGAAGACACCAGTGGGATGCCAGAGCTCCAGGAGAAGAAGAACCAGCGGGCAGAGGTGAGTGCAGTGAACATTACTACGGAGAAGGTTCTGGGGAAACTGAAAGGTCTGAAGGTGGATAAGTCACCTGGGCTGGATGGACTACACCCTCGGGTCTTAAAAGAGATAGCTGAGGAAATTGTGGAGGCACTGGTGATGATCTTTTAGGAATCATTGGAGGCAGGAAGGGTCCCAGAGGACTGGAAAGTGGCTAATGTAACACCACTGTTTAAGAAGGGAGGGAGGCAGAAGACGGGACATTATAGGCCGCTTAGCCTGACTTCAGTCATTGGTAAGATTTTAGAGTCTGTTATTAAAGATGAGATCACAAAGTACTTGGAAGTGCATGGTAAAATAGTACTGAGTCAGCAGGGCTTTGTCAAAGGGAGGTTGTGTCTGACAAATCTGTTAGAGTTCTTTGAGGAGGTAACAAGGAAGTTAGACAAAGGAGACCCAGTGGATGTGATCTATTTAGATTTCCAGAATACCTTTGACAAGGTGCCGCATAGTAGACTGGTAAATAAGTTAAAAGCCGACTTCCAGTTGCGGCTATGCCTAGGTAGGTCGCACGTTCGGCAGCTCCTGCCGGGAACGGACTTTTGGGCTCTCTAGAGGGGCCCCAACGGCAATTGTTCGATGGCTTCCAGTGTGGGAAGGTGACAGCAAGGCCCACCTGACATTATATGGATTGGACCAGGAGTGGAGCGGTGAAAAAGTGATCTTGGAGCAGCGAAAAGTGAGAGGGAGAAAAAACAAGATGGCGGCGGGTGGAGACCAAGCAGCATGGGCGCAGTGGTCGCAGGAGCAGCAGGGGTTTCTTAGACGCTGCTTTGAGGAGCTGAAAACCAAAATGCTGGCGCCAATGAAGGCGGCGATTGAGAAGCTTGTGGAGACCCAGAAGGCCCAAGGCACGGCGATCCGGGAGGTGCGGCAAAAAAGCCTCGGAGAACGAGGACGAGACCTTGGGCCTGGCGGTGAAGGTGGAGGCGCACGAGGCGCTGCACAAGAGGTGGGCGGAAAGATTTGAGGACCTGGAGAATAGGACGAGGAGGAAGAATCTTCGGATTCTGGGTCTCCCCGAAGGAGTGGAGGGGCCCGATGCTTGGGCATATGTGAGCACGATGCTCAATTCGCTGATGGGTGCGGGATCCTTCCCGAGGCCTCTGGAGCTAGATGGGGCTCACCGGGTCCTAGCAAGGAGACCCAAGGCCAACGAGCCGTCAAGGGCTGTAGTGGTGAGGTTTCACCGCTTTATGGACAGAGAGTGTGTCCTGAGATGGGCCAAGAAAGAGCGGAGCAGCAGGTGGGAGAACACGGAGATACGAATCTACCAGGACTGGAGTGCAGAGGTGGCTAAGAAGAGAGCTGGTTTTAATCGGGCTAAGGCAGTGCTCCATCGAAAGGGGGTGAAGTTCGGTATGCTGCAGCCAGCGCGACTGTGGGTCACGTTCCAGGATCAGCACCACTATTTTGAAGCGCCTGATGAGGCATGTAGCTTTATAGGGACTGAAAAGTTGGACTCAAATTGAGGGTTTGTTGTGGGGGGATGTTTCCTGTGTATATGGTCTTTATTACGTTTAGGGAATGTTCCTCTGGTTTGGGTGCTGGATGGGGATGGGTGAAGGGATTTGATGGGGAGACTGTGGGAGAGCGTGGGCGTCGGTGTTGGAGGGGCAAACCCCCACGATGGAAGAGGGGGAGTGGAGGTCCAAGGAGGGGGAATTGGGGTAAGGCCGCAAAAGGAGCTGCGCCAGAGGGGGCAGGGCCGGCTCAGGAAAGCTTGGGTATTTTCCTGCGCTAGAGAAGGACGGGGGTGGGGGTCGGGGGGGGGGATGGGCAGTGCTGGAGAGGAGCGCACACTGACTGCCAGGGAGGGGGAGGGGGGATTCTCACACTGGAGGGGGTCGATGGAATGGCGGGAGAGGCCCGGGGTCAGCAGGAGTCAGCTGACTTACGGGAGTGTTATGGGGGGAGCAGAAGGGCTAGATGTGGATCTAGCGGGGGGGATGGGGGGGGGGGGGTAGAGGAGGGGTATAGGGTTGCTGCTGCATTGTCCAAAGGGGAGCTGGAAGTAGGAGAGGTGGTCGGGGCGGGGGGTCCGCCATCTGGGGGACTGGAGGGTGCGGGAGGCGCGGACACGTGGCTGGCCTAGAAAAGGAGATGGCTAGTCGGCGGGGGTGGGGGGGGTGGTGGGGGGGGGGGGGGGGGGGGGGTGAGTAGCCCCTCAATCCAGCTGATAACTTGGAATGTGAGGGGCCTGAACGGGGCCGGTCAAGAGGGCCCGGGTGTTCGCGCACTGAAAGGGACTGAAGGAAGATGTGGTTATGCTCCAGGAGACACACTTGAAGGTGGCAGATCAGGTTAGGCTGAGAAAGGGATGGGTAGGACAGGTGTTCCATTCAGGGCTGGATGCGAAGAACAGAGGGGTTGCAATACTGGTGGGGAAGCAGGTGTTGTTTGAGGCAATGAATATTGTAGTGGATAGTGGAGGTCGATATGTGATGGTGAGCAGTAGGTTGCAGGGGATCGCTCTAGGTCCAGGACGGGTAAGAAGCCGGCTGCGGCCAAGGTGCTTAGGGGGTTTATGGACCAGATGGGAGGAGTGAATCCATGGAAGTTTGTCAGGCCTCAGGCCAGGGAATTTTCATTCTTTTCCCACGTCCATAGAGTCTAATCCCGGACAGATTTTTAAATTTTGAGTAGGGCGCTAATCCCGAAAGTGGAGGGAACGGAGTATTCGGCCATAGCCATCTCAGACCACGCCCTGCACTGGGTGGAGCTGGAGTTGGGGGAGGAGAGGGACCAGCGCCCGCTGTGGCACCTTGATGTGGGACTGTTGGCGGATGAGGAGGTGTGCAGGCAGGGGTGTATTGAAAGATATTTGGAGGCCAATGACAACGGGGAGGTGCAGGTGGGGGTAGTCTGGGAGGCGCTGAAGGCGGTGGTCAGGGGAGAGTTAATTTCCATCAGGGCCCATAGGGAGAAGAGAGAGAGCAGGGAGAGGGAGAGGTTGGTGGGGGAGATATTAAGGGTGGACAGGAGATATGTAGAGGCCCCCGAGGACTACTCAGGGAGCGGCGGAACCTCCAGACGGAGTTCGACCTGTTGACCACAGGGAAGGCAGAGGCACAGTGGAGAAAAAGCACAGGGGGCGACGCATGAGTATGGGGAGAAGGCGAGTCAGATGCTGGCACACCAGCTTCGTAAGAGGGAGGCAGCGAGGGAGATAGGTGGAATTAAGGATAGCGGGGGGGGATACGGTGCGGAGTGCGGTGAGAATAAATGAGGTATTTAGGGACTTTTATGGGGATCGTACAGATCTGAGCCCCCACCAGAGGAAGTGGGGATGCAACAATTTCTGGATCAGCTGAGGTTCCCGAGGGTGGAGGAGCAGGAGGTGGCTGGTTTAGGGGCACCAATTGGGCTGGAGGAGCTGGTTAAAGGATTGGGGAGCATGCAGGCGGGGAAGGCCCCGGGGCCAGATGGGTTCCCGGTCGGGTTTTACAGGAAATACGCGGACCTGCTAGGTCCGTTGCTAGTGAGGACTTTCAATAAGGCAAGGGACGGGGGGTACCTTGCCCCCGACAATGTCCGGGGCGCTGATCTCTCTGATCCTGAAGCGGGACAAGGACCCACTGCAGTGTGGGTCGTATAGACCGATCTCGCTCCTCAATGTGGATGCTAAGTTGCTGGCAAAAGTGCTGGCTACGAGAATTGACGACTGTGTCCCGGGGGTGATTCATGAGGACCAGACGGGATTTGTAAAGGGCAGGCAGCTAAACACTAATGTGCGGAGGCTCCTCAATGTGATTATGATGCCCCCAGTGGAGGGAGAAGCGGAGATAGTGGCAGCTATGGACGCGGAGAAGGCCTTTGACCGGGTGGAGTGGGAGTATCTTTGGGAAGTGTTGCGGAGGTTTGGGTTCGAGGAGGGGTTCATCAGCTGGGTCAGATTGTTATATAGAGCCCCGGTGGCGAGTGTGGCTACGAATCAGCGGAGGTCGGAGTACTTTCGGCTGTACTGAGGGACGAGGCAGGTGTGCCCCCGTCCCCCTTGCTGTTTGCATTGGCAATTGAACCTCTGGCCATGGCATTAAGGGAGTCCAGGAAATGGAGGGGACTGGTTCGAGGGGGAGAGGAACATCGGGTGTCGCTGTATGCGGACGACCTGTTGCTGTGTGTGGCAGATCCAGTGGAGGGGATGGCAGAGGTCATGCGGATCCTAAGGGAGTTTGGGGACTTCTCGGGGTATAAGCTTAATGTAGGGAAAAGTGAGCTCTTTGTGGTGCATCCAGGGGACCAGGGAAGGGGGATAGACGACCTGCCGTTGAAGAGGGCGGAAAGGAGCTTTCGGTACTTCGGGATCCAGGTGGCTGGGAGTTGGGGGGCCCTGCACAAACTCAATTTGACGCGGTTGGTGGAGCAGATGGAGGAGGATTTCAAAAGATGGGATATGCTGACACTCTCATTAGCGGGTAGGGTGCAGTCGGTTAAAATGATGGTCTTCCCGAGGTTTCTCTTTGTGTTCCAGTGCCTTCCCATTATGATTCCCAAGGCCTTTTTCAAACGGGTAGGTAGGAGTATCATGGGTTTCGTGTGGGCAAATAAGACCCCGAGAGTAAAGAGGGTGTTTCTGGAGCGTAGTAGGGACAGGGAGGGCTGGCTCTGCCAAATTTGTGCGGCTATTATTGGGCAGCCAATGTGGCAATGATCCGTAAGTGGGTAATGGAGGGAGAGGGGGCGGCGTGGAAGAGGTTGGAGATGGCGTCCTGTGTGGGCACGAGCCTGAGGACGCTGGCGACGGCACCGCTGCCGCTCTCGCCGACAAGGTACACCACGAGTCCGGTGGTGGCGGCGACGTTGAAGATCTGGGGGCAGTGGAGACGACACAGGGGTGAGGTGGGAGCCTCGGTTTGGTCCCCGATTCGGGAGAACCATCGGTTCGTCCTGGGAAGGATGGATGGGGGATTTTGGAGCTGGCATCGGGCAGGGATTAGAGGAATGGGGGACCTGTTTATAGATTGGGCGTTTGCGAGCCTGGGGGCGCTGGAGGAAAAATTTGGGCTACCCCCGGGAAATGCTTTCAGGTATATGCAAGTGAGGGCATTTGTGAGGCGGCAGGTGAGGGAATTTCCGCTGCTCCTGGCACAGGGGACTCAGGGTGATTTCGGGTGTATGGGTTGGAGAAGGCAGGGTTTCAGCGATCTACCAGGAGCTGAAAGAAGAGGAGGAGGCCTCGGTAGAGGAGTTAAGGGGCAAGTGGGAGGAGGAGCTTGGGGAGGAGATAGATGAGGGTCTGTGGGCTGATGCCCTGAGTAGGGTTAATTCTTCCTCCTCTTGCGCCAGGCTCAGCCTAATACAATTCAAGGTTATTCACAGAGCGCATATGACAGGGGCGAGGTTGAGTAGGTTCTTTGGGGTGTAGGATAGATGTGGGAGGTGCTCGGGAAGCCCGGCGAACCACGTCCACATGTTCTGGTCGTGCCCGGCATTGGATGGGTTTTGGAGGGGTTTCGCGAGGACTTTCTCCAAGGTGGTGAAAGTCCAGGTCAAGCCGAGTTGGGGGTTGGCACTATTTGGGGTAACGGACAAGCCGGGAGTGCAGGAGGCGAAAGAGGCCGGTATCCTGGCCTTTGCATCCCTGGTAGCCCGGCGGAGGATCTTGCTATTATGGAAGGACGCGAAGCCCCCCAGTGTGGAAGCCTGGATAAATGACATGGCAGGGTTCATTAAGCTGGAGAGGATAAAGTTTGCCTTACGAGGGTCTGTGCAGGGATTCTTCAGGCGGTGGCAACCGTTCCTAGACTATCTCACGGAGCGTTAGGAGGTCAGCAGCAGCAGCAACCCAAGGGTGGGGGGGGAGGGTTGCTGTGGGGGGGGGGGGGAATTCGGGGGGGTGGGGGGAGTTTCTGGGGGGGGGGGGAATTTGGGTGGGTGGGGGGAGCTTCCCTACGAGTACCTTTGAATGTCATATGGGGGGGTTACTGTATATGGGGAAACCCAATGTAAAAGTTTTGTATAATTTTTGACTGTTGTGTTTGCGTTTCTTCCTTTTTGTTATGGGGGGGGTGGGGGGGGTTGTTAAAAATTTTGTTGGAAAGTTTGAATAAACACATTAAAAACAAAGTTAAAAGCCCATGGTGTTAAGGGTAAGATCCTGGCATGGATAGAGGATTGCAGATAATACAAAGATCTGTAGAGGGACAGGTAGTATTGATGTAGCAAGGGGGCTGCAGAAGGATTTGGACAAGCTAGGAGAGTGGGCAATGAAGTGACAAATGAAATTCAATGTGGAAAAGTGTGAGGTTATGCACTTTGGAAGGAGGAATTTAGGCATAGATTATTTTCTAAATGGGGAAATGCTTAGGAAATCAGAAGCACAAAGGGACTTGGGAGTCCTTGTTCACAATTCTTCTAAGGTTAATGTGCAGATTCAGTTGGCAGTTAAGAAGGCAAATGCAATGTTAGCATTCATGTCAAGAGGGCTAGAATACAAGACCAGGGATATACTTCTGAGGCTGTATAAGACACTGGTCAGACCCCATTTGTAGTCTTGTGAGCAGTTTTGGGCCCCGAATCTAAGGAAGGATGTGTTGGCCTTGGAAAGGGTCCAGAGGAGGTTCACAAGAATGAACCCTGGAATGAAGAACTTGTCGTATGAGGAACGTTTGAGGACTCTGGGCCTGTACTCGTTGGGAGTTTAGAAGGATGAGAGTGGATCTTATTGAAACTTACAAGATACTGCGAGGCCTGGATAGAGTGGACGTGGAGAGGATGTTTCCACTTGTAGGAAAAACTAGAACCAGAGGACACCATCTCAGACTAAAGGGACGATCCTTTAAAACAGAGATGAGGAGGGATTTCTTCAGCCCAAGGGTGGTGACTGTGGAACTCTTTGCTGCAGAAGGCTGTGGAGGCCAAATTACTGAGTGTCTTTAAGACAGAGATAGATAGTTTCTTGATTAATAAGGGGATATGGGGAGAAGGCAGGAGAATGGGGATGAGAAAGTATCAGCCATGATTGAGTGGCGGAGCAGACTCGATGGGCCGAGTGGCCTAATTCTGCTCCTATGTCTTATGGTCTCTTTGCAGGTGCTAATTATGGAGGCCTTGAAGGCAGAAGTGGCACTGGAGGCAATTTGCACCTCTGGGTTACCGGGAGTCATCAGGTTGGCAGTGAAGGCTGAATAGGGCTCTCTAATCAACGTCCTTGAGTGCCTCCGCGCTTATTTTCCTGCGACATTTTTTCTGTTGCCCTTGCTGCTTTGGGGCTTCTTTGATATTGATCATAGATAGGATTAAATGGTGGTTCGTCCAGCAGTCATCAGCTCCTGTCATGGCATGGGAGATACGCACGAACGTGTGGCCCCATCGCTTAAATGAGGATGCGTTGAGCAGCTGCAAGTGCCTGGAGCGAGGGTGTTGACATTAGGCCTTGTACTTGTCTCTCTGACAGAATGATAAGCTTACGATTCTAGGCATTTTGTCAGGAGCAGGGTACCATTGGTATTGGATTTCCCTCCCCTTCTTTGGACCTCCCCAGCGGTCTGTGCCCTTTCCAACTCTGGTTTTGAAGTCACCAAAGAAGATCAGCTAGCAGAGCTTTGGAACTTGGGCCAAGGATTGTTCAGGACTGGACTAAAATTCCTCTTTGGGGGGCGGCACGGTGGCGCAGTGGTTAGCACTGCTTTCCCACGCTGTTGACGAACCGGGTTTGATGCCGGCCCTGGGTCACTATCCGTGTGAATTTGCACATTTCCCCCCCCCCCCCCCCTGTGTCTGCGTGGGTTTCACTCCCAAAACCCAAAGATGTGCAGGGTAGGTGGATTGGCTAAATTGTCCCTTAATTGGAATTTTAAAAAAATTCCTCTTTGGACTCATCTGTTGGGGTGTATGCGCCAAGGACTTTAGCGCACTGAGTAAGTCAAAGGGTCGTGAAGCATTCATTTATCCTGACTGGGGAGTCTCTGAGACAGCCAACTAATTTATTTTTAATGATGAAATTAACCCCATAGAGGCAGCAATCTTTTTCTGGCTTACCTTTCCAGAAAAAGGTGTAACCCACCACCTAGTCCTTAAACTGGCCCTCACTGAACCATTGGGTCTCGCTTATGCTATGGGCGAGGCGTTTTCAGAACCCCAAAATGTATCATGGAGTTCAACCAACCTCTCCCTTTAATGGATTTGTTGCTTTTCCGAGCACGTGGCTTTTCCCCGAGGCGTGGGATTACAATTATGGACTCGTGGTTTTTAAACAGAAAACACTATTTATTCCATGAACTCAATGTAACATCTTAAATAAACATTGGATTTCTTAACACCCCTTACTTCAAAGATAAGTCAGAAAATATTGCAACAGTGAATACTTCCTTAAAATGTTCCTTCAATCTTCCAAGAGAATTAACACCTTTAAACAGTATCACATCAGGTTAAAGGGTATATATAGTTTCTGTAGAATGGCAGAGATATATTAGCTTGGGTGACTTCAGCTCCAGCACCCTGCTTTCCTCTTGCAGCTCTCTGGACACACACACAGACACACCCAAGCTGCGGTCTCAAACTGGCTTTCTCCTTTTAATCAGATCACAGCAAACCAGAACTTCTCAAGCTGCTGTCTCAAACTGGCTTTCTCCTTTTAATCAGCTCACAGCAAAACAGCCAGACACTTTTAAACTGCTCTCAGCAAAACCAGCCAGACACTTTTCAAAACTGTAAAATCAAACAAAATGGCTGAACTGAGCTGAGTTCCACCCACTCTATGACATCACTGTTTTCTTAAAGGTACATTGCTTATACCTCCATTTCTTAAAGGCACTCTTGCATGACACTTAGGACGGTGATGTCAATGTCAAAATGTCTGAGCTCCTGGGTAATGATAGTTGTCCGCTGTTCCGGTCTGTCACTCTTGGGGTTGTCCATGAGGGTTCTGATATTCCAGGTCCCGAACTTCATTTTAAGGGTTAGAAGGTGCCTGTGCATGAGTTCCTTTAACGTGGGATGGCTGTTGCACACAGCTACCACATTGGCTTGACTAAGCACTGTTGTGGTGTGACAGCTCGGAACGCTATGTGAGCTGGTCCTAACATTTACATTTTCAGTGTCCCATCTGCAGTTTCTGTACTCCTTTGTATGTACAAGTTTCATGAGTAAGGAAGATTATTTATTGTAAATTTGGACTTTCCTTCTGTTCAAACTCTTAACTACAGGTCAGTTAGCCTGTTATCAGTCGTCAGGAAATTGCTGGTATGTATTATTAAGGAAGTCTTAACAATGCATTTAGAAAATAATAGTATGATTAGACACAGTCAACCTGGTTTTACAAAATGGAGATCACGTTTGACAAATTTATTAGCCTTTTTTTTAGAAGATAACTAATAGGTTGGATAAAATAGAACTAGTATACGTCGTATACTTAGATTTCCAAAAGCATTCAATAAGTTGTCACATATGAGGTTAATACATAAGAGCTCTTGGAGTTGAGAGTAACACATTTGCATGAATAGAGAATTGGTTAACGGACAGGAAGCAAAGAGTGGAAGTAAGCAGGGTATTTTCAAGTTAGCATGTTGTTACTAGCTGAGTGCTGCATGGATCACTGCTTAGGCTCACCTATTTACAATCTATATTGATGATTTAGATAAAAAAAGAGAAGTGTCTCAGTTTGCTGATAATACAAATCTAGGTGGGAATGTGAACTGAGAGGTGGATACAAGGACGCTCCAAAGAGATATAGGGTGTGATCTTCCGGCCGCATTGCGCCGAAAAGGCTGCACGGCCGGTAGATGCAGGGAAATCTCTTCCATGATCTGCTGGGCTTGCCACACCTCGCGAGATCTAACGCGATCTTGCGAGATATCATGATCTGAATCCCGCCCATTGTGGGCGGGAGCACTATTTTGCAAATCTGCATATTAGAATGGGACAGCTCATCTCATGCTCTCCCCATGATCCACCCAAGGTGCTAGATTCTAATCCCTTCGCCTCGGTGACCTCGGTTGAGCAACGTTATGTGCTCATCTCCAAAAACGGACACCAGATGGAACAGAACTCATGGGGTTCTCCCAGGGGATCAGAGGCCCCCAGGTGCTTGCCCTCTGGGCAGGGTGGCACCCTGGCACTGCTGGTGCCACCCAGGCACCTTAGCACTGCCAGCCTGGCATCATCTGGTTGGCAGCCCCAGGTGCCAAGTTGGCATTTTTCCCAGGTTGGGGATCGGGCCCGGGGGTGCCTTGTGCAGGTGCGGGGGGGGGGGCCCTGAGGACCCCTTATAGGTGAGTTGGGGTTTTGGGGGAGGTTCCAGATTGCGTGGGGGAGGGGGGGGGTCGAGAGATTGGGACGCCATTTTAAAATGGCTCTTGATTTCCTCCTGCACTGAGGAGTTCCGACCGGCGGAGCTCCTGAGTGCAGGAAATGGGAGTAAGTGGCAGTCCGCTGAAGCCCGAATAGAACCAGAGTCCCCGTAGATAGCGTGGTGTTTCTCGGCGTAGTGAGTGCTGGGAAACACCCGGCTAAACACGCTCGTTACGGGACTCTGTTCCCATTTGGTTAGACCACACCCATAGACTGGTTAAGTGAGTGGAAAACAAAGTGGCAGATGGAATAGAATATGGTGATGTATTAGGTTATTCACTTTGGCAGTAATTTATTTCTCAATTTTCAGCGGTGCAGGAAAGGGATTGGGGTCAGAAATCTGTCATGCTTTTATTTAGAAGCTGCTAGCACCATTGTAAAAATGAGCATTTTGGAACCTCTGGAATTTTCACAGAGGCGGCTGTGTTTTAATATGCCTGGGGGAACTAATTTCAGTTGTCTTTATCACTTGATAAGCAACGGTCGCAACGTATGATGCACAATACGGACCAATCATGCTTGCAACCTTTTCTGAAGTACCTCTTCAGATCTACAAGTTAACAGCATGAAGGTCATATCATTGTCTGCCCAAGTGTAAAAAGGACATTTGTTGTAGGTGAGAAACAGACTGAGTGATCTTAGTTATGTTTTCACATGATAGTGAAAGAAATAGTACCTCGGTATAGATGAAATTTTTAACACATTTTTTTGCATACAGTCTCCTCTCACCATTCTTTCAAATATAATGAATACTGGTTTTGTACAGAGCAATATTTTCTGCTGTGAACAGAAATTTTGAATAAAGTACAGAATTCCAAACATTTATTTGTTGCTTTCATGATCCAAATTAGATGACTTCACATAGTAGCAATTGTTAAAGCTTAATTTTGAAAGAAAAAGCTGTTTCTTGTTTCTAATGCTAAACTTATGGTGCAGACTTTTTAATCTTATCTTTGCGCATTTCATATCTTCGTGCTATTAACTAACTTTTGTTTTTAATTAATTTCGTCCAGTGCACTGTTTTCAGAAGGTGTGGAGCTGAATTTATTGGCCAAATTTAATTATCTGTGAAGCTTTGTTTCCATGAAAATCAACACTACTTTAGAGCAGCGGTATACTTACTAAATGTAATATTTTTAATAGGAGACTCTATGGTTAAGTGCTGTCACTGATGAGCACCTGACTGATCTTTGATTGTTATTGAGACTTCCACTTGGCCCTGCATGCTTTTCCTCGTGTTGAATGGAGTGAGCTACATGTGCTGAACTGACACAGAGCAAATGACCCCCTTGTGACTCATCTGGTCTGCAGCATTAGGTTACTGATCTCTTTAGAGGCTGGTCATTAGCGCAAATTCAACAGAGACTTGGAAGGAAGCGTAATAAAGCACCTGGATTCACTCTTTAACTAATATTTTCAAGAATGTCCGATAAGGCTGAACCACAAAAGTTGATTTTTTATAAATGGAGTGCTGGCTTGTGTGAAATTAATGATTTTGAAATCATTAGCAGTCCTCACACCAATTCAATAATGGAGTGTTTTCACCTTCACCGCTGAGGCAATAAGCTCGTTGAGTGGATCACCATATTAAAATCAGTAGGATGAAAATTGGGTGAGTTCTATGATACATGGATGGTCTGCTCTGCCATTTTACTGCCAAGTGGTGATGATGAACATTGTCCCCTCCATCTTTAAATGTGTGAAAATTAAAATGTCTTAATATAGTCAGCATCTATATAATAAGACAAACAGTATATGAAATAGAATAGGCAGTATTACAAATGTCTTTATTTGTCACTAGATCAAATGATATTTCAGCATTTCAGAAAGACACATTAAGGCAGTGTAGTTAACCATAAATGTGAAGGCACAACATAACTTTACTGAAATCACAGTGCAAAGATATATTGGAGTAAATCACACGTCAAACTGCAATTTTAGTACCAGGATAAGGAACAAAGCTTCTCATTCAATTACTTTTTAAATGACTGTCGATTTTGATGATAGAATTTTAGGTTATCAGAGTATTTTTACAGTAGTTGCTTTATTTCTGATGTGTTTTCTGTATTTACTATCTGTTTTTAAATCTGTAAAGACAATACCAAAAGTACAGTCAGTTTATAGGAAAACTTTGTTGAAAATAAAAATTGTAACAATATAACAACTATCTCCATTTGTCTACAGCCCAAAAGGGAATTCTGCATCTCTCCCCTGATGTTTATCAAGAAATGGAAGCAAGTCGTAACAAGGCAGCTCCTACAATGAACTATTTGACATCTAAAGAAATAAACCAAGGATGTAGTTCATTCTTCAGTACTGCCAGCAACACAGCAACCATTGCAAGGGAGCTTCTGTTGAATGGTACATCCCCAACTGCAGAAGCGATAAGCTTGAAAGGAAAAGCACCTGCTTCTCCATGTTCAGCAGTACAACCCTCTCAACAACTAGAGTACTTAGCCAGAATCCAAGGTTTCCAGGTGGGGAAAGTGAAACTCTTTAATGGTTAATTATTTCTTTTTTTTAAATCTTACGGTATTTGGAACTATACATAGAATTTTCCATATTCACATTTATTTTCCAAGATTGATGGGCACCAATGTATCCACATATTTATTGCATCAACAGGTTACGTCCAGACTTGCCAAATATAATCACTGTATGTGTCAGTTTTTTGCACATTTTCTTTCCCAGATCAACTTATAAAAGGGAGTTCAAGTTTAAGTAAGTTGAAATTGAGGAACTCTTTGAAAATCACTGTAAATTCCGTAACTAAAAAATGTGAACTTGCAGTTAGTTACTGATTTATAATCAAATTTGTAAAATATTTCAAATATTGGGGCAGCACGGTAGCCTTGTGGATAGCACAATTGCTTCACAGCTCCAGGGTCCAAGGTTCGATTCCGGCTTGGGTCACTGTCTGTGCGGAGTCTGCACATCCTCCCCGTGTGTGCGTGGGTTTCCTCCGGGTGCTCCGGTTTCCTCCCACAGTCCAAAGATGTGCAGGTTAGGTGGATTGGCCAAGCTAAATTGCCCTTAGTGTCCAAAATTGCCCTTAGTGTTGGGTGGGGTTACTGGGTTATGGGGATAGGGTGGCGGTGTTGACCTGGGGTAGGGTGCTCTTTCCAAGAGCTGGTGCAGACTCGATGGGCCGAATGGCCTCCTTCTGCACTGTAAATTCTATGATAATCTATGAAATCAAATCCAAAATGTTGCAAGGTAAAATCAGCACACTGACCCTTCAAAGAAAGGCAGAGATTTGTTTGTGTCATGGTTTATCTTTGATTGAAACAGTAATTCCTAACCTGGGCTATTGAGTTAAACACATCATGAAAACAAAGGGAAAGCGTTAATTTATTTACAAATGCTGTTTTACTCCTTTTTCTTCTCTTTTCTCTACTCATTTTGAGACACTGGGCTGCATTTTACTGCTTGTTCCCTGCCTCCCCACCCCACCCTACCCTCCTCCACAGAAGGAAAGTCGCTGGAAGTCAGCTCACTCTATGCAAGCCGCCCCTGCAGCCATAATACCCTGCAGGCTATCTAAATTGGCTGACAGTATGACTTAGTGCGACCTGCCCTCGGGAGCTGCCAGGTAATCCAGTTGGCTGGTAGCTCCAGCAGTCTCAGCTGCGCCAAGAGTGCTGCTGAGACTGCAACCAGTCCCAAGGAGAAAGCCCAATGGATCCTAGACTGAGGTAAGGCAGGATATTGGGCAGGACTGGTTTGACCAGCTTAGGGTGGTGGTGCAGAGGGATGATTTTGGAGAGCTGGCGGGTAGGAAGAAAGGGGATGGGGTACTATTTTAAGGGTCTGTCTCCGATGCGCAAAATGCATCCCCTTGAAGAGAGTAGACACGTTTCCTTCCTGCCCTGGTTAAAACCTTTTTTAAATAACAATCTTCCCAATCCTGCCTGCCCCTGGCAGCCATATGAAGGGCAGTGTATTATCGGTTCAATTGGCTTGTTATTAAACTCAGTTGACTCCTAATTATTTATTTACATAATCTGGGAAGATTGCTATGTTATAGGGGTGTGCTCAAGGGTGGGAGGGCTAGGCACCAGCACTATTTTACATGCCCCCCAGACTAAAACATGCCCGGAAGGAGCATATAAAGTCCAACCCACCGTGTCCAGCTGCATAAAGGTCCATGGTGCCAGCAGCCTCAAGTAATGGTTATTATCTATCTATAAGCTACACCATCTGTGTCAGTCGGTTATTGAACTATAGAGGGCATCACAACCAAGCCATAGTCTTTCCTCACCCAACACATTAACATATGTACTTTCCAGCTGGAGTTCTCAGTTAGCAATTAGAGGAGGAATGTGAACATTTTGTTTCACCTTCCTATCCCAGGCTTTTGAGGAGAATTGTTGCCACCTGAGATAATCATGGACCATAAATCAAATCTGAAGCATTCTGTTTGCATAGCTGAGTGTCACACAGTGCAGACTCTTCAACCAATTAAGCAATCAAAACAGCTAGTATTTACCATTGTTAGTATTTTCCTTTCGAATAACTATACAGTACTTGGAAAAATGTTATGTAATTTTTGTTACGCGATTCTTTTCCAGTCGGTTAAAAAGTCTAAACGATCCTTAGCTACAATGGCTACAAAGTTTTAAACTGAAAAGTAACATGATCAGAACCCAGCCAGGTTAAGTGTAAGTATATATGACAGTATTTTTCCAGTACTGTAATCTGGATAAATAATATGGCCGGGATTTAATGAAAAGGAAACAGAGTCCCGTTTTGGTCGCATTCAGCAGGCATTTCCTGGCACTTGCAGCGCCGAGACCGACCCCGCTTTAAACAGGATTCTACTTTTTTTGGGCCTCGCGAGGAACGTCCCGCCAAGGCCGCACTTATTCATTTCCTGCACTAACGAGTTCAGCTTCTCAGACCAAGAAGAGATTGGGGCACCATTATTAAATGGCGCCCTGATCGCTGAGTCACCACCACGGCCTCAGGATCCCCCCACCCAATGCCCCAATTTACCAATTAGAGGTTCCTCAAACCCTCTGCATCCCACCGCATAAGGGCTGTACACCGCGGTCAAAACCCCAGCAGGGGCAAGATGCCACCTTGGCACTGTCAGCCTGGCACCCAGGCAATGCTCCTGTGAGCTGGCAGTACCACCTGGCACCTTGGTATTACCAGGATAACACCCAGGTGGCACTGCCAGGGTGCCACGCTGGCAGTGCCATGGTGCCCAGGTGACAACGGGAGTGCCAGAGTACCAACCTGCCAGAGCCCAGCCTTCCAGGGCCTCCAAATCGCCTAGGAGACCCCCCCTCCCTCCACAAAGTGCTGGTACGCCCAGTCCAAGTTCTGGAAACCAGTGCTAAATGGCCCCCAGTTGGGGTCTCCGAGACAAGGTCATTAGCTCTCGCACATTGGGCAACTCCGCCACAGACGTATTCAAGTGAGACTAACTATCACTTGAAAGCGGGATCCAGATCGCGATGCCTCACGTGATCTCGTTAGATCGCACGAGGCGTAATGAGTGTTGTAAATATCGCGAGAGGCCTCTCCCGAAATTTACCTGCCTCGTCGCATCCCAAGTTGGCTGCGACGAGGCCGTTGGATCGCATCCTGAAACTAATCACTGTAACAGCATATAATCCTGGGAAATTGGGAAATTAAGGATGACTTTAGATACTTAATTCTGTCATCAACCTGCACCGACATAAAAAGACTGTATTTTCTGCCTCTCAACACACACAGTTACACCACCACCCCCCCCCCCCCCCCCCCCCCCCCCCGACTCATTCTATGAGTCAGTTTTTAAGTTGGGCTCGTCCTGGCTCCATCCCACCTCCAGACCACTTTTGCAAAGATGAAATTAAGGCCAGGAGCATGAGGTTGGTAGCCAATCAGGCTCATTGAGAGACAAATTTAGGCCAATTAAAGGAAAATGCTGGTCAGCCTCCCAGTTCCTGCATTGGAAAGAGCCATTTTAGGTACCAGGAGACGGTCACACAGCAGCAGGATGAGGGTCAAGCACTCCGCACAGGCCTAGATTCCCTACTTGCTTGCCTGGTACATGACCAGACACATACAGGTGGCCTGTAGGAGCATTCCTCCCTACAGTTGTGGTCTGGCTGCTGAATATATTTGTAATTAAAGATTTTAAAAAGTTGGAGAAAGGGTATCATTTTTAACCACCTTCATTCTTATTTTTCTTCATTGCAGCTTGCTGCTCATTTCAAACTTGTCCCACCAGCTTCAAGTACCCACTCACCTTTTTAATTAGACAGAAAATGTCTTCATGCCAGTTACAGGGGTGTCCACATGATAATCCCAAGATGTGACTATTAAGCCTGGGAGTAGGTTTGGGACTCAGAAGGAAAATTCAGCCTAAATATTGTGTCGCTGTGAGTAAGAAAAATTGTAAATTAAACTCTGGTAGAAAATATTTAGCATTTTTTACTGTCTTATAAATTAGTTAAAAGGATGAAGAATATCATGGTAAGAATTAACCTAAAAATGTGCATTTGCAGTCTTCTCTTAATTCATAGTTTCTTAATCTAAATGACCTTTTGAACTGTCATTTCGAGCAGAACATCTGTTTTTAAATAAATATTTAAATTTAAATTACTGGATAATGTAATCTTTTTTGAAGCAATATCAATTTTGAATTTTCAGGAGCAGGATGTAAAAGCATTTATTGTTTGTGTTATTTTACCATTCTGATTCGCATTGTGCTGAATTAATAATGTTCTGAAATGTGTCCAAAATTGCCCTTAGTGTTGGGTGGGGTTACTGGGTTACTGGGTTATAGGGTGGAGGTGTTGACCTTGGGTTGGGTGCTCTTTCCAAGAGCCGGTGCAGACTCGACGGGCCGAATGGCCTCCTTCTGCACTGTAAATTCTATGATATCTGTGATATCTGATTAGCCACAGCTACATACATAACTTAACAGTCATTATTGCATATATATGAGATGGCTCAGTAGCACAGTTGTTAGGACTGTTGCTTCTCAGCTCCAGAGACACAGGTTCGATTCCCAGCTTGGGTCAATGTCTGTGCGGTGTCTGCACGTTCTGTTCTGCCCATGTCTACATGGGTGTCCTCCCACAAGTCCCGAAAAACGTGCTTGTTAGGTGAATTGGACATTCTGAATTCTCCCTCAGTGTACCCAAACAGGCGCCGTAGTGTGGCGACTAGGGGATTGTCTCAGTAACTTCATTGCAGTGTTAATGTAAGCCTACTTGTGACACTAATAAAGATTATTATTATTATGTAAAGCCATCAAGAGATTTGGATTTAATATCTCATGGGTAAGCAAGTTAAATGTCTGGCTCAATATGGATTTGATCCTGGTCACCTCTGTTACCAGTTTTCTATCACATGAAACATTGGATCAGATTTTGCAGTCAGTAGCGAATAAATGGCACGAGCCATTCATCACACTTACATTTGCCACGCAACCTGTGGGCTTTTGCAATGACTTTTCCAGTTGTTAGAGAGTCTCAACAGTGTGGAGCTCTCTACAAGGGGAACTGTAACCTTTTTGAACAGGACAAACAATGAAATGTCTCCTGAACCAATCAATTAAAGATTGCATACGAACCTTGCAGAATCGAAACCAGGAAATGCATGTTTGAATAATTAATTCAATATCAAATCATGTACACCAAGAGAAATAGAGAGGAAAAGAAGGATGAGAATAGGAGGGATCAGGTGAGAGACAAAGAACCATTTTAAAAATTGTTTCTTTTTATTATTTTATATCCTCAACAATCAATTAAATCTGAAGGAAGGACACTCCACTTTATAAATTAATTTTAAGTGCCAGAGAAGCTTCTTGGCATTAAGAGTTATCACACTTATACATTGAACGGACAAGTCCTAACAATTTCTGCCATGTTTACTGGGTATTCAATGAATAAGTACTAAATTTCATGCCCTGCGGGTATTTGAAATCCATGTCTCTTGGCATGATACTGTTATAGCAAAGCTTCTGGAGAAACTGAACAGCTCAACTCTCAGCTACCAACTTCCTGAATTTTGTGTTTAACTGGGCATGCACAGACACCAGGGGCTGAATTCTCCGCCGTCGGGATGCTCCGTTTTGCCGGGAGCCCGGGGGTTTCCCGACGGTGTAGGGCTGCCCCACAATGGGAAACCCCATTGACCAGCCGGTGAAATAGAGAATCCCGACGGTGTGTTGAACCAGAAATCTGGTGCAGCGGAACAGAGAAACCCGCCCCAGAGATTTCTGTCCAATTTGCTCTTTAATCATAATGAGCACTGAGAGCCTCACAGTTATTTCTCCCACAAAATCTGGACTAATAAGTTTAAATGGCAGGCATATTTTAAATAATTTTGCATTCAATTAAATTGTGTACTAAAAGGTTCAGGGGCACATAATAAAAGTTTGCAAAGGAAGAGTGAGAATAGTCATGCACACAACCACTAGGAAAGTGGGAACAGAACTGAATGCAAGTCATCAACTTGCCTCAGGATTTTTTAAAATTTCTAATTTATCGTGGTCAAGGATCACAGTGACAATTTTAGAAATTAAACTGATTCTAATTGTGGAAGATCCCTTACAACAGGATCAAATTGTTGGGAAATTTTCATAAATTAGAGATCTTTGAAACCACAAAAGGATTGAAAAAAGTGGCCTTTTATCTCATTCATCTGCAGATTACAGAGAAATTTCAAGACACTTGTACAACATTGAAAATCAATGAGGAGTTGAAGAAAACTTCATTGGCTTAATTTCTGGAAATATTTTCTTTGATAAATGCTCTGGTACAATCTAGTATGACTGTCTTAATGATCAGCCATAAATTATCAAATGTACTTTCTTCTCAAATATCATGCGTGCCAAATCGAGCTGCTAACAAATTGTATAATCTGCTCATTAAAAGTTAAAAAGCAATATTCTGATATCATGATCAAATATTTGGGCAATGCTGACAAAAGTGAAAAGACAGATGTCTAGTAGAGAATAATATAGGCTTTCTTGGTCGTTCATTAGGTAGTATATGGTGTGTCATTGAGCCATGCAGACCAATAAAGCCACTGTTTTGATCTCTGCTGTACACTGAGCTAGATAATCTCAACTGAAGCAGTAGTAGTCATCGCAGTGGCCAGAATACCTTGGACTAGAGAAGAAAAAGAAATAACCCGTGTTTCAGTTTCTCCTCGCCGCACAGTAACCTGCAAGTGCATGCAGATCAGATGAGAGGGAGAGCTCAGCTGCAATTCCTTCCATGGAAAAATAATATACTGGCACCTACTAAATTGGTTATGATCATTTTGTACCAGAGAGCTGTCAGCATCTATGGATTGAGTCCCTCGCCTTGAGGACAAGTGAGAAAATATGAGAAAATTAAAGTGAGGATAAGGTACCACAAGATCAAGTTATTTGCTGAAAACCTGCCTTCTAACTACCTTTTAGCATGTAATTAAAGTCCTAATCCACTGAGGACCGAACCCCAGCCATGTGGAAGAAAATAAGCCTATTTTTATTTTTAATTTTCTACGTTTTGCCATAGAATGAACATGGTTTCCATTAAATAATTCAGAGGGGGGTTCTTGGTTATGGTGTGCCCTGACTAACAGAGTAAACAAAATCTGGAATAGAAAGTTGTCAACAATGTGCAATTCTCGCACCGTAACCAGAACTGTGTGCCATTTCCGCTTTCACTTCTTTTTTTGTTTCCCACGCGATTACAATGAAAATTCACGTACCAGTAACGTGCATGCAAAACATGTTTGATTTTGCTGAGGGGCAATCTTTTCATTGGTGCAACCCACCATGGGCTGACAATGCTGCATTTACAGGCGGTGTATTAAAGAGCCACCTGGTCAAACAGGGAGGCTCTGCATCACAGCCGCAACTTCCCTGCCCAACTCCATTGCATTAACATAAGAATTCAGAACACAAAGATGTTTGTCAAAATTAAATTGTACTTCTAAATATTTAACATTATATAGGTTTCACTTTATTCATCATTATTTGTTGAGGCTGGCTTAGTCAGAGAGCTAGGTACACTGGCACGCCTCGTGTTGGCACGCATTGATGTTTACAGGGGAGTTAGGGACTTTTTGTTTATTGTGGAAGAAACTATGTTGTGCTTTTTTTGTTCACTTTTATTGAATGTTCATAATTCGTGTCCATTGTTGTACTCCACTCTGTAGAACTCTTGCAGGTTCAGCTGGCCCTCATTTCTATGCATTGTAAAGGACGTTGTCCGAGATCACTCTCTGTGGGGATTTTTGAAATGTTGTAAATGAACTCAAAGCCCTGTAAGGACCATGCCAAACAACATCCTGAGATTGAACAGTACTGACACTGCCTTTTAGGCCCCTAATTTTCTCAGCTTGACTGACTGCCCCCCACCATTCCTCCCCATTACACTCAGTACACCAGGTATGTCTCACTTAATTCCTCCATGTCCCCGACCCAACCCTCTGCCCTCCCCAGATCACTCTTCTACTCCTCCATGCCCTCGACCTCACTCCACACCCCACAGCACTGACTCTCCATGCTGGTCCCAAACCTCCATGCAAGCTGCCAATTTCCTGCTCCCCTCCCACGTGCCGTAGAATTAAAAAATGAAAATTGCTGACCTCTGACACAACTGTACAGAGCAGGCAAGTGATTGCTCTCTTTAAATGTGAACCAGGTGCTATGAGATTCTTATGCACCACTGACTTTATCTTGAAGGTAAGACGTAAATAAAAAAGTTTTTATGCTAATGATCATTCATGGTATGCAAATATATTACAAGTAGGAACCCGTAACAGGCTGACATAATGTTTAACATGCCACATACACAGTGCTGACTTTATACCTGCGTCTCAACCTGATATCAGGAAATTTAAACTTTCCATCCCACCTAAGTTGTTAGTACCCCCCTGTGGTAATCACGTCCTTTCCATAACAATGATGAATGTGAAGCTATTGGATTGCTTAAAAACACATTTGGTTCACTAATGTCCTTTAGGGAAGGTAAACGGCTGTCGTTACCTATTCTGACCGATATGTTACTCAAGACCCACAGCAATGTTGTTGACCTTTAACTGATCTCTGAAATGGCAGAGGAAGCCACTCAACTGTATCAAACCACTGCAAAAAACACAAAGAATAAACCAGATAGACCATTCATAAGAACATAAGAACTAGGAGCAGGAGTAGGCCATCTGGCCCCTCGAGCCTGCTCCACAATTCAATGAGATCATGGCTGATCTTTTGTGGACTCAGCTCCACTTTCCGGCCCGAACACCATAACCGTTAATCCCTTCATTCTTCAAAAAACTATCTATCTTTATCTTAAAAACATTTAATGAAGGAGCCTCTACTGCTTCACTGGGCAAGGAATTCCATAGATTCACAACCCTTTGGGTGAAGAAGTTCCTCCTAAACTCAGTCCTAAATCTACTTCCCCTTATTTTGAGGCTATGCCCCCTAGTTCTGCTTTCACCCACCAGTGGAAACAACCTGCCCGCATCCATCCTATCTATTCCCTTCATAATCTTATATGTTTCTATAAGACCCCCCCTCATCCTTCTAAATTCCAACGAGTACAGTCCCAGTCTACTCAACCTCTCCTCGTAATCCAACCCCTTCAGCTCTGGGATTAACCTAGTGAATCACCTCTGCACACCCTCCAGTGCCAGTACGTCCTTTCTCAAGTAAGGAGACCAAAACTGAGCACAATACTCCAGGTGTGGCCTCACTAACACCTTATACAATTGCAGCATAACCTCCCTAGTCTTAAAACTCCATCCCTCTAGCAATGAAGGACAAAATTCCATTTGCCTTCTTAATCACCTGTTGCACCTGTAAACCAACTTTTTGCGACTCATGCACTAGCACACCCAGGTCTCGCTGCACAGCAGCATGTTTTAATATTTTATCATTTAAATAATAATCCCTTCTGCTGTTATTCCTACCAAAATGGATAACCTCACATTTGTCAACATTGTATTCCATCTGCCAGACCCTAGCCCATTCACTTAGCCTATCCAAATCCCTCTGCAGACTTCCAGTATCCTCTGCATTTTTTGCTTTACCACTTATCTTAGTGTCGTCTGCAAACTTGGACACATTGCCCTTGGTCCCCAACTCCAAATCATCAATGTAAATTGTGAACAGTTGTGGGCCCAACACTGATCCCTGAGGGACACCACTAGCTACTGATTGCCAACCAGAGAAACACCCATTAATCCCCACCCTTTGCTTTCTATTAACTAACCAATCCTCTATCCATGCTACTACTTTCCCCTTAATGCCATGCATCTTTATCTTATGCAGCAACCTTATGTGTGGCACCTTGTCAAAGGCTTTCTGGAAATCCAAATATATCACATCCATTGGCTCCCCGTTATCCACCGCAATGTTAATGTCCTCAAAGAATTCCACTAAATTAGTTAGGCACGACCTGCCCTTTATGAATCCATGCTGCGTCTGCCCAATGGGACAATTTCCATCCAGATGCCTCGCTATTTCTTCCTTGATGATAGATTCCAGCATCTTCCCTACTACCGAAGTTAAGCTCACTAACCTATAATTACCCGCTTTCTGCCTACCTCCTTTTTTAAACAGTGGTGTCACGATTGCTAATTTCCAATCCGCCGGGACCACCCCAGAGTCTAATGAATTTTGGTAAATTATCACTAGATTATTTGCAATTTCCCTAGCCATCTCTTTTAGCACTCTGGGATGGATTCCATCAGGTCCAGGAGACTTGTCTACCTTTAGCCCCATTAGCTTGCCCATCACTACCTCCTTGGTGATAACAATCCTCTCAAGGTCCTCACCTGTCATAGCCTCATTTCCATCAGTCACTGGCATGTTATTTGTGTCTTCCACTGTGAAGACCGACCCAAAAAATCCTGTTCAGTTCCTCAGCCATTTCCTCATCTCCCATTATTAAATCTCCCTTCTCATCCTCTAAAGGACCAATATTTACCTGAGCCACTCTTTTTTGTTTTATGTATTTGTAGAAACTTTTACTATCTGTTTTTATATTCTGAGCAAGTTTACTCTCATAATCTATCTTACTCTTCTTTATAGCTTTTTTAGTAGCTTTCTGTTGCCCCCTAAAGATTTCCCAGTCCTCTAGTCTCCCACCGATCTTTGCTACTTTGTATGTTTTTTCCTTCAATTTGATACTCTCCCTTATTTCCTTAGATATCCACGGTCGATTTTCCCTCTTTTTACCGTCCTTCCTTTTTGTTGGTATAAACCTTTGCTGAGCACTGTGAAAAATCACTTGGAAGGTTCTCCACTGTTCCTCAACTGTTTCACCATAAAGTCTTTGCTCCCAGTCTACCTTAGCTAGTTCTTCTCTCATCCCATTGTAATCGCCTTTGTTTAAGCACAAAACACTAGTGCTTGATTTTACCTTCTCACCCTTCATCTGTATTTTAAATTCCACCATATTGTGATCGCTCCTTCCGAGAGGATCCATAACTATGAGATCCTGAATCAATCCTGTCTCATTACACAGGACCAGATCTAGGACCGCTTGTTCCCTCGTAGGTTCTATTACATACTGTTCTAGGAAACTATCGCGGATACATTCTATAAACTCCTCCTCAAGGCTGCCTTGACCGACCTGGTTAAACCAATCGACATGTAGATTAAAATCCCCCATGATAACTGCTGTACCATTTCTACATGCATCTGTTATTTCTTTGTTTATTGCGTGCACCACCATAACGTTACTATTTAGTGGCCTATAGACTACTCCTATCAGTGACTTTTTCACCTTACTATTTCTGATTTCCACCCAAATGGATTCAACCTTATCCTCCATAGCACTGATGTCATCCCTTACTGTTGCCCGGATGTCATCCTTAAATAACAGAGCTACACCACCTCCCTTACCATCCACTCTGACCTTCCGAATAGTTTGATACCCTCGGATATTTAACTCCCAGTCGTGACCATACTTTAACCATGTTTCAGTAATGGCCACTAAATCATAGTCTTTCACGATGATTTGCGCCATCAACTCATTTACCTTATTCCGAATACTACGAGCATTCAGGTAAAGTACACTTATGTTGGCTTTTTTACCTCTGTTCTGAATCTTAACACCTCGATCAGTAACCTCTCCTAAGTTATATTTCCTCTTAACCTTTCTCCTAATTTTCCTTGTCGTTGAACCCATATCTTCATGTAATGAAATGAAAATCGCTTATTGTCACGAGTAGGCTTCAATGAAGTTACTGTGGAAAGCCCCTAGTCGCCACATTCCGGCACCTGTTCGGGGAGGCTGGTACGGGAATTGAACCGTGCTGCTGGCCTGCCTTGGTCTGCTTTAAAAGCCAGCGATTTAGCCCAGTGAGCTAAACCAGCCCCTGTAACAACCTGCCGCGTCACTGACCATTAATGTTTTCACTTCCCGTTTTTTTCCTTTTAGTATTCCTGGTCCTATTCACTGAGCTCCCCTCAGTCACTGTACTTTGTACTGTCGCCCTTTTTGATTTTTGACTATGGCTTCTCTGCCTTACACTTTCCCCCTTACTGCCTTTTGTTTCTGTCCCTGTTTTACTACCTTCCAACTTCCTGCATCGGTTCCCATCCCCCTGCCAAATTAGTTTAAACTCTCCCCAACAGCTCTAGCAAACACCCCCCACCCCCCCTAGGACATGGGTTCCAGTCCTGCCCACGTGCAGACCGTCCGGTTTGTACTGGCCCCACCTCCCCCAGAACCGGTTCCAATGTCCCAGGAATTTGCATCCCTCCCTCTTGCACCATATCTGGAGCCACGCATTCATCCTCTCTATCCTGACATTCCTACTCTGACTAGCTCATGGCACTGGTAGCAATCCTGAGATTACTACCTTTGAGGTCCTACTTTTTAGTTTAACACCTAACTCCCTAAATTCAGCTTGTAGGACCTCGTCCCGTTTTTTACCTATATCGTTGGTGCCTATGTGCACCACGACAGCTGGCTGTTCACCCTCTTCCCCCCCCCCCCCCCCCCAGGATGTCCTGCAGCCGCTCCGAGACATCCTTGACCCTTGCACCAGGGAGGCAACATACCATCCCGGAGCCTCGATTGCGTCCGCAGAACCGCCTGTCTATTCCCCTTACAATTGAGTCCCCTATCACTATAGCCCTGCCATTCTTCTTCCTGCCCAGCTGCGCAGCAGAGCCAGCCACGGTGCCATGAACCTGGCTGCTGCTGCCTTCCCCTGGTGAGCCATCTCCCTCAACAGTATCCAAAGCGGTATATCTGTTTTGCAGGGAGATGACCGCAGAGGACACCGGCACTGCCTTCCTACTCTTGCTCTGTCTTTTGGTCACCCATTTTCTATCTCCCTCAGTACCTTTCAACTGCGGTGTGACCAACTCGCTAAACGTGCTATCCACGACGTCCTCAGCATCACATATGCTCCAAAGTGAGTCCATCCGCAGCTCCAGAGCCGTCAAGCGGTCTAAAAGGAGCTGCAACTGGACGCACTTCTTGCACGCGAAGGAGCCAGGGACAGTGGACGTGTCCCTGAGCTCCCACATCGCACACGAGGAGCATGGCATGGGTCTGAGATCTCCTGCCATGTCTTAAACCTTCGGTTAACTTCAACAACTACAATTTCCCAAAAAAAGCAACAAAGAAAAAATAAATAAATATCCCAATGAAAAGAAAAAGAAAGAGAATCAGAAACACTACTTACCAGTCACTTACCAGGGATAAAAAGCACTTCCTCCTCACCCAGCTTTGAATTCCCACCTAGATTCAAATTCCCAAACTCACTCTTGGTTCTGTCTCACTCTGGCTGTGTCTTCTCTGGCTCACTGGGAGAACTCACTGGGAGTGAGTTTACAAGTTGCTCTTTTTAAACTGTCCTGAATTGACTCCCCTCCCCCACCTGCTTTTAGATCAAGGTAGATTTAAGTGAGACACTTAACTGCCAACCAGTTATTTGAGTGGGTGGGGCAGCCCTTGTTAACCTACACTGCACAATTCCAGCTTAATTTAAATTAATTTAAACTCCTGAAATGTAAAAGGAGCTGCCTTACTGATTTGAATCAATTCCCACCTAGATTCAAATTCCCAAACTCACTCTTGGTTTTGTCTCACTCTGCCTGTGTCTTCTCTGGCTCACTGGGAGAACTCATCATCGATCTATACACGGGACACGATAAAAGCATATCTAGTTCAGTCAATCCTGCAATGTTCTCTTTACTGATATCTGAGTATTAGAGAGCCATCCCTCAGATTAGTCAAGCAACAGCATGACAATCATATTCATCGAATCATATATTTCAGCCAACATCCTAGACTCCCTGCAACATAATTTATTTCACGTACAGGTCAGATCCTCAGATGTAGGGGCACAGTGGTATACAGTCAGGAGTGGCCCTGCGAGTCCTCACCATTGAATGCTGAAGGATAGAGCTTGCAGCAGGTGGTGAGAGACCCACCTTAAAGGAAAGACATACATGAATTTGTCCCATCTTAATTTAATTATTACAGATGCATCTATCAATTACAGTGCTGGTAGAAGTGACCAGCCGACATCCTTTTGGAGGCAAAATTCTGTCTTCACAGAGGACCTCTTAAATCATGTTGTGTGAGATACCATGAGCCATCAGAAGCAGCAGTATTGTATTCCAACACAATCCATAACCTCATGGCTTAGAATCATAGAATTGTTACAGCACAGAAGAAGGCCATTCAACCCACCATATTTGTGCTGGCTCTCCTAAGGGACAATGCATGTACTTTAACTCCCTTGTCCTCTCCCCAAATCCAGAAAATATAGAAAAAATGATGGCACAAAAGGAGCCTTTCTGCCTATTGTATTTGCACCAGCCGATAAACCAGCCACACTACCTAATCCCATTTTCCAGCATTTGACCTGTAGCCCTAGGTGCATATACAGACACCTTTTAAATGAGTTGCGGGTTTCTACCTCTTCTACCCTTGGTATTTTTATTAATTTTTACTTGGCTTGTCATATCCTTCCTCCACCATTATCATCAAGCCTGCTTCAATGAGGAATTTAGAAGGGCACACTTGGAGTAAAAATGGGGTGCTCACCTGATAAAATTACAAACCCAGGACTACATGAATGCTAAACAGCAGAAACAGCATGCTATAGGTCAACTACCACTTCATCATTCTGATGAGTTGAAGTGATGAAAAGTGTCCTTAACAATGGAATCAAGTAGCACTCATTCCTCACTTACTTGAAATGAAATGAAAATCACTTATTGTCACAAGTAGGCTTCAAATGAAGTTACTGTGAAAAGCCCCTCGTCGCCACATTCCGGCGCCTGTTCGGGGAGGCTGGTACGGGAATTGAACCGTGCTGCTGGCCTGCCTTGGTCTGCTTCCAAAGCCAGCAATTTAGCCCTGTGCTAAACTTGCTCACCGATGCTCAGTTTAGGCTCCAACAGGACCATTCGGCCTTGGACCTCAGTACAGCCTTAGTCCAAATATGGAAAAAGGAAATGAATTACAGGGGTGCAGGTGACTGTCTTTAACATAAGCCCTGCATGTGGCATCAAGGAACCTGATTCTAATTGAAATTAGTGGGAATCTGGAGAAAATTCTCCACTGATGGAGTCATACTTGGCGCAAAGTAGCTGGATGTTATTTGAGGCTAATCATCTCAGCCCCAGGACATGGCTACAAGAGTTCCTCAGGGCAGGGTCCTCGACCCAACCATCTTCAGCAGCTTTATTAATGACAGAAAGTCAGAAATAGGAATGTTCAGAGATGATTGCAGTGTTCAGTTCCATTCACAACTCCCGAGTTAATGAAGTAATCCATGCCCACATGCAGCCAAACTTCGACAAGTCTCAGGCTTGGGCAGATACGTTGCAAATGCCAACCATTAACCATCTCAAGAAGACAAAGAAGCCACCCTTTGACATTCATCTGCGTTACAATAGCTCAATCTCTCATCATCAACATCCTTGGGTCAATCGCCTTTGACCAGAAACTTAGCACCACCAGCCACATAAATAATATGGGCTATATGGGTAAGTCAGAGGCTGGGAATTCTGCAATGAGCGAATCACCACCTGAATACCCAAAGCCTTTGAATCATCTACAAGGCACAAGTCAGGAGTGTGATGGAATGCTTTCTACACTTGTCTGTATGAGGGCCACTCCAACAGCACCCAAGAAGCTCAAAACCATCTGGAACAAAGAAGCCCACTTAATTGGCATCCCATCCATTACCTTAAATATTCACTCCCTCCACTATCGGTGCAGAGTGACAACAGTGTGTACCATCTGCAAGATGCACTGTAGAAATTCATCAATACTCCTTCAACATAACATTCCAAACCCATTCCCACTAACACCCAAAAGAGCAGACGCATGGGAATATCACCACCTACTAACTACACATCAACCTGACTTGGAACTATGTCATCTTTCCTTCACTGTTGCTGGGTCAAACTCCTGAAACTCCCTCACTAGCAGCACTGTGGGTGTACGTATGCTTCAAGGATTGCAGCAGTTCAGTAAGTCAGCTCACCACCACCTTCTCAAAGGTCATTAGGGATGGGCAATAAATGCTGACTTTAACCAGAGACGCCCACATCTCATGAAAGAATACAGTAATGTGTTATACGTTTACCTCCCAAATTGCAAGTTATAATGAGGATGTGTAATATGAAATGATGCCAGAACAAATTTAATAGTGAGATGCTGAAATGGAAAAGTGCTTATGTGAACTGGAATATTTATGCTGATCATTAAGCGAGTTTATGATTATCAGTTTGTCAGATGCAAGGCACATGATGTTATGGATTCTGTTGAAATTAGCAAATTAATGTTCTGTATCATAGATTGCGGTGAGGGTAAACTCTGTAGCATGCCCTCTATCAAGTTGGCACCAGTCTCTTCCTTGCTCCTTGACAGTGACAGAAGGCTGTTCAGCAGGCTAGCCAATGCACCCGGCATTTTGCTGTGCATACTCATTAGTGCTTACATGTATGCTGCCCCATCATGTTTCATAGATTATCATAGAATTTACAGTGCAGAAGGAGGCCATTCGGCCCATCGAGTCTGCACCGGCTCTTGGAAAGAGCACCCTATCCAAGTCATCACCTCCACCCAATCCCCATAACCCAGTAAACCCAACACTAAGGGCAATTTTGGACACTAAGGGCAATTTATCATGGCCAATCCACCTAACCTGCACATCTTTGGACTGTGGGAAGAAACCGGAGCACCCGGAGGAAACCCACGCACACACGGGGAGGATGTGCAGACTCCGCACAGACAGTGACCCAAGCCGGAATCGAACCTGGGACCCTGGAGCTGTGACGCAATTGTGCTATCCACAATGCTACCGTGCTGCCCCACAATGCTACCGTTCCTCATCGGAGTCCTTCACAGCAGAACTTGACTGTGACCTGGCCCCCCATGTAGCTGACAGATGAACTATCCTGTTCCCCTGACCTGCTGCATCCCAATCCAACCCACTGACTCATCACATGCTGATCCCAATCCAACCCACTGACTCATCACATGCTGATCCCAATCCAACCCACTGACTCATCACATACTGATCCCAATCCAGCCCACTGTCTCATCACATGCTGATCCCAGTCCAGCCCACTGACTCATCACATGCTGATCCCAAACCAGCCCACTGTCTCATCACATGCTGGTCCCAACTCTATACTAATGTTCAATGTATCTTCAGTGCCAGTATGTGAACTGATGACTGCGAGTGTCAGATCAAGTGATGGAGTCTTTTCATTAATGTTGTGCTATTGCTCTTTTTCTTCCTCCTTGAGCTCCTGCGGCTGGGAAGGTGGCAGTTCTTGACTGTGAAAAAGCAGAAAATCAGAATGAGGAAATTGGGGTGGGAAGCAGGAGGTTCACGGTCACACCATCTGCAACTTGCACATCATGCCAGAGAGCAGCATCTGTTGTGTGTTGAAAAGAGGCATAAAGCAGGAACATGCCATCCTCCTCAAATTTTTCAACAATGCCAAATGACATGGGCTCTATCGCTGCCAGACGCAAAATGCTGAGAGTCATCTCTGCGGTAGAGTTAAGGAAATGCAGGCAATCCTTGCCCTCACTGGTTATGATGTGCTTCCTTCCATCGTATGCCACTTTGTCCTCAAGGGAAAGAGCAGAATGTCAGTGGTTGTGTGGCACAGCATTTGGGTGATGTTCTCACCTTGGCTGAATAGATGAAGATAAATGGAAGCAGCTAGAGATGCGTATGAAGCTGAAAGCATTGTTAAGTGTTTGAACTGGAGTATCTAGATGTTAAGTGCAAGTCCAGGGTGACAAGGAAACTGTTGGGTGAGTGATGGGGTGTAGAATTTGAGATCCAGACCATGCCAACCTTCTGGGTTACACGGGCTCAGCTGAAACGTACCTGAATCAGATGATCCATGATGTTGAAGGTATCCTGGCAAGACCCACAAGGCCTGCACCTGCCCAGACACCTCCCTCTGCAAATGGGATACCTCTGTGTTCTATATCTTCTCCTCCTCCTCTTCCATGTCCTTGTCTTCCACTTCTTCTGAAAAGCTGCTTGCTCCAGTGCATCACCCACTTTGGGGTGCGTGTCCTGCTGGAGGGTAATGTTATGGAGAGCGCAGCAGAACCATTGCTATGTGCTGGACCCTTGCAGTAGTGTACTGCAGGCCCAAATGCTCCAAGCATCAGAACCACATCTTCAGAATCCTGCTTGCCTGCTCTATCGTGGTCCTTGTGAGCAAATGGCTTTGGTTGTACCCCCTCCATGACTCCAAGTTGGATTCTCGTGGAGGGGTGAATATCCACGTTTCCCTTCTCTCCTAGAATCCAACCACGTAGTTTGGGAGTTGGAATGAAGAGCTGCAGCAACCTGGCAGCTGCAAGGAAAGCGAGTACACACTTGCAGGATGTTGTGACCACAGAACAGCTGAACATTAAGGGAATGGAACCCTTTTGCTGAATCTTACTGAGTGGTCACTGGGTGCCTTGGTAACCATGCGGGTTTAGTCAATGACGATTAGATTTGAGCAAGGTGAAGGGGACTGCAGTTTAGGAGGTCATCACCCTCCTGACATCGCTGGACAAGGCTTTCCGGCACAATTGGGAAGCATCCTGAACACAAGGAAGGCAGCAGCTGGCAATGGGAGTCCACTGGCAATCAGGAGCAACATCATCCATAGGATGGGCAGAGCCCTGGACATCAGGAGGGCAGAGAAGAGGGCCACATCTGTCTGAAATCAAATGTATTATCCAGTTGTGGGAAATTGGGCATCAGTAACCTGTAAGATGTAACGTTGTACAGATGTTTGCAAGAAGCCACCACAGCCCACAGCTGATCCTTCAAAGGAACCAGAGGCAAAGTTGAGGGCCACAGTGACTGACGGCTAGTAGCAAGACATGGCGAGCAGCTCTGTGAGATGTGAGCTTGCACGACGAAGTGCAAACCTCTGCAACCATTAGTTTGCACAGTCGCAGTTTCCAGTAGCACTAGTTCTCCGACATCCAGGTAGCTCCGTCAACATCGAAGGGATGGCCTTCCGCCCTCTTGTCCCTTGTCTTTCTCTTCTGCCCTTTTCATGCCCAGTGTGCTACCTTTCCTGCGGAGGAAGTTATTAGGACTTTTAGAGAATCTAGGGAATTTTAGAAGATTACTACCATGCATCCACTATTTCTGCAGCCATTTCTTTTAAGACTTCTTTTAAGGGTACAGGCCATCGGGTCGAAGGGACTTTCAGTTCTTAGTCCCATTAGTTTACCTAATATATTTTCTCTGTTGATATTGATTGTTTTAAGTTCCTTTTGCCCTTGATTTTCTACTATTCTTGGAATGCTTTTTTGTCTTCTACCAGGAATCTCTGCCATTTCCATATTTCCTATTAATTTCCCATGCTTGCACTCTAGGGGACCAACGTTTATTGTAGCTACTTTTTATATTTTTGCAGAAACGTTTACTGTCTTTTTTTATATTTCTTACTAGTTTACTCTCATATTCTAATTTCTCCTGCATTTTCTTTTTAGTTATCCTTCGCTGGTTTCAAAAATATTCCCAGTCTTCTGGCCTTCTACTAATCTTTGCAGCATTGAACACCAAAGTGAGCCAAAGATGGTGCATCCTTCTCATAAAGTCTTTCTTTCCCAATGGAATATGTTTCTAAGAATAGATCTTTGTTGACAGTTTGGAAATATCTCCTTAAATGTCTGCTTAGCTGCCGTCTTATTTTCTAGCTACTTTCCCTGTTCACTTAGCCAACTCTGTCTTCATACCTTTGTAACTGCCTTTATTTAATTTTAAGATACAATTTTCAGACCCAAGTTTCTCATCCTACAACTGAATGTGAAATTCTGTTATGTTATGAGTCATGGCAAATGGTTATTTTTCAGACTGGAGGATGACAGACACTGGTGTTCCGAAGGTCAGTGCTGGGACCAATGCTTTTTTCTCTCTCTATATATATATATATATATATCAGTTTCCGTTTAGTGCAGTGGGCTAAATAGCTGGTTGTAATGCAGAACAATGCCAGCAGCGCGGGTTCAATTCCAGTACTGGCCTCCCCGAACAGGTGTCAGAATGTGGCGACTAGGGGCTTTTCACAGTCACTTTGTTGAAGCCTACTTGTGACAATAAGTGATTATTATTATCTATATCTTGAAGGGCGCTGTTTACAATGTAAGGAGTGGCTGACAGTTACTAATCAAATGTAACAGGGTGCTCATTCGGAGGGTAGGTGCAGTCTCGACGAGCCGAATGCCCTCCTTCTGCGCTATAGGAATCTATGATTCTATGAGATAGATAGGCTAACAAAGTGGGCAGGTAACTGGCTGAATTTAATACAGGGAAGTGGGAGGTGATGCATTTTCGTAGTAGGATTAAGGAAGGTAAAATAGACTGAATGACACAGTTCTGAAAACTGTGCCAGGACAGAGGGACCTGGGGCTTCATGAGCGTTTGGATCTTTGAAGGTGGCAGGACACATTGAGGGGGCAGTTTCATAAATAAAAGCATTAAGCACAAAGACAGGAGGCGGGATTCTCCATTGCCCAAAGCTGAAATCAGGAAGGGCATTTAGGCGGACTATCGGTTATGAGGCCAAAATCGTGACCAGCGCCAGCCTTGACCGACGAGGAGGATGCGGGGGAGGCCGAGGTTGGGCAGGACATGGGGCCGGGGCAGGCACAATCTGTGTACCTGGGCCGATGCACACGGGGCGCTCTAATCACCACCAGGTTCACTGACAAGGGGGTTGCCGGCAGCGTGGACATCCCATCCCATTCACCACCCACCCTATCCGACCACCCCTTCCCACGAACACCCACCCCACGCCCCTCACCCACTCTTTGCCAACCCCTCCCATGACTCCTACCTGCATAACTATGGAGTGCAGCCCTAGGTTGGCAGTAACAGCGGGTCTGGTCAACGGGATGGAGGATGATGACAACCCACTCTGGGATGAGCTCAGGTGCTTCGCACCGTTTGACAACATCTGACTTCACGGTATCACTTTCCACCATCCACCTGGGTGATCCTTGCATGCAAGCAGGCCATTCCATTACATGGTCCCATGGAACTCTTGGGATGGCAGCGGTGGGGACGGTGCGGTTGGGAGAGGGTTGTGGGGTGGAGAGGAATGGGAGTGGGGCACCGGAGCGGTGAGCGCGGGCTGAACTGGGGTCCCTGGCCCAAGCCCACCTGCACCGTCTGCCCATCTTCCCCCGCCCGCAGCACCCCCTCGGCAGCCATCCCAGCCCATCCCTTTCACCCGTCTGATAGAGCACAGGAGCTGGTTAAAAGGTTGTGAATGTGTTTATTGTGCAACGGTGAACATATATATACGGGTTTGTGCCCTAGCCCCTAACGCTATCCCATGTGCGGCACTCGTGCCAACTTAACTGGTGTCTACCTTTCTGGCCTTAAGGGCCCTAATGCTACGCCTAGGTGGATCCCCAGGCAGTCCATCAGGAGTGGAGGCAGTCTGCTGTGATTCCCGTCCTATGACCTGGGTCCACTTTGGCAGCCATCGTCTGGGGCGACCGGGCCTGGCTGGGCCCAGCTGCTGCTCGGGTGTCCTGATGGCATGGTGCAGCCCTGTGCTGCCCACTGCTCATCAAATGCACCAGGGTTGGAGAAAGCGGTGGGGGGGGGGGGGGGGGGGGGGGGGTCCGAGGAGCTGTGGTGTTCAGCGCCTCTCGTGCGGGAGTCACTGGCTTGGATCCCATCACCTCCACCTCCCTCGGGGTGTTCATACGCCCCCCGGGCTACTCCTTGGGATGGGTCTGCGAGCGGAGCTAGCCCCTGGTGCTCCCCTCACCACCTGGTGCTTCCAGCCCTGGAGGTCCATTCCCATCTCGACCAGCGTCTCATTGCTTGCGGCCTTGGAGCACAGGGAGTGGGCCATCTCCCTCTAGGTCTGTGCCACATCAGCCAATGACTGCGCCAGCTCCCTCTCTGTGTGTGACACCTCAGCCAGCGCCCGGGTAATACTGGCAATGCCCTCAGCTGTGACTGGGCCATGCTCTGTAGCACCGCTGCAATGTCCAGGTGGCCCTGGTACATGGCTGCCTATGACAGGGCAGCCCTGCCCTGGGTGTCGGCCACTCCCTGCAAAGAGTGCCCTATGCCTTGGACATCTTGACCCATGGCCAATACCTTTGCCCCCAAGGCTTCCACCACGGATGCCAAACGTGCACTGTTGGCCTGGCTGGCACGCATGGACGTCACCACCTTCTGCAGCTGCAGGTGGTTGGGCTCCTCCAACTGCACCTGCAGGCGCTGCATCGTTGCTGACACCCCCTCATACAGTCCCTGGCTCTGTGACTGCATCTCCACTATCGATGGGACTGCCCTTTCCAGAAGCCTGTAACCCGTCTGGACGGCAGCTGGTCCCTGGGATCGGACCGCCCTCCGACCATCCGCCCCCTCAGGGTTAGGGTTACCTCCATCTGATGTACCGCCGCAAGTGTGTGGTGCACAACAGATAGTGCCCTAGGAGCCTCTTCACTGAAGAGCCCAACCGAGGTGTCTCTGGGATGGTGGAAGGTATTGGAAACAGCTGTGTCAGGAAGTCAGTGTCGTCCCCGGATTGATGCTCCGGGGTGTCTCAGGCTGCAGGTCGAGGGCTCCCTTCTCTGTCCGTATCATTTTCCTCACTGCTAACCACTTAGGGTTGGGGTTGTGGTTGGGGTCAGGGGACACCAGAGGGGCCCACCTCATCGCCAGGAGATGCTGCAAGACACAAGACATAACAAATGATTGGATCGTGGGTTGGGTTGGCAAGTGGTGGTCGAGGGAGGGTGTGGGGGTGGTAGTGGAGGGGTTGTGGGGGTGGTGGAGGGAAGGGTGGAGGGGGTCAGTTGGGCTGGTGTGGGTGGAGAGGGGGTGTGGGGATGGTGGCATGCAGAAGCGCAACTCTGCAGGGTCTCACTTGCTCGCCTGATGCTGACCTCCACCTCAGTGACTGCCTTCTCTCTGGGCTCGCCAACCAGGCCCAGTGCCCTCTGCTCTGCTGTGGTGAGGTGACGCAGGTCTGGCGGTTCCGCTGCAGTCTTTTCCCTCTCCTAGCGTTTGTGGGCCGCCTTAGACAGCTGGACGCATGCAGCACAGAGTGTGAATAGCTGGTGGCCTTCTTGGCCAGGGCACCTGGCAGTGGCAGCCGTTATGGGTGCTGGCACGTGGTGCAGGGTGAGGGTTCGGTCACCCACCAGGTTGGGGGGGGGGGGGCAGTGGAGTTACGGGTGTGTGGGACGGTGGTTGCTGCCAAGGGCACAGTGCTGCATACTCAACTGGTTGCCCTCATGAGGTCGCGCAGTTTATTTCCGGCACTGCTGTCCGGTCCTGGCAGTGGGGCCCATGGCACTCACAAACTCTGCCACCGCGCCCAGGCCCGGTGATCGCCGGTGGGTAGCAACCCCTTCCCACCCCGGGGTACAGGGCAGCCCGCCTCTCCTTCACAACGTCCAACAGGGTTTTCAGCTCCGCATCTACAAAACAGGGTGCCGTTCTCCGTGCTCTTATTGGCTGGGATGGGTGTGTATGGGGAGTGGAGTGCTTACATGCGGCTGCAGCTTGCCAGTCACTCAAATGTCAATCCCGACTTGGTGAATCAGACACCGTTTTTCATTGAAATCGATCATGTTCCACGTGGCACCAGTGGATGCTAACCCATTAATGGTTGATGAATTGGTTCTCTCAAGTGCCAATCCCGACCCTGGTGAATCTAATGCCATTTGATGAATTGTTCCGGGAGTGGCACCAATTTTGCTGCCTAGAACTCCACCGATTCTGTCCTGGCTTCAACACTTAGTTTCTGAAATGGAGAATCCCGCCCAGGGAAGTTATGTTGGACCTGTATAAAGCTCTTGTTGGTCCAGACTATTCCATCCAGTTCTAGCCACTACACTTTGATGTGTCAATGCTGAGCTCACACCAGAATGGTTCTAGGGATGAGGAATTATAGCTACAAGGATAGATTGGGGAAGCTGTCTATGTTCTCCTTGGGGCAAAGGAGATTGAAGGGAGATTTGATGGAGGTGTACAAGATTGTGACTGGTTTGGCAATGTAGACAAAGAAAAGTTGTTTCTATCACGTGATGGTGCAAACACTAGGGAACATAGTATTCAGGTTTTGGGTAAGAGATGCCAGGGGATGTGATGAAAAAAATTATGCAGAAAGGAACAATGATCTGGAACTCGCTGTTTATGAGGGTTGTGGAAGAAGATATGATGAATGAATTCAAAAGAAAATTGAATAAACACTTAAAGGAAATAAGTTTACAGGGCTATGCGCATAGAATAGGGGAATGGGGCTGGCTGAATTACTCTTACAGAGTGCCAGCTTGGACCTGGTGGGCGAAATGACCTCCTCCTGTGCCATTATGACTTCTTTGTGATACATACGTGCACAAGCATGGGTGAGAAAAGGATGAAACGTGACTATGATGTGCTCCATAATTGAACAGTTTGCTGACGTTAACTTATAGGTTTACATCTGACTAGTGATCCCTTCACTAAAGTGAAGCCAATGTAAATATAGTGGTTAATATGTATAAACTTATAAATATGTCCGCAACACAAAGATAAACTGGGTCCTGGTTTTTGCTCCTGATGCTGGTGCGCAGAGTCGGGAGAATTCCCAGCTGGCGCATCCACCTCAAGGGAAACAGCTCCGAATAATGGGACTTTCATTCCGGAGGGGTGGATGCATGCTGGAGATGGGCCCATCACAGTTCGGAGGCAACCACAGGGACTACCAAGTGCTGAGGCACACTGGTTAAAAGGCCCACCTCGGTGCTCTGGGACTTGGGCTCTCCAGCCCACATCTCTCATCCGCCCCCACCTACTCTCCATGCCTCATATGTCCCATCATTTCCCCACTGAACCCATGGTCCCTCATATTCTCCAAGTTAACCTATGCCACTTTATCCACCCATAAGACATAGGAACAGAATTAGGCCATTCGACCCATCAAGTCCACTCTGCCACACACCAAAGAAAACTCATCCCTTAATAACCTCTTGGAGTTGTCAGTCAAACTGTGAACATAAAGCTGCTGTATTAATGCTGGGTCGTGGAAGCAGTCAAGACAGTAATAACATTACAATGATGACATTCTGGCTATACAAAGAGCTAATGAAATTACATGTCAATTTTTTTCAACTCAGGAACACTGCGGGCTTTTTTTTAATTTAAAGAGCAGATGGTTGAAATAACTTGACAATTTGATAGTTCCACAGATCATTTGTGCACATTCAGATCTACTTTTAAAAATTGTAAGTAACATACTGCAGGAAATGGACCTGTTTCCAACAAAAATGGGGCCTTTTTGGACTCCGCACTGAGTTCAAATGGCCCTACTCGGTTTGGGTTTCCTCCATGTGCGAAGTACATACTGCCTCCTTGCCCTCCGGTGAAAATAAGATCTGTCGGAAGTGGAGGCAGGTTTCCTGGATTCAGGGTACTGGCATCATTTTGGCTACGTCTTCATGAATCCACAAAAATCTGGGCCTGGGTGAGATTTGTGTTCATCACTGTAATTTTTTAATTGTTAAAAATGCATTTGGTAGCAAATCTAAAGAAAATTATCTTTATTAAAATTCCTGCCTTGGCCTTGCCTGCTGTATTTTTATGTTGACTTCAGAGATATCCTTTATTCATTAAATTTGGAACTCAGACATCCCCAATGAATGTGACTGTAATCTTGTGTCTTATCATTCACAATATAAATTCAAAATAAGTTCTATAATAGTTTTAATTTTGTTTGCACTACATTTTCTAGATTATTATTGCCATTTTTTATTGATATTGATTGGAGTTTATAAAGAAACTGTGGTTACTATTCATCTGCAATACAATTTGATTTGAAATGCAATCCATCTGTTACTGATTTGAGTCGATAGTTGCCATGTTATAGTAGAAAGTATGCGATATTCAGAGGTTTTCTTTCATTTCAGAAGCTCAGTGTATATTTGGGTCTGTTTTAAGCTCAAGAGCACTGAACTTTATTGTAACAGCACCTCATCATCTTGTGTATTCTGGGGAATTGGATAAGCAAAAAGAATAATGGGGTATATTTTATTCCACAAAATTCTCAGAATAAATTAAAATAGGCTTGAATTATTTTGACATTGAAATTGCCAATCGTTAGCAGAAAATGAATACAATAAGCAATCCATGCCCCAGAATTACAGTAGAAATCAATCCACATATAATTTGAATTTATGTCAAATAAATGAGTCCTGAACTGCATGATTTCGACTTGATTTGCGCTGTTTTTCAGCGAATATCTCCTGATACCAGCATAACCAGCACATGGGCAGCACAGTAGCATAGTGATTAGCACTGTTGCTTCACAGCGCCGGGGACCCAAGTTCGATTCCCGGCTAGGGTCACTGTCTGTGCGGAGTCTGCACGTTCTCCCTGTGTCTGCATGGGTTTCCTCCGGGTGCCTCCGGTTTCCTCCCAACAAGCCCCGAAAGACGTGCTTATTAGATGAATTGGACATTCTGAATTCTCCCTCCATGTACCCGAACAGGAGCGACTAGGGGCTTTTCACAGTAACTCCATTGCAGTGTTAATGTAAGCCTACTTGTGACAGCAATAAAGATTATTATTATTATTGAAAGATCCGAAAAGTTTCGGCACAAATTTTGTTCAGTGCAAATCGAGTTTCCTGGATCCATTGCTTTGTTTTGAAAGCATCATGATCGAAGCCAGCCCTTCCCATAAAATTGGTCATGCCCTCAGGGTGAATTAATCACCATTGGGAGTTCTACTAATTTTGCTCCTTTGTAGGCCTTCGAGGAGGTTCAAACATTAAGTTTTAGATTTTGGGCTCTAGGACACTAATAGGTACATTTTGAAAGGTATTAAAAAAAAAAATTTAAGATTAGAAAGGAAATGACTCATGTACCCCAACCCCAGATAGTTTTGCATATTTATTTAAAAATTACTTTCTGTAACTTAAAATCAGGTTACTCCTAAGTTGTGAATTACCATTGTGATTTAAAAGGGCTATTTTTTGTGTCAAACCTATTTTCAGAAGTATTCATCAAACTTTATGAAGTTACCATTCTTAAATAGATCAAAGAATATTTTTAATGCGGCATTTTGAGGGAAAAAATATTTTGAAACACTGCCTAATTGCACTGGTTCAGAACAGATTTTATGTTCGGGGATATGCAAAAGAGTTTGGACAGAAACATGGCGATAAGACACTTCAAAATGAGCTCAGTTTGCACTGCAATTGCTGATTACGGCCATCGCAAAATCTCTACGTAAAGTTGTTTTATTTTTCAACCTAAATTTGGATCCTGTAGAATTCATAACTAAGCTGAACGAACTCATATTCTTTAGTCACAGTTAATCACACTTTTTCTACTTCAAGATGAATCCCAATGTTAATCAGTCACAGATGTCAAGCTGATTTGTTCAGTGAATAACATTTAGGTGCACTGTTTGAAAATGTAGTACTTTGATTGGCTGCATGTCATATTTTCAAGGCTGATTTGGGATACTTTCCTGAGATATTCAAATTAAATAGTTGTTAGCCAATGTGGATTCTTTTTTGTCCCAAGCCAGTTGCATACTTTTTGAACATGGTCAATTTTTTAAATATATATTTTTTTATTCGAGTTTTTCCATTTTTACAAATAATGCAACAAATCCTCAGGATTGTTACAGCACAGCATAAGTGTCATGGATACAGAAAAAGACAGGAAACAATCAAACAGTTGGTTCAGCTTAATCATTAAACTTGGTGCCTCTGTATGTACCAACGGATGAACTATAGAATGAGGGAGAAGAGGATAAAGCCATGAAAACATGGTAAAATGGGGCACACTTTCATATGTAGTGAATGCTCGCACAGTGAACAAGAACATAGGACAGGATTTTTGCACCATGTTCGGGTGCGCACCAAAACATTTCTTCCCCCAACTCCAATCATACCAGAGGCATCAATAACACATTATAACATCTTTCTCTCGGATTTAAGACCTGTCTGTACCTCTGCAGAAGCCAGTCAATGATTCTTTAACCCCAAAATCACAAGAAGTAAAATGCAGAAAAAATTCACGAAGACATTAGTTCTAAGAGGATATTTTACACATAAACACAAGACACAACAAATCCCCAAAATCCAGCACAGTACAGAGCAACCATCATTCCATGCATTCATACAAAGAAGACCAGCATAAATTCATACAGTTGGTTCAGATTATAATCAATGTGGTCAGCATCCTCCAGCACACTAACAGTGTCAGGATAAAGAAATACTACCAAGAGCAGAGGATCTCAGGACAACAGGATATAGCCAGGAGCACATGGCCCTATGGTGCACTCCCCCCACCATAAGACAAAGAAAAAGGAAAAAGCTTGTTCACAGAAACCAGTAAACTAAGGATACCCACACCATGCCAAGATTAGCTACCCAACAGACCTCACTCCTCTCCAGCCACCTTGGGCACCCCTTTGGCCCCACCTCCCCGAATCGACCAGGATATTCGACATACCATGCAACAAGATTTTCAGGGACTGAAGGTGAGCCCCAACCAAGGAAACTGCCCTATCGACTGACTGGATTTGCTTCTCCACTTCATCCATTCTCTTAAGAATATCTCGCAGTTCATTGATGTGAGTACCAGCAACCTGGGTGAAGGAGCCAAGACCATTATCTACTGCATCATTCACAATGGCAGCCATCATCTCGATACCGACAGCATTGCCGAAGCCCAGGCACGCTCACCGGCAAAGCCGCCAATGCAAACTTGGCCCCATCCCAACCGCCTTCAACCCCCTCAATCAAGCAAGAATGTTTTTACTTAACTCCGCTCCCCATCGCCAAAATCTAGCCAGATACTTCCAGGAACAAAGCACAGGACATACACACCAGGAACAAATAAATATGGGTTGTGCATCAGGATTAAAGGATTAAAAGATGAGTAGCACCGGAGCTCGTGAAAACGCAGCCGCTTCCCCCCACTCCACCCCCGCTCCCCCCACACACACACATCACATGACACCCAAGCTTAGAAAAATAAGGTTCTAGAAGAAAAATATGGTTCAGTGGGGAAGGATATCCGCTGTTGAAATTGTAGTTGTGCGTGTACAGCTTTGTTGCAAATAGTGCGGAAAGCAAATATTCCCCAGTGTGTTTTCAGTCAATTCTTGTTTTAATTTACGCAGAAGTGAGTAGCTTATTTCTGCCTTTGAAGACTAAAACCCACTGAGTTTTTATTGAAAATAAATCATTGGATCAAGTTTAGTAGTTGGAGTTGATAGCACAGATACCTCGTGGAGCTTTCTATGCGATCATTTGCTTTTGAAATGTCTTATTTCTAACCTCAAAAATGATTGGAAGAAAAATGAGCTGCATAAGTACTTTATGAGTGGTATTGAAATAGCTTAGGATGGTTTTGAAAGGTACCTAGGAATTTTAATAAACATCCTGCTCAACGTGTTGAACCAATGCAGAGCAGCAATCAAAAAATTTAATAAATTGCTGAACCATAGAGCAGTAGCAATACGGTACAAGCAAGAGACAATCATACTCAACCTGTATAATGTTCTGCCACACCTTAAGTACCCCAACAAGCTCTAGTCGCCAAAATACAAAGTTCAGAGAAAGACACAAAGCTGATTCTTGAAGTTTTAAACTGAGTAATTAGAAAGGCAACAGAGTGGTGATTTTATAAAAGTATATAACATAATAAAAGGTAGGTTCAGAACACCTTTTCAGACTGTCAATGTAGTAGGACAAGTGACACCAGTTCAAACTATTAAATGGTAAATTTAGAATTGATGTCAAGAAGTTCTTCTACACAGACAAATGTTCGATACATAGAATAACTGAGTGGAGTTGTTGAGGCAAACAGTCTGAAATCATTTACAAACATTTGGATCCTATGATGGGAGGACTGGAGGGTCTTTCTGAATGAATGAATTAGCGAGGATTTAATGATCTTCCTCATCTATGCTTACCTTGTAATGTTATGCCCCCTCCTCTCCCTTCCCCACCCTAAACAACTGATTGGGCTTCAGTAAGTATGTTTCCTGTTATCCAATAGGGATCAACACTGACCCTCACCATGGAGAGCTTCTTTGGCCCAGAATGCCCCAGTTCAACATCCCCAATGTAGGAGGAGAGTATGAAGGTAACGAAGCTGTGAAAGATGATTAAAAATAGAGGTAAATGTTTTATAAAACATTATTTTGAAATTAATAGGAGTTTTTTTCTGCCTTGTAATTTTATCAGATTATAATATTAAACAGTAACAATAAGCAGGTTTACTGTATGCTCTTATTTGCTACAATGCTGACATCGTAGATAAAGGAAATTCTCCAAGTTGTGTTCTAATCGATTAAAAGAAATCTTGTGTGATACAACACAAGTGAGGCAGCTAAAAAAAATAGATCAGACAGAAGAGTTCTTTATGATTCACTTCCAGGTTAAAAGTAAAAAGCTTAAGAAGACAAAAATGTAATTATCTTAACTGTGTAGATATTTCAACAGGTACCAATACCTCCAATGTAACAAGGACGATTTTCTAATTGGATACATCTGATTAATGGATCTAAAGTGAATATAATTGTTTGTGTTACAAATATGAGATATGTAAGACTGTTATGTTTCAGGACTTTGGTGGGGTACGAAATGCTAAGTCTACTATAGTGACATAGCGTAGTACAATCATTACTTTTTTATACTGGCACAAACATTAAAAAAGGTTTCTTTGACTGAGCTTCAGTATACCAGAAGATTCTTTTAATTTTGGGTAAAATGAAGGGTGGCATGTGACCAGTTCGAAGTCTGCCTGACGAAGCCTGGATGATATGGCTACCAAAGGTTAAAGAGAAACCTGATTATTTTGCTGTAAAGAAGATGTAAGGTGTTCACACTTGGACACAATGGCAGGAACATCTGTGTTCACGGTGATTATACTGGAAGACCCAGGGAGGTGTTGAGAATATTGGGTTGTAAACAGTTATACTTTAACTGTTTACTTCTAAGATAAAAAAGAGTTGGGGTCTCAAGGATAGCTAATCGCATTCCACCTGGTACAAGGTCCATGTGATTCATGTTGCCATGGAGATGGGATTTGAGAAGGGAGGAGTTTCCAAGATATCCGTGGAAACTCCCGTTGGTCTACCAGGATTCGAGAAAGATGGAGCAGCTAGAGGCTGAAAGTTTCTGTTGTTCGCCATGCAAGAATGCAAGTGGGAACTCTCACTTAGATTGAAAACGACCAAATTCCTGGAGATTTGAAATGAGGCTGGGATTAAAAGTTACTAGGCTAGGAAAAGAAAAGAACTGAATTAAACCTCTCCTGAGCTAAGAATCACTTTGAACTGGTTCTGGAAGAATTGAATGTCTAAACAAGGGACAATGGAAAGTGTACCTGTGAAATGAGTTTTTCAGTTGTGTTAAAAGTAAAAGGGGAAGCTTCTGTAGTTTAAAATATAAGTGACCTGGAACAGTTGTGTTTATTTTTAGTGTTTTAGTCTGTTCCAATAAAAGTTTTAAGATGTGAAATCTGGCCATGTTATCCTTTCAGCTATCAACTATCAGTTGAAAGTTTGAATTTCTTGTTTTTAAACTTTTTGGCCTCTACCGTGGTCATAACCGTTGAAAAATGGACAGAGAACCATTACTGTAGATCCCCACCAAATAGTGCCCTCCCCAACATTGTAATCAGACTGTCTACTGGTTTGTGAAATGCATGCCTACTGTATCCTAGCAATTTTTCAACATTTATACTAATAGAACTCAGCAGTCATTTATCTGCCTATATAAATCTGAACTCCGGAGCTGTTAAGGTGCCATGTTTACTGATGTGCATTTAAAGAGCCCAACAATCAGATGTACAGCAACTTTTTCAGTCTACCTCTGAACCTTCTTTGTGCATTTTCTTTCATTTCTCTTGGTTTCTTTCCTGTTTCCACTTTGCTGGCGAGGGATTTTGAACCATGGTGTTCTGACAATGTGTTTTATTGGGTATGATTATGAAATCTGATCAGTAGCTTTTTGGAAACAATGCAGGCTTCATCAGACATGGGCAGCTCCCACCTGCTAGTACCTTCTCTTGCATATTTAAAGGCCAGTTTCCACTTATCTCATAATAACTACGCATAACTGACTATATGGATCTTGTGTCAGGAGATACAGAGCCGTGTCATTGGCAGTTGCAGATGCCATGAACCAAGGGGGTGGCAAAACAGTGGCAGTAACTATCAGATGGACCTTGAACTCAACTTCCTTTATCTTGTTACAAGCATGTTGCAATATTCTATAAAGAGGATGCTCTGGAATGGCAATTAGACATCACTATCATTTCATTTTGCACTACTTCCACTTCACCGTCAATCAAACCGGGTAGAGAGTTGTCACATGGCCTTAGGGGTGGTTCCTATAACTGCATTTATTGTGCCAGCCATTGGGGTGTGCATGTCATTTTTGTTACCTGGACCGTTTTTGCACAGGTTGAAACATATCAAGAAAACAACTGTGCAATTCTCTGTCTTACTCTTGTTTTGCCCTTGTTTTAGCTTTCAGAAGGCAACTGATCATCATTCTGCCATTCACACCTCCTCTAGACATATCTTTTGTTTCTTGATTTGTCCCTTCCTTTGGCCCTGCATCACCAACTCGTACGTCATATAATCTCTCCTGCCTTTAACTCCTATCAGAGGGGAGACCCCAGGGACTCCATAATGGGGTGTCCTCGCTATGGGGTAATGCCCATGTGTGTTGGGGGTGATATTACCCATGGGTGGGGGGGACAATCTCACATAGAAATCAGGCACCCTTTCAAAATGGCGGCCCCATCTCTGAGTTCAGCTCCCTAGAGCTGAAAGAAATTCTAAGGGTGTGATCCAATGACCATGATGCACCCGAAAAGCAGCTCGCCGCTCCTGGGTTCTACCCGGCTCACAGCGCCTCACCAGATCTAATGCGACCTCGTGGAATGTTGCAATGTTAATCCCGCCCATTGTGGATGGGATCACTTTTTAACAAATCTGCATATTAGAGCGAGACAGCTAGTCGCACTTTAATGTGCAGATTCCTGAGATACCCGAGGCATGGGATTTGTCTTATCTCCTTTGCCTCAGAGTCTTCGGGTGAGTGCTGTTCAGCACTATTCTCCACAAACGGGGACCAGACGGAACGGAACATGTGGGAGTCTCCCAGGGGATCGGAGGTCCCCAGGTGCATGCACTTTGAGCAGGGCAGTTCCCTGGCACTGCTGCTGCCACCCGGGCATCCCGATCTCTCGCTGCACTGAGGAGTTTCGGCGAGCGGAGCGCCTCAGTGCACAAAACAGCTATGTGCGGCCTCAACCGTGCATTCCCCGCTTAGGCCCCTTATCTAACGCAGTGGCGTTTTATAGCCATATGTTTCTCGGTGCTGCGAGCGCCCGGAAACGCAGCTAAACATGCTCGCTATGGGGCTTTGTTCCCTTTTAGTTGAATCGCACCCTAAGTGTGAGCTAAACCAGTGAGAAACTCCCCAGGGCCCAAAAGAGTGACAAAGGGTGCGATTCAACTCATTCGGAAAAAGTACCATAGCAAGTGAGTTTAACCGTGTATTTCCCGGTGCTTGCAACGCCGAGAAACGCAACATAACACGCGTTGTATAAGGGGCCTCAGCGGGGAACATGTAGTCGAGGCTGCACATAGCCTGTTTTCTACACTGGGAAGCTCAGTTCGGCGGACCTCCCCAGTGTATCAGGAGATCGGGACACCATTTAAAAATGGTGCCCCAGGGCAGCACGGTGGCGCGGTGGGTAGCATTGCTGCCTCAAGGCGCCGAGGTCCCAGGGTCGATCCCGGCTCTGGGTCACTGTCCGTGTGGAGTTTGCATATTCTCCCCCGTGTTTGCGTGGGTTTCGCCCCATAACCCAAGGATGTGCAGGGTAGGTGGATTGGCCACGCTGAATTGCTCCTTAATTGGAAAAAATGAATTGGGTACTTATTTTATTAAAAAATGGCGTCCCAATCTCCGAGGCCCCTGAAGTGACCCCCAACCCCCCCCCCCCCCCCAGCCCGAAAGCACTAGGGGAGAGTCCTCGGCCCCCCTCACACCCACCCCCAACAACCACGCAGGCATCTCCGGCCCGATCGCGCGCGTGCAAAAACTGCCAGTGCCAACCTGGCACCCTGGCAGTGCCCCTGCCTGCTGCCAGTGCCATCTGGGCACCTTGGCAGTGCCAGGCTGGCACCCAGGTGGCACAGCCAGTGCACCAGGCTGGCACTGCCAAAGTGCCCAGATGGCACCAGCAGCACCAGGGCACCACATTGCCGAAAGGGCATGCAGCTGGGGGCCTCCAATCTCCTGGGATACTTCTATGAGTGCCATTCCATCTGCATCCTGTTTGTGGAGACCAGTGCTTGCCCGGCGTCTCTGAGACGAAGGGAATGAATCCCAAAGCCTCAGGTACCTCGGGATTCTGCACATTAGAGTGCGATTAACTGTCTCGCTCTAATATGCAGATTTGCCAAAAAGTGATCCCACCCGCAATGGGCAGGATTTACATCGCAACATCTCGCAAGATGACATTGGATCCCGTGAGGCGTCGCGAGCCGGTTAGGTCACGGGAGCGGGATATCCCGGCTTTTATCAGCCACACTGCACCGCGGCGAGCTGCTTTTCGGGCGCAGCGTGGCCGTTAGATTGTGCCCCACATGTCGTTTGTTCGAGGTGGGGAACCCGCTGGCAGAGCCGGCAGGAAACTCCCTGAAAACCCCACCACAAATGAACTTAGAACTTTTTCCATTAAATTCCACCCCATATGGCATCAGGTTGAGTTCATTGAATTCTCAATCATTTATACACTAGTTATGAATTTTACAAAGTAGGGGCTTATTCAACAATGGGGCTTATATAACTATTAAACATAGCGAATAGATCAACTTGAGATACGTTGTGATGTTTGAGAGGATGTAGCATGTGAAGTCTTTCATTGTTCTCTTCAGCATTTCATGAACTTAGTAATCCAATTTGAGATCATTTTGAATCTCGATTCCAAATAGTTTAATGCAGGCTTGTTGTGCAATCTCAGCAGCGGTTTAAGGGCTCCTGACAAATGATTAACTCCCTGAGCCCCTCCGACGCAACAAATGACAGACCTGATATATGCCTGGAGTTTAAACCAAGCATATCTTACAAGACATGGGGAGGTCAGCATGCTAATGTTCAGCCTGGTGCTAATAATGCATGGGTTGAATAATATCCACTTGGAAAATCTACCCCAATATATTAAATATGGTAATAACTGTCTTTATGTGGATGGAATGACAACAGCAGACAGTGATAGATTTGGAATTGGTGGCCTTTGTATGGTAGCAATACTAAAGTAAAGGAATGCATTAGGAAACATTACTATATGGTTCAGAAAAAAATGTTTTCCTTGTAACTTAAACCAATTTGCATAAAAGGCATTACTGATCAACATTATTGATAACAACGTGAAATTAATTGAAGATAGAATAATGAACAAGCATAAAGAAATGTCACTCTGCTTCTTTAAATATAAATTTATTCCAGCAAAATGCCAATTTGTGGAAATGAAAACTATTCATTGGGACAGCCCATTGTTTAAAACCTATCAACCTTTTAACTGATGGAGGTTGAAGATAGGAGGCCTGGGGTGCATCTAGTTTCTGCTATTAGAAGACAAACAATTACTGTCAAGTCTTATAAATTGTTTCACATGTATAACTAGTTGGGACCCTATGAAGAGTATTTGTATCAAACACATGTTTTTTTGACGTGATGATTGGGTAATATATCACTTACAAATGTGTAGTCCTTTATCCTTCTCTAATGATCTAGTAAGAAATGCTTTTAAATTGTGGATATTTTTCACACTCTCCTTGGGACATTCCACAGAGGGGGTGAACACTAGAAATGTCTGATGGACATGATGTTAGTCTGTGTCCTGCTGAGATTAGTAAAATGCTAAATTTAGTGGTCCCACACACATCAAGGAACTCCAGCATTGCAGGAAATGGCTTCATGTTTAGATTCATTTGGAACCGTTTCTTTTTTAGAAATGGGGGCAGAAGGATACCCCAGATCTCTGTTAGCAACCACATGTATGCATTTGGCTTGATGTTCCTTATTATTAATAGCTTCTTTTCAAACTTAGAACCACTGCACAAAAGAGTGAATGTATTCTGGCCATCGATACTTCCATGGCTTTGCTCTGGAATCCGAAATGCAGTTTCATATATTTAATGTGGTCTTTCAGCCCAAACCCCAGCAAATGCGTCATGGCGACAGATCAAATGACTGCCTCAAAGTAAAAATTATAACATTTTGCTCATCACGTGAAATACAGGCATCACTGCTATCACAAAGGTTGATATCACAATGTTTTAGCTATCCCTGAAGAGACAAATGATCTTGTCTTTGAACTGAAGGATAATCAGTGCATCATCTTGGTTCAACAAGGGAGAGTAGAAAATGGGTTAGTAACGAACCAAGATTCAGCGTTGAATTCACTTTTTTTTCAGTGTGTAAATAGATGATTTAGATTTGGGGACCACAAGTGATATCTTGAGGAGTATACATATTACAGAGAAGGAGGTGCTGGTGGTATTAAAGTGCATCAAGATACATAAATCCCCGGAATCTGATGAAATATATCTCAGGACGCTGTGGGAGGCTAGGGAGGAAATTGTCGGCCCCTAGCTGAGATATTTGAATCACCGACAGACACAGGAGAGGTGCCTGAAGATTGGAGGATAGCAAATGTTGTGCCCTTGTTTAAGAAGGACTGTAGGGATAAGCCTGGGTACTACAGACCGGTTTGCCTTACTTCTGTAGTGGGTAAATTGTTAGAAGGTATTCTGAGGGACAGAATCTACAGGCATTTACTCAGGCAAGGGCTAATTAGGGAAAGTCAGCATGGATTTGTAAGGGCAAAGTCATGTCTCACGAATTTGATTGAGTTTTTTGAAGGGGTAACCAAGAAGGTAGATGAGGGCAGTGCAGTCGACATGGACTTTAGCAAGGTCTTTGGCAAGGTACCGCATGGTAGATTGTTGCAAAAGTTAAATCTCATGGAATCCAGGGTGATGTAACCAAATTGATTCAAAATTGGCTTGGCGACAGAAGCCAAAGGGTGGTTGTGGAGGCTTGTGACCAGGGGTGTGCCTCAGGGATCGGTGCTGGGTCCACTGTTATTTGTTATATATATTAATGATTTGGATGAGAATGTAGGAGGTATGGCTAGTAAGTTTGCAGATGACACTAAGATTGGTAGTATAGTGGATAGTGAAGGTTATATAAGATTGCAACAGAATCTTGATCAATTGGGCCAGTGGGCTGATGAATGGCAGATGGAGTTTAATTTGGATAAATGTGGGGTGATGCATTTTGGTAGATCAAATCAGGGCAGGACCTACTCCGTTAACGGTAGGGAGTTGGGGAGAGTTACAGAACAAAGAGATCTAGGGGTACAGGTTCATAGCTCCTTGAAGGTGGAGTCGCAGGTGGACAGGGTGGTGAAGAAGGCATTCAGCGTGCTAGATTTTATTGGTCAGAATATTGAATATAGGAGTTGGGACATCTTGTTGAAGTTGTACAAGACATTGGTAAGACCACACATGGAATACTGTGTTCAGTTCTGGTCACCCTATTATAGGATGGATATTGTTAAACTAGAAAGAGTGCAGAAGAGATTTACAAGGATGCTACCAGAACTTGATGGTCTGAGCTATAAGGAGAGGCTGGATAGGCTGGACTTTTTTCCCAGGAGCGTAGAAGGCTTAGGGGTGAACTTATAGAGGTCTATAAAATAATGAGGAGCATAGTTAAGGTAGATAGTCGACATCCTTTCCCAAAGGTAGAGAAGTCTAGAACTAGAGGGCATAGACTTAAGATGAGAGGGGAGAGATACAAAAGAGACCAGAGGGGAAATTTTTTCACAGCGGGTGGAGAGCATCTGGAACGGGCTGCCAGAGGCAGTGGTAGAGGAGGGTACAATTTTGTCCTTAAAAAGCAGTTAGACAGTTACATGGCAGGGTGGATATAGAGGGATGTGGGCCAAATGCGGGGAAGTGGGAGTAGCTTAGTGATAGAACCTGGGCGGCATGGTCAAGCTGGGCCAAGCGGCCTGTTTCCATGCTGTAAACATCTATGACTCTATAATCTCAAAATCTATACTAATGACACAAAAGTAGGAGGTTTTGGCAAACTGCACGGACAACTAAAAGAACTTCTGAGGATGTCGTCAGGTTAGTGAAATGGGCAGTAAGTAACAAATGCAACTTAATGGCAGGAAGTGTGAAGTAATATCATTCGCAAAGAAAAGCAATGTATGGTAGTATAATTCAATGGATAGATGCTGTAGGTTCTGTAGTAGACCACAAAGGAGTCCACATTGAGTTGCTAAAAGGAAATAAGATTATATTACAATAACCATTATTCACACAGTACGGAAGATCCCAGCAGGGTCTTTCTTGTCGATCCCCAAACTGGCCAACTTAATGCAGAAGTGAACTTACTGTAATAATTCACTAACCCTAAAAATGATGGAATCTCCATGGCGCTCATAAGGACAGGGCCCTATTGAATGGGGCGCATCTTTTTTTTACTTTATTACTTTATCAGAGTTACAAAGCCAGAGATCAGAGTGTGGACAGGGACGAACCCTAATCCAGGCCCTTGCCTGCTCCAAAAACCAATTCAAATTGAATCCAATTCATGGTCCCCGCAAGAGAGACACACCAGATTGAAGCATTACACCTGACCTCATGCTCATCTTAGCCAAAAGGCCAAGAAGCGATGGGACGCACCTTCTCTGCGACCGGGTGCACGACTGTGCAGTCAACCTGGTAGCCCAAATACACCACCTCTTTCATGTGAAAAACACACTTGACTCTCTGCAGGCGGACGCCAGACTCCGAAGAACGCTGAACAGTTTCCGCCAGGTTGTCCAAATGCTCCTGCTCAGTCGCTTTGGTGCACGTCAACTAAATATACCAAATCGACGCAGTATGTTCTCCATCAACCGCTGGAATATGGAGCAGGTCGACATCACCGAAGGGCAACCTGGTGTACTACATCCGCGGTGCGTGTTGATTGTGACGTGGTGGCGGGTCCAATTTGAGTTGCAAATATGCATGACTCATATCAAGTTCAATAAATGAGAGTCCACCTGCTAATTTATCGTAAAGGTCTTAAATGCGGGGCATTGGGCAGTGGTCCAAACATGAAACTGTCATCTTATAATCCCCGCATAACCGGACCGTCTTGTCCGGCTTCAACACAGGAACTACCGCCCAATCTGCACCCTTTATTTTCCCCAATCTGGGCTGAAAAACTTCAGGGTACCTTCCCAGTACCTTGCTCAGGCCCCTGGATTCCATTTGGAAGATGAGCTGCCAATCAAGATGTAGGCGGATCAACCAATCTCGGCCTAACAAGCTGGCTTCATGTCTCTTTGCTACAATTACTGGGAGGTGCACCAACTGCTGTCCATAATTCAACGGGCTATGGTGGTTCCTGCAATGTTTAGCGGTTCGCTGGTAAAGGTAGCCAATCGAGCCTCAATATCTCTCAAATCCAAGTGTTGTACCGCTCTCCTAATGCGGTCAAAGGTTTGGCTTCCTAAAACGGAAACCGCAATGCCAATACCAAGCTCCATATCCAATAGATGCACATTCACCTGCACTGAAACTTTGATGCGGGAAACCTGAGGCACCGCCACACAGTGTGTGGAGCTTTGAGCACCCCATTGTAGAAAGGGCATGAATGCCATGAAAAGCTTACAATTCACCAGAATGATGCCAGTGATAGGAAACCATAGTTATCAGAAGAAACCTGAGATACAGAGTATTTGCATTGGTACAGAGAAGGCTTAGATGAAGTTTAATAGATGTTATTTAAATTATGACAAGTTTTGATAAAGTGAATAGAGAAAGACAATTTCCTGAGCTGAATGGCCATCAGCTAATCTGCAGATGTCTACAGTTCAGTGTTGAAATTTAATGTCAGTAAGTTTTAGGTAACAAATTTGTACTGAAGGACCCGTTCCAGCTGCAAGCTCCCAACGCACATTTTTAAAATTCAGACCACTCTAAGTCACAGTTCAGGGGCGGGATTCTCCGACCCCCCGCCAGGTCGGAGAATTGCCGGGGGCTGCCGTGAATCCCGCCCCCGCCGGTTGCCGAATTCTCTGGCACCGGATATTCGGCGGGGGTGGGAATCGCGCCACGCCGGTTGGCAGGCCCCCCCCGGCGATTCTCCGGCCCGTGATGGGCCGAAGTGCCGCTGCTGGAACGCCTGTCCCGCCGGCGAGAATCAAACCAACTCTCTTACCGGCGGGACAAGGCGGCGCGTGCGGGCTCCGGGGTCCTCGGGGGGGGCGCGGGGTGATCTGGCCCCGGGGGGTGCCACCACAGTGGTCTGGCCCACGATCATGGCCCACCGATCCGTGGGCGGGCCTGTGCTGTGGGGGCATTCTTTTCCTTCCGCCTTCGCCATGGTCTCCACTATGGCGGAGGCGGAAGAGACCCCCTCCACTGCGCATGCGCGGAGATGCCGTGAGCGGCCTCTAACGCTCCCGTGCATGCGCCGCATGGCAAAGTCATTTCTGCGCCAGCTGGCGGGGCACCAAAGGCCTTTCCCGCCAGCTGGCGGGCGGAAATCAGTCCGGCGCGGGCCTAGCCCCTCAAGATTAGGGCTCAGCCCCTCAAGATGCGGAGGATTCCGCACCTTTGGGGCAGCGCGATGCCGGACTGATTCGCGCCGTTTTTGGCGCCGGTCGGCGGACATCGCACCGATTGCGGAAAATCCCGCCCCAGAAGATTAACAATTTTGTTATCCGAAAGTAGCATTTTTGTGAAAGAAATGGGGCAGAAGCAGATATATGAAGTTAGCCAACAGATCAGCCATGAAGTTATTGATTGGCAGAACAGGCTGGAGGGGCTAAATGACTTACTTCTGTTCCTATGTTCCTTTGTTTGTTCCTGATCTGTGCTGAGTTAGCAGATCTCAATCACAGCAGTAGCTGGAATGCTGAAGTGGGCTTTATCATTCCGTTTTAGCAAGAGGGGGAAAAAAAAATCAATCAGTATTCTCATTTCAGTGGCCACCCAGTGACCTCTGGAGACGAGCGGGAGCAATAAAAATACCCAAAATTTAAAAAGATTTTTTTTCTTGGTTTTAATTAGGGAAGGCTACAGGATGGGATTTTCTGGCGGTGGGATCTTCTGGTCCAATTGCTGTCAACAGGGTTTCCCGGGCAGCATGGTGGCATAGTGGTTAGCACTGCTGCCTCACGGCGTCAAGGTCCCAGGTTCAATCCCGGCCCTGGGTCACAGTCTGTTTGGAGTTTGCACATTCTCCCCGTGTTTGCGTGGGTTTCGCCCCCACAATCCAAAAGATGTGCAGGGTAGGTGGATTGGCCACGCTAAATTGCCCCTTAATTGGAAAAAAAATGAATTGGGTACTCTAAATTTATTTATTTTTAAAACAAAGGGCGCTAATTTCCCCCCCACGCCGGGTGGGAGAATCGCCGGGGCACCGCGCGAATCGCGCCACGCCGCCCCGACCCCCACACGCGATTCTCCCTCTCCCCCCGGAAACCAGCGGCGCGCAATTCGCACCGGGCCACTCGGAGAACCGGTGAGCGACCGCTACGACACGACAGGTTCCCGCCAGTGACGTCCACCCCTGGTCGCTGCCGGCGGGAACTCTGCGGGAACGCTGGGGGGGACGACCTGTGGGAGAGGGAGGGGGGCTCCTTCACCGGGGTGGCCTCCGATGGAGTATGGCCCGCAATCGGGGCCCACCAATCGGCGGGCCGGCCTCTCCCCCCCCCCCCCGGGCTTACCTCCTTCTGCGTGCGGCCCCAGAATACCGGCCCCATGTTGGTGAGGGGCAGGCGTGCGTAAGACGTTCCCCGCGCATGCGCAGGATGGCGCGGCCCAAATGCGCATGCGCAGGATTGGGCTGCCCCAACTGCGCATGTGCGGGTTGGCGCGGCGCCCATTTAGCACCGCGTAAGGACGCTGGAGCGGCGTGAACCGCTCCAGCGCCGTGCTGGCCCCCTGTGGGGGCCAGAATAGGTCGTGCCCGGGCCCTGTTCCTGCCGCCGTGAAACGCGCCAGCGTTCACGACGGCGCGAACACTTGGCCTCCATATCGGAGAATCGCCCTCAGGGCTTCCCGTTGTATGCACCCTTCTCCCCCCCCCCCCCCCCCCCCCCCGGAAACCCACGGCAGGGATTCACTGTTAGCAGGACCGGAAGTTCGTCCCAGCGGGAATAGCCAGAAAATTCCAACCATTGTCTGAAATTTCTCCTCATAACATATGTTCTCACCCTGGTATGAAAATCAGTAGTGAAAGGTTGTTTTCATTGGTTAACGCAAGGGAATGGAGTAAAGGGAAGTTATTTAACAGAGGATTATTAGAACATGGAATGCCCAATCACAATTGGTGAGGTAGAGACTTTAATATAACATAAAGGAGATTGGATAAATATGTGAAAAGAAAGAATATAAAGGATATGCAAAAAAAAACAGGAAATTAGATTAGTGTGGTTGACTGCAATTGAAGAACTGCCAGTAGCATAATTACAATGGGTGAATAGCCTTCTGTGTTGTAAATTGTTGGATTCTATCATCATGTGAAAAAATGTCATGATTAATTGCTAGATCAGTATGCGTGCTTTTGTTCGAAATGAGAAAGGTCAGGTGTAGCTGTGATCCGCTCAATGGTTTACAGCGAATCAACATGAACCAAATAGACTTGTATTTGAAGAATTGCCATTTGGTTGAGGCGCTATATATTGCTGCTAATTGTGGAACTGGACTCCAGTAAGTGCCAGCTTTCTTTAGGAGCTCAAGGTTGGGGAGGTGGGGTGGGGGTGGGGGTTGTGGAGAGGAAAATGGTAACCCCTTCAACTAGGATTAATTTCCTTACAGGCATTAATTTGGGGTAATATTACTGTACTATCCTGCATGGGGCTTACAGGGTGGAAATGCTTGTCTTCCCCATGCTCCTTACGGGGTACGAGCTACCCCACTAGGGCGGGAGGGCATAAGGTCAGACAGTAAGGCATCAACCAGAGAAGTGGGGTCGACTGGGAAGTGTAAATATATGGTTTGTAAATCAAACTTTGTTCTTATTTTCACTCGGTTTGGACTCAGGCGTACTTACTAAAATTAGCACGGTAACTTTTGCCAATATCAATGACAGTAGAAGTTGACGACGGATGTATTTCAGAGTTTCTCCCTGTTTCTGCCAAGGCCAGAGGGAGCAGCTGAGGGCAGGAACAGTAGTGGGCTATTCAGCTGCTTCAGTCTGCTTTGCCATTCAGTTACATCATGGCTGAATGATGACTCAATTCCATTTGCTTACCTTCAATCCATAAACCTTGATACCGTTTCTTAACAAAAATCTAATGATTCTAGTCTTGAAAATGTCAATTAAACTATCTTATTAGGGAGACAGTTCTATATTTTCACTGCCCTTTATTTGAAAAAGTGCCTACACATTTCAATCTTGATCAGTCTGGCTATAGTTTTAAGATTATGCTCCCTTATGGCAGATTCCAGACACAATAGTGAATTTTTTAGTCTACCGAATACGTTTGTCATTTTAATCACCTTGGACAGAACTTTACAGGTCTGTATAATTCCCTGGTGACTATCCCGCAGGTCCTATGGTGGGTGATGAGGCCTAGGGTGGCCTGCTTGCCCTCGCCCCAATTAAGGCCCTTAATTGGCCTCTTGATAGTCCCATCCAGCCACAATTTGTAGGTCAGAAACTGGTGGAAGCCTAGCAGGTTATCCTGCTCAGGCCTTAGGTGGGAAAGGTGAAGGGAGCGCAGCCCCTTTTGTCCCCTTTCCTAATGGAGCCCTCCTCCCCCACAAGATTTGCCGCCCCCTCCTAGATCCTCCAACACCGCCATCTCCCCAACCTTTCCAACCCTGTCCCCTGTGCAGAATCTTACCAAAGGATATATATGTAGAAACCATCCATAGACACTCACTTATCAACCATGTTAGTGGCCTCTCAAAAAAATTCAGTTACATAAGTCAGACCTGATCTATCCTTTATAAACTCATGCTGACTCTCTCCTATCAGTTCATTATTGCCTGCGTGCTCAGTCACTCCATCCTAATGACAGATTCCAGAAACTTGCCTGCAACTGACAGTAGATTGATAGTCATGGTTTTGTTTCGCTCTGTGGTTGGGATTCTCCTGTCCAAATTTGCCGCGCCACCATTGCCAGCGAGAATGGAGAATTTGGTGCTCAACCAAAACTCCATTCACTGCAGCGGTATCGGAGAATCCCATTGGTGTGAACAGATAGAGAATTCCGGCCTCTGTCCCTTCTTAAATAATGGAGTAATATTTGCAATTTTCCAATTCCACAACATGGGGCGACATTCTCCGACCCCCCCGCCGGGTTGGAGAATCGCCGGGGGCTGGCGTGAATCCCGCCCCCGCCGGTTGCCGAAGTCTCCGGCACCAGAGATTTGGCGGGGGCGGGAATCGGGCCGCGCCGGTTGGCAGGCCCCCCCTCTCGATTCTCCGGCCCGAATGGGCCGAAGTCCCGCCGATAAATTGCCTGTCCTGCCGGCGTGGATTAAACCACCTTTTGAACAGCAGGACAAGGCGGCGTGGGCGGCCTCCGGGGTCCTAGGGGGGGTCGCGGGGCGATCTGGCCCCGGGGGGTGCCCCCACGGTGGCCTGGCCCGCGATCGGGGCCCACCGATCCGCGGGCGGGCCCGTGCCGTGGGGGCACTCTTTCCCTTCCGCCTCCGCCACGGTCTCCACCATGGCGGAGGCAGAAGAGACTCCCTCCACTGCGCATGCGTGGGAAGCTGTCAGCGGCCGCTGACGCTCCCGCGTATGCGCCGCCCCGAGATGTCATTTCCGCGCCAGCTGGCGGGGCAACAAAGGCCGTTTCCGCCAGCTGGCGGGGCGGAAATTCCTCCGGCGTCGGCCTAGCCCCTCAATGTTGGGGCTCGGCCCTCAAAGATGCGGAGCATTCCGCACCTTTGGGGCGGTGCGATGCCCGTCTGATTGGCGCCGTTTTGGGCGCCAGTCGGCGGACATCGCGCCGTTTTGGGAGAATTTCACCCATGGTTCTTAAATCAAGAGTGCTTATCCTCACATATGTGTTTTAATACCTTGGGGTGGAAATCATTAGGTCATGGAAACCTGGGGCATCATTCTCCGCCGGCGGGAGCCTCCGTTCTGCCGGCGCCCGGGGGTTTCCCGACGGCGTGGGGCTGCCCCACAATGGGAAACCCCATTGACCGGCCGGTGTTACGGAGACTCCCGCCGGCCGGTCGGCGCAGAAATGTGGCGGGGCGGGTAGGAGAATTTCGCCCCAGATTTCTCTCTCCTATGTCCCATTATTTTCTTCCAAATCATGGGCGAGATTCTCCGACCCCCCGCCGGATTCATGCCAGCCCCCGCCGGTTGCCGAAGTCTCTGGCACCGGATATTCGGCGGGGGCGGGAATCGCGGCGCGCCGGTTGGCGGGCCACCCCCTGCGATTCTAAGTCCCGCCGCTAAAATGCCTGTCCCGCCGGCGTAAATTAAACCATCTACCTTACCGGCGGGACAAGGTGGCGCGGGTGGGCTCCGGGGTCTTGGGGGTGGCGCGGAGCGATCTGGCCCCCGGGGTGTGCCCCCATGGTGGACTGGCCCACGATCGGGGCCCACCGATCCGCGGACGGGCCTGTGCCGTGGGGACTCTCTTTCCCTTCCGCCTCTGCCACGGTCTCCACCATGGCGGAGGCAGAAGAGTCTCCCTCCACTGCGCATGCGTGGGAAGCTGTCAGCGGCCGCTGACGCTCCCGCACATGCGCCGCCCGGAGATGTCATTTCCGCGCCAGCTGGCGGGGCACCAAAGGCATTTTCCGCCAGCTGGCGGGGCGGAAATTTGTCCGGCGCCGTCCTAGCCCCTCAATGTTGGGGCTCGGCCCCCAAAGATGCAGAGCATTCCGCACCTTTGTGGCGGCGCGATGCCCGCCTGATTGGCGCCAGTCGGCGGACATCGCGCCGTTTCCGGAGAATTTCGCCCCAGGTTTTCTACTTGTATTAAATAAGTTCCTTCCCTTATTGAGTTATTTTTAAACTTCCCTTCCTTTAGAATGAAGATTTATTCAAAGTACTTCTTTAACTACTTTGCCAATTCCTTTTGTTGATTATAGTACCTGCCTTTAATGGACCTACATTCCTCTTTACCATTCTCTCTTTAATGGATTTATAGAAACCTTTCTCTTTTAGCACTCGAAAAGGTAAAAATCTCAGAACTGACACAGCACCTGACTTTTTTCTCTTTGGTAATCCCACAACTAAAGCTAATAAAACCAACTAAAGGCTGATTTTATCCCCACCAGTATTTTTAAGTTTCACTTTTATTACAGAACGTCTCCCATCAAACACAACTGCAGTTGAATAACATATGTCTCTGTGTGATAGAATACAAGTGCAGCTGTATTGTCAATTGTTTTATTTTTGTTTATTTTGCCCTGTTGTAATACATTCTGGAATGCAAGGTGAAGTTAGTTTGCAAATTGATTCTGCTGTTTAATTCCCAACAAATACTACGAGTATATTTATTAATCATTACATCGCAATCTCGAATGCATGTTCCCTCTCTGTCACATTGTTACTATATAATAATAATTGTAAATAGAGGAAAAATTATCTTCAAAGGGATCACTATCTTTAAATGCATTGATTCACTTCCAGTCATCCCCTCATGCTGCCTCCATTATTCCCAAGGTCACCGTTGCCACACAAATGAAACATTCATCAATAACTATTGATGATTGCTGAGATATCAACTTGATGAAGGTTGCAACAGGCTACACAAAATGCTACTTTGTAGAATAGAATTAGCATTACAGTGAAACAACTCGTCTCGCATAAAGAATAACCACTTGGGAGTGATATTGGAGCACACCTGCGGAACTGCCATCAAAAACTTTCATCTATCTGGTGCCTTTGCGATGGAAAACATTCCAAGGTTTTTCTTTGAAGCATAATCAAATGATATAGACACCGAGCCAGGAAATAGAGGGGATAACTAAAAGCTTGGTCTGAGGGAGGTTTAATGGAGAAGGCATGGTTTAGGGAGAGAACTTGAGAGTGTAGGTTCTCGACAACTAAAATCGTAACCATCATAAATCGGGTGAAGTGGGCAGAAAAATAAAAAGGAATAGGAGTTCATCATGAAGAATTGCTTAACCTATCTTATATGCATGTGGGAAAGGTTAATGACCATCTAAATATACAATAAGTCACAAAAGATTCAATTGAATCTGTTGCCTTTTGTTACCTTACATTTAAAATAGAAAACATCCATGCCTTTACAGTAAGTGTATTCAAATGGTTCTAATTATGGTTGGAGTAATTACTTTGAATACATTTGATACAATCTTTTGGTGTTCAAAACATCTTACTTAATTGTCTTCATTTCAGTAGAATTTTAATATGCTGTCTATGATACTGACAACAGATGACAAAAAGTGAAAAGCAATTAAAATGTCTTATCCTGTTAACCAGCAATTCTTTACTGATGTATTTTTTCTGTAAAGCTCCTTAATGGAGCCAATAGGTTGCAAGGTTTGAAATATATCCCCCAAACTAATAGCAATGTTACATGTAAATGTTGTTAATTACCAAGGTTCAGTTCAGGTTTCACTTTATCACATAGTACTCAACTGTTATGCAATGGTTATCGGCAGTCTGCAAGTCTTTTTGTTGTTGTCTTCAAAATCATAGTAACAGTACTGGGATGAGCTATTAATGAATTGGGGTTTCAGCTTTTTTTCTCTGAAAGCGTTGGTTCATGAGATTAATCTTGTACTTAAACGTGGGAGTTTGGACATTAGCACTGTTATACTTTACACTGGTAGTGGGAAGAGACAGGGGAAGTACGATATTAAATAAAATGTCAGATCTTCTTAAGGTCAATTAGGAATAGTCAGCAAATGTGGGCCTTGCGAGTGACACCCACATCCCATGAATTAAAAAATCAGGTGGCAATACAAAATGGGGGTTGGCACTTGTTAGGGAATGTATTTTTAGGAACTGTTTGTGATATGTCTCAAACCTTGCGATTGTGTAGCCATATGACTAAACTGTAAATACACAATTAATTTATTGAATGTTTGCAGAGGATTTGAACTTATGTTTATCATTTCCTTACCACAACTATGGTACCTGGAAATGCTGAGTAACATGGGATGAAGGAAATAGAGAAAATAATGCTAAAATGTGAACAGTAGTAACAAAAATGAATACATAAATAGAAATATTTTATTTTCCAGCTGCCTTATTCCTGTTTATGAGCAGGAATGAAATGCTACCTCTCCCTGAGCTTGCCCATGTTCACTAGGTTTCCTTTTTGCCACTTCCTTTTAACATGTGATCTATAGAATAATGGTGAACAAATGTGCTGTTTGATACAGGAGAGAGTTATTTGCAGCCAACAACCATTTAAAATGATAACATAATTCTTGATCAATTAATTCCTTCAAAAAAATGTAATGTGTATTGCAGTGATGGAAATTTTGGGAACCATTTATAATTTGATCCTGAAGTTTAAGATTATGCACACAACATTTGAATTTATACCCACTATTTCTGTACCACAATTTTTATGCACCATTATTTTGCAAATAAATAATTCTTTATATGTGGACATATTACCATTGAAAAAAAGCTATTCTGTAATTATGGCAAGTTTTTCCTATTAATAAAGATGCACGTTTATGTAGCATTTAATCAGAATAAATGCAGTGGCTCATTTCATTGCTGTGAAGCATGCACATATTGATGAGCAGCTCAAACAGTATTCAGTTTGTCAAGATTTATTTTGGTCTTCAATATGCAATCCATATCCTTTCCAGCACGATAGAACTACACTTACTTTTGGATGAAATTGAGAGTAAACAGTTCAGATAGTGTTTGACTAAATTATGTAACAAAAGGCCTGTTCGAGTCTTCACCACCTATACAAAATGCTTGAAATAACAAAAGTTTTTCCATTTACAAAAATGAAACAGTATAATTTTAGCTCATAGTCAACATTTATCCTCCCTTCCACACACATGACCATAAATAAATTTATTGTTAAATGTTCAACCATTAAGGAATGCCGCTATGCCCTGTATCAGGGAATTTTATATTTAGGTTTGGATTGAAGGATGAGTTTGCCAAGTTGTACCCATTAACCCGCTGTGCTTAATTCTCCAGTGCAATATATTTTTTATTATTGCTGTTTGACTAGTTTCATGCAGTCTATTCGAAATGATTAATTTGCACTTTATGTTTAATATGCCAAACTTACAAGTTACAAGTATGAAATTTACTAATAATTGCTGATTATACCTGTATTTGTGAGGCCTCAAAAGGAAATTGCTTCAAATCAAGTAATAAAATCCTGTAATTAATCGGGTAGTTGAGAATGTTTCATAATCACTGATGGCATGCTGAGGGAGTTGATTAGTCTGTTAGAACAGTGACATGTAGGAGTACCTCACAGGACTATTTTCTATCGGATCATTTTGCTTTCAGCTGGGTTAAACCATTCAAACCCTGCATGATTTTAACCGAGACATATATATTATTCACTTTGCAGTTATATTATATTTTAAAATGTAAATCGTAATTTACTTCTGCAAAATTGATGCTGATCTCACCATAATATTTTACTTGAAGCAAATAAACCTTGAGCTTATATAATCAGTAGTTTCACTTCCTGTACTATGTATTATTCTTCTTCTAGGTGCAATACAGTGATATGCAGAACGGCAAAGAATGTATGACCTACTTGACACTTTCACCTGTGCAAATAACTTTTCATGGCATAGGAAGCTCCATTGAAGCTAGCCGTGATCAGGTAACCAAAAATGTAATCTATATTAAAACTGAATTTATTGGTTTATTTCTCATTTCCATTTCCTAATGCGTCCAACTAGACTAAGAGGACTGGCTGGTGACCACAAATACCATCAGGGCCTCATACTCTACCCACCTGCTGAGGAACGCTGAAGTACGAAGCCTTGACTTTTTTTTATCCTTTTGATTGCTTGGCCCGTCCTACACAATGTTAGGAAACATCAGGAGTCTATAATTTGAGTTTTAATCTCCCAATGCATGGCCAGACAGGGTAGTTTTTTTTCCAGTTGTCCATCTATTTATTTTAATAGTTACTACTCAAACATTAATCTATTTAGATTTTAAGAAGATAATGCTTTTAGGAAATTCAAGTGAGAGGTTATGAAGAGTTGGAACAAAAGTGCTGGTTTACATCAGAGTTGGAAACATTGTAGAAAATGTAACTGAATTGAAATCGTATTATTCCTGAATTCATTACAGTAAAGTACTATAAAGATAACATCAGTTTCATTCCAACATTCAGGTAGGAGGACTCGATTCATTGTTGATCCCTATTGAAGCATGAAATTAACTCCACAGAAGATAGGGTCTATTGTGTTCATATATTATGATCCTAAAGCTTCATATTCTGTTGAAGGTTTTTCATTACCGCTAATAGATTTACCATTGTATATTGTAAATGAGTAACAATTTTCATTATGATGATAAATGATTTGTTAAGTATATCTGGCTTTTGAAACTAGTGTTGCATGAAAAATGCTAAAGTTCAATTGCTGCCCGAAAGCATAGAAAATTGCCCCAATAAAAAGTTACCCCTCTTCCCCCAAATCCTGTTCCAATAAAACAAAATAACCATTCAACTTCATGCAATCATGATACAATTTGTTCGACATATTATTTGAAATTATAGCATAAAGTTTATTACTTGTAGATTATTCAGCAGTGCGAGAATATTTTTCCGCAGGAACATTCTGGTTAATTTGACTGAACCTACTCTTCCAGTCATTAAAAAACAAAGGGTATCTATAGGAAATGTTAATCAATTGATTTATCATCAAAATAGTTTCTGATTATGCTCATTCTATGAATTACACATTTGGAAGCAATTAATTGGTAATGTGCATCTTGAATATATTGTATTATGTTTTACTGTCTAGTCCATACGTTTAATTTTTGCCAATTCTTAAGAGCATCTGTCAGGAAAGCACTACGTATACACTTAATAAAAAGTCCAGTGCAGTTATTCAAATGTCTAGTTTTTCCATATAAAAAGAAAACCCTCTTTCTGGCTATGGTGCATCCCTTAAGAGTAAATCAAATATAAATAATGTAATCTTTGTCTTGGTTCTGGAGCTTAGTATTTTCTGGTGCAGGAATAAGACCTTTTTTCCAAATTGATATCTGCCGTCTTATATTTATAAATCTGGGCCAGGATTCTCTCGGGATTGGCGGGGCGGCCTGTACCGGCGCCAAAGAGCAGCGTGAGCCACTCCGGCGTTGGGCTGCCCGGAAGTTGCGGAATCCTCTGCACTTCCGGGACTAGGCCGGCGCTGGAGGGGTTGGCGCCTCGCCAACCGGTGCTGAAAGGCCTCCGCCGTCCGGCGTGAGTAAGCACATGCGCAAGAGCACCAGCGTGTTCTGGCGCATGCGCAGAACTGCTGGCGTGTTTCCTGTGCATGCGCAGGGGGTTTCGTCTCCGTGCCGGCCATCGTGGAGCTTTACAGAGGCTGGCGTAGAGGGAAAGAGTGGGCCCCGATCGCGGGCCAGGCCACTGTGGGGGTCCCCCCCAGGGCCGGATCCCCCCATACACCACTGGGGACCCCGCTAACCGCCCTCCAAGCCAGGTCCCGCCGGTATGGACCCTGTCTATTTCACGCCTGCGGGACTGGCCGAAAACAGGTGGCCGCTCGGCCCATCGGGACCTGGGACCGGCGCGATTCCTGCCCCCACCGGAAAACCGCCACCGGAGAATTCGGCAGCTGGAGTCGGAGTGGTGGGGCGGGATTCACGCCCCCCCCCCCCCCCCCCCACCGCTGGCGATCCTCCGACCCGGTGGGGGGTCACAGAATCCCGCCCCTGATCTCCCCAAGCCACCCCTACAGTGCAGAAGGAGACCAGGCTGCATGGACCCTCTGAAAGAGCATTTTTCCTAGGCCCAATTCCACACCTTATCCCTATAATCCCCATTTTGTTCGATACTAAGGGGCAATTTTTCATGGTCAATACATCTAGCCTGCACATCTTTGGACTGTGGGAGGAAACCGGAGCATCTAGGGGAAACCTATGAAAGATGGGGAGAATGTGCAAATTCGACACAGTCACCAGAGGTTGGAATTGAACCCGGGTTCCTGTCGCTATGAGGCAGCAGTGCTAACCATTGTGCCACCGTGCCGCCCCACTCATTGAAATCTCCATACCTGTTTTTGACGACTTGCCAATCTAGCCCCTACATGTCTCTTGTCATCAGCATCATGAATTATTTCACCATGTAAGTTAAGAAATGCATGATAGGATCCTGCACTGGAGCCACAGCATGTTACATCACAATTCATATTCTAACTCTGACTTCACAAAACGCTGCAGGAACTGGAATGTTCCACTGAGATTGTAGTTATTGGGGAACTCCTAGCCAATGATATAGCTGATCACTGTTAACGTGATGTGTCCCAAATGTTGAATAAAGGTTTATTTTCAACCTGTAACATCATTTTTCTTGGTGGGGAAGATAGGAAAAAATAATTGGCATATTTCACTTAACTGTGGGAGCTGAGCCCATCCTCTCCTCAGCTGACATCTATCTACATGCGCACACTTTCCAGCAGGGTCATCGCATTTAGGAATTTAGAAAAGGCTGGGGGGGGGGTTCTTTTTATGTCTCTAAATATGAGGCCTCTTTTAGTACTTCATCATCATCCTGACTATTAGCATCTAAAATATTTTCAGAATCAGTAATCAAACCTGATGGTTCCTTGATTGGTTTGCTGCAGTATACAGCAAAAACAAATTTTAAAATTGTCCATAATAATCAATACAGACAAGAACAAGCAAAAGAAAAAAAGGCAAAACATCACAATCAAATCTAAAAGTACAAAAAGAGAAAGGGCAGCAAGGTGGCGCAGTGGTTAGCATTGCTGCCTCACGGCACCGAGGTTCCAGGTTCGATCCCGGCTCTGGGTCACTGTCCGTGTGGAGTTTGCACATTCTCTCCGTGCTTGTGTGGGTTTCGCCCCCTCAATCCAAAGATGTGCTGGTTAGGTGGATTGGTTACACTAAAATGCCCCTTAATTGGAAAAAAATGAATTGGGTACTCTAAATTTATTTATTTTTAAGTACAAAAGGAGAAAAACCAAGGCGGGAATTGAACCCGGGTCTCTGGCGCTGTGAGGCAGTAATGATAACTGTTCCACCACAGTTATCACAGCAAAGACAAACTCCTATGGTTCCAAGTTTGTTTGACACTAAGGGAGCAGTGGCGAAACCTGATTCCCTCATACTTGCTATGTGTGAAATTGTGGGTCCCATGCACCACTGCATCATAAAACCACTTTTCATATTTGTTCTTCTCTAGTTCCATTCATGAGCGGATTTAATTCATCTCCCACTCTCCACCAACAACCCCCCTCTCACCCCCAAAAATATTATGGAGCATTTCATTTGCTGAAGATTGGGGTCTTCAATTTAAAATCAGGGCTACATAGTGCAGTATATTTATTATACCCGCCTGTAACGATTAAGCATTTTCTTTAATCATTGTATAGAAAACAAAGATAATATTCAATGCTCAAAAGTGCTTAATCATAAAGGAATATACAGTGGAATAAATAGCTCAAGTTTGTTGCATGGACCATTGACACCTGTTTATTAGTCACTGACAGTTCTGATTCATGACTGAGTGACTGCTGGACTACTCTTCAAATGAACCCTGTTGTGAGCTCTTCTACCGCCTACTGAATGCAGACTGTTTGAAGTTTCTTTTTCACATTTCTGAGACGTTAGTGCAGCAGGACACCTCCAATGGGGTCCTTAATGTCACCAAGTCAACAGCTGTTGAAATCTTTTCACTCTGGAATGAGCTGTCTTTTTCTTTAAAGGCTGTATTCCAGTTAACATTACTGATAGTACATTACTTTTGTTCGACAAAACAATAACAAAATAGGTCTGTTGTGAGAAGAAAGGTTTATTTTTTTGTAGTTGTGCCAAACTCAGTAGTATATCTTGTACAGTGCGCAAATCAAAAAGTAATATCTATATGTTATTGAAGGGTATAATCACAGGGAAACTGTACATACTTCAGAAGATCTTTGTTGTGCTTTAATATTATGAACACAGTTGTTAGTTTCAATGTTGGGCCAAAGCTGCATTTCAGAATTTTGAATGCATGAGTGGAAATTTAGGGAAATATTTATCTTTAATAAATATTATTTATCTTTAGTCCATTAATGCTAAATATTGCATTCTGTCATCAAAGCTAACAGTGTAAAGCAGGCAGTGCAGATGTATTAAATTTGCCACTTGAAGATGTTTTATGTTGGACAAGGAAAACTGGATGGAATTTGTTATTTCCAGTTGTTGCTCTATCCCAGCATAATTAGTCCCAGTGTGTAATTTTTATGGCTCAGATTTTCTGGTCTCCACATCTTCAGGACACTGTGGAAATCCTGATGCACAGACATACATGAAAATTGCCTGGGAAGTATAAATTTCCGATCGGCTGATTGCTAACTGGGACTCTGCGAATGTCTCCAACCCTGAGCCAAGGGACTTTCCCGCATATTTATCCTGGAAATGTTAGACAGTTTAATACCTGGCCTAATTCAGTGATTAGCTGGGTTAACTCAACTGAGCACCACAACCCCAAATCACCTCTCTCCCAAAGACCGAACTAACCCCTCACCCAACAAACCCCACCACCCCCCCTCCCAATCACCCGGACAGCCTCCTGGACCCTATTACCCCCACAACCTGATCCAACCAGCTCCCCCTACATGACACAACTGCCTCCTCAATCACCCAACTCAATCCAACTGCCCATAACCTGACCTAACCACCTACCCATCCTCCCAAATACTCCCCCCCCCCCCCGATTGACCTAATCTACCACTCTGCCAATCTGACTTTTCCCTCTACCTGACCCAACTACCCTACTGACCACCGACTTCCCCCTTGACCCAACTCAACTACTCCCTAACCATCCACAACCTGAACCAATGACCATGCAGCTACCCATCCAACCCAACTACTCCCCACGACCACCCATCTATCTCCGACCAACCCCCTGCTCCCAACTCCTGACCACCAAATTTCACACCTCTCTGACAACCGCCCGATCACGCGGCTATCCTCCCAAACTGACCATCCACCCTCAACCCCACCTGACCGATCCCCACTTACCCACCTCACCCATGACTCGCCCGGTCATTAGTGGTGCTACCAAGTCACCGTTAACATTGAGCTTTTAAGTTCCCCATCCAGAGTACTTTCTGTACCCTTGCTACCCTCAGCACTTCTTCCAAGTGGTGTTCAACAATTCCCCCTTCATCAGCTAAGGGAAGGCAGTAGGTGGTAATCAGCAGGAGGTTTCCTTGCCCAAGTCTGACCTGATACCTTGAGACTTCATAGGCTCTAGAGTCAATGTTGGAGGCCTCCCAGGGCCACTTCCTCCTGACTGTATAGCACTGTGCCTCTGCTGGGGACAGGACATACCCAGGAATGATGGTGAAGGAATTTGGGACTCTTAACTGCGAGGCATGTTTCAGTGAATATGACTGTCAGGCTGTTGCTTGACTAGTCTGTGAGACAGCTCCTCCGTTTTGGCACAAACACCCAGATGTTGGACTTTGTAGGGTTGACTGGACAGAGTACACCTTTATTGTTTCTGCTGCCTAGGTCAATGCTGGGTACAACTGGTCTCGTTCATTGTGGTGGTCTGCTGCACTCTCCTTAACATGGCCCTCCAGTGAAGTGTGGATCTTGAGGATGGTGAAGTTTTGGAAAGTCACAGTTCATAAGAGGAAATGGAGAAGAGGAGGTGGAGGAAGATGATGCAGAATATCAAAGTGCTTCACCTGCACAAGAAGGTGGCCAGGACACGTGCGGGGGCTCGAGGGTCTCACCAGGTTGCCATTAACAGCCATTAGGGCAGCACAGGAGCACAGTGGTTAGCATGGCTGCTTTCCAGCACCAGGGTCCCAGGTCCAATTCCCAGCTTGGGTCACTGCCTGTGTGAAGTCTGCACGTTCTCCCCGTGTCTGCGTGCGTTTCCTCCGGGTGCTCCGGTTTCCTCCCCCAGACCAAAGATATGCAGGTTAGGTGGATTGGCCATGCTAAATTGGCCTTAGTGTCCAAAGAGGTTAGGTGGGGTTACTGGGTTACGGGGATGGGGTGAAGATGTCGGGCTTAAGTGGGGTGCTCTTTACAAGGGCCGGTGCAAACTCGATGGGCCGAATGGCTTCCTTCTGCACTGTAAATTCTATGTTCTAACACAGAGACATTTCAACTGAGCCCTCTAACCCAGGAGGATGGACACGTATGTAACTAATTCCTAGCTGCCTGTGCTAACCCTTTGAAAAGGCAGGCTGGAATATGTAAACTTTTGTTATCAATGAAGGATGAATAAGTGCCCAGACGTTTCACTGTCACCTTGCTCTCCTTCACCACTTCATACCTCTTTCCTTGTCCCATCAGTAATCAAAGGAGAATTACATGTCTGTCTTCAAGTGTCATTATTTGCATGCTGACCTGAACATTTCGGGGGCAACTTCGATCACTGGGCATGGCAAATGCTCCCTCTGTCACAGGGGTCAAGGAGGTTGAACATAGCGATGGTGCCCAGTGAAGGGGTGGCACCCTCATCTTCTTTGGTAACATTGTCAATCCGTAGCTGAGGCTCAGGATGGTTGGAGTGGATCATCAGCTGGGGCACAGTTTGCATCCCTTCAATTATCTCTATGCCATCAGCATCACTGACCAGTACATGATAATGTGGTATTTGAACATCAGTGCATAGTTCTCACACATCGTCTAAGTGATGCCACATAAGGCTTTCCATGAGGTTAGGCACTTACTCAGTGGAGGAGCTCATGCACTCAAAGGTCTGGGAAGCAGGTGTCTCTGCATTGCTGAGGCTTCCCAATGCAACTTAGAGTTCATTGTACTGTCTGATGGGGTGGAGTGCATTGCTCCCCTTTAATGAGCAAAGTGATAACAATCTCCACCATGAATGACCTATCTCACCATGTATGACTTCCACGGCCTGCGAATATGGTTGTATCCATTGCTCCTATCTCTTCCTCCTCCCACTGTGATCGCTTGCAGGTAGGGGACCCTCTCCAGCCATGATGAGTCAATTTTTCCTGCAAGGAGAAAAGAGAGGCACCGCTGTTCATTCGGAGCTGTATGTATTAACGGTGACAAGTCCTCAGCAGCAATCTGGTACTGAGCCTCACTGAAGAGCCAGGAAGCACCCTGGACACACACTCTTCCCAAGGTCAGGACCAGCATGTGCCCTGAGACTGCTCAGCTGGTGTGTCTGCTGGAGGGTGAAGATAGGCCTGTCCTGAGCACTGGGTATAACTCTCACCTTTACAGAATATGCCAGATCATTGAACCTCTTCTGACAGCGAATCTGACTTCAGCAGATTGCACTTCTTCCCTCAATGTGTCAGCGATGTACATCCATGCCTGCTTGGTTTGAGTGGGTGGCCTCCTCCTGCTACCCTGTGGGAAAAGGACTTCCCCCTTATCCCTCGCCTTGATCGGGAGGACCTCCAGATCTGCATCAGAGAGAATCGAGGGGCTGCATACTCTGCCCAGGTTCCAGGATCATGGCTCTCCTGACACATTCAAATTCCAATCTTCTCTCCCAGTCATTGCGCATGCGGGTGCACGGGAATTGGAGATAAGATTGCTGACAATTAAAGGGACAATTAAGGCAACATAAGTAATCTATTCACCAACATTTTACATTGCCCCATGCAATTTTAGGCTCATTGCATGAACAAAACGGTCAGGTGGGCAACACATTTTATAAAATTATCATCGAACAGCATCCATTTTATTTGCAAGTTTGCTGCTGTCATAGTTCAGAGTTTTGCCAGATTTCCTTTCGATTGCTGGTGCTTTTCAAGCCTGCCAAGCTGTATTTGAGGGTATTATCTTCTCTGGAAGCTTAAATTGAGGATTGCAGCACAGTGCGCCCTTAGTTGGGAGGCACAGGATAGTATACACAGCTGATGGGACCTCCTCTGAAGAGGAAGAGCGGGGCAGGAGGGAGTGGAGGCCAGGTGAGCGTGGACAACATCTCAGGGAGGGACCGTTGGGACAAGAGGCACAAGCTCAGTTGGTGCAGTCCCAGCAGGGAGGTTACGGTGGTAGACTCTGCAGAAGATGCCATCACCTTGTGGCTAGAGTCAACAGGCAGCTCATCAACTACCTCAACATGTCCAAAATCAAGTGCCAAATGTGGCTCCATATCTCTGGGGTTGCAGTGACAGCAAATGCCAGATGCTTGGGCCAGAAATCGCCTCCAACTGTGTGGGTAAACCCCATACCAGTGGCTTTGTAGGTCAGAGTATCCCTCAGCTTCTACCCCACTGATTTTTTTCCAGGGGGTCAGTGGGGTCGGTGTGGTGTGCCCCAATCAGCTGCACACTATCAAGTGTCATGTTTGTCACTGATGCTCTTTTCAGACATGTTACCCAGGCAACTCACATGATGCTTACATCTTCCGACACTCAGGTGTCCAAGGCTGTTGGTGGCTTCTGCAGGATTGGGCAGATGGTTCTTTGGTGACAAGAGCTATCTCTTGAAAAGGGAGCTCGTGACCCAACTCCTGCACCCAAGAACATAAGGAGAGGAGCAGGCCAACCGGAGTCATACCTCCACAAGGGTGATGGTGGAGAGGACCATTGGGTTACTCGAGGTGCATTTTGGATGCCTGGATCAATCGGGGAGCACTGCAATATCCTCCAATGTATATCACGCCTGTTGTCTTGGAAGCTGTGCTCTGCACAATCTGGCTCTGGCAGGGGGTTACTCATTGGAGACTGAGGATAACAGTGCAGCTCCAAAGACTGCAGAGCATATCTCTGATGGATCTGATGAGGTTCCCTGGTAGGCACATGGTGAACACGTGGCAGCAGATGGCGGAACTTTCAGGGACACGAAGGATGCCTTTATCTTGCGACCCTTCAGATAGGCCTCCAAACTACCTCATGCCAATGGCACTGTCTCCTTACCAAACAACTGTGAGATGAGACCAACCCCATACCTTTATCTGCAGGACTATGCAATAGAGTTACAAGCCTGTGCAGTGACTGGTACCTATTGCACCCATCAAGCCAAATCAGCTTATTAAAATAAAATCAATCTTTATGTCATTTTCAATGCATTTTTAAAAAATACATTCTGGCCACATCGTACAGAAACTTCAAAATATTGAACACAAATTATGTCAACTGTGATAAGCCAATGTTGTGCTCATGATGCATCTGCAGGAGGAATACAACATATCATCACATAGTCAATGGGCATGCGAGGTAGACGAAGGAAGCAATGGAGAACTGCAGCATGGTGCCATCTAGATTGGAGCTTCAATGGGCACTCTTGTTGCGACATTTCCATTTTAAATGAGTGAACCACAGTGTTTTCACTCCCCGCTGCACTCGCATCCATTCACTGCACTTTCACCTTGATCCGAGATCCCTTCCTCACCACAACCAGCGGAACGAGCTCCACAGGGGTATTTCATTTCCATGCATTCATCAGGGTCAGGACATGCAGATTGGGCAACCCACCACCCATTCTTCTGTGCTCCACTGCATTATGGCTTCTCTTCTGAAAGAGAGGAAAGCATTTGTTATTAGTGATCTCTTAACCTGAAACGCTATTTCAGCTTGTAGAGCCAGGTTGTAGGGCGTATCAGAGTGGCACTTCCCACCCTCTAGTGCACTCAGGCCAAGCATGTAGACATTCCAACCTTGGGCAGTATAGGCTTCAGTGCCAGTTAACACACACACACTCTTAGACACCTGAGTGTCAGGGGAATGGCCACCCAACTACACATTGTTCCATGCCATCTCTGTGCTCACCCTTGCCAACTGCACTGAAGCCATGTGTGGCACACCACATTGAGCCCACAGGCCTGGATGGCAATCTCTGCCCACGCTTTCTTGGTGACATGCGGTGGCCTCCTCTTACCATTCCTGCACATCAAAATGTCACTGATCTTTGCCACCAGATCTCCAAGGCATTCATTGGAGAAACGGGGGGACTGAGTGCTCCCTGGACTTGTCCTCCAACCTTCCATGCAACCAGGTGCTCACAATGCTTCTTTCTTCGGTTTTAGAAAACCCACTCTGCCTTACCCACAACCCCTGGCAGGCATTGGGGTGCTGCCTACCGAGTTTTAAACCGCCTGCTGGGCCCCCATTGGACCTGGCACCTGACTAGTTCCCAGCGCTGCCGCACTAACTGGCTAACTGGAAAACATGTTTCATCTGGCTTTATATGGCCACCCAGTGAGAAATTGCATTGGGGATCGGATCTAACCTGGAAGGGGACTCTACATCCGGTTCTTGGCCCGCCAACTTCGCGTGCATGCCAAGCGTGAAATTCAGTCCCAAAAATCTAATACTTAAATATCTGAAGAGGCTCATCTTCTCAAAGACAACTCGGGAAGGATAGTAAAATTAAATGGAGAAAATACACAGCAGGTCTGTCAACATTTGAAGAAGGGGAAAACTATTGGACATTTGAAGTAGAAAGCCTTGCTTGCAGTGTCCCTATCCCAAGAGTGAATATAAAATGCAAAAAGATTCCAGCGGGAGTCATTGAATCATGATTAGATTTGAAAGCCTCGGCTAATTATTTTCCTTTCCCTAGCTTTCAGCGCTGAGGCCCATTCTAACAGTACTTCTACTCTGGCTGAAATCAGCTAACTCGTACAAAGTTAGTATATTTGTACTGTGGACTTTTCCTGCTGATCTCCCTGCCCCGCCTCCTCCTTTTGTTTTGGTTAGCCTTATAAAGGGGTTCTCCTGTCGGTGTTCAATCAGATCTGACAAAGGCTTTCTGTCTGAAATGTCCAACGGCTTTTTCTTTTTCAAATGTTGACAGACCTGCTGTGTATGTTCAGCATTATTTATTTATATTTGGATAAAGATACTATTAGACAAGGGTATTACTGTGATTAAAGGACTTTAGATTTGTTTTTGTCAACTTGGTTGAATATGTCTTCACTGTAAAATGAACCTTGTTTGGATCTCACACATACACACACACCCTTGCTTTGCAATGTGTCAGACTATTATTTGGAAATAAAATGCTGGATAAACTGAGCAGGCCTCGCAACATCTGTGGCGAGAGAAACAAAGTTAATATTTCAAGTCGATTGACCCTTTTATTAATTAGACTGAAGGGAAAACTATGAAAATTAAAAAGCAACAGCTTAAATGTTAAAATGTGTTCAGTTAAAAATAAAATTATGAAAAGAACAATTCACAAGCTTTTGCTATCACTGGTATAGCACCTGTTGCAGTCCAAACTTAATAATTCCATGTTTGAACAGCATTAGGTTTTCTAATTTCAGATATTTACTTCATAACCTCAAGTCATATTGGTATGAAAGGGCTAATGGCAAACTAATGTTTCAACGTTAGGAATTACTGAGTCCGGAAGGCTGGTAAGCAGAGCCTGGAGTTAAGCTTGATTGCAATGTTGTTCTAACCTCTGACTACCAACACCCAGGAAACAACAGGGATACAAAATGGTGAATTGGGGAGGGCTGTTATAAAAAAAGGAATTATTGTAAAGCTGCTTTCACCCTTCACCTGAGAAACACAAGGGAGAGAAATTAGCAAAGATCAAGACAGCCAGCAAAAGATTTAATTTAGCAAAAATATACTTCATGAAATATCTGGGATATCACAAAACATTTCAAATTGTCATAAGGAGAAGTGTAATTATATTCACGTTTTCTCCAGAGATCAAGATTTACTCGGAAGTGCTTCAATGCAATGATGAGTCATTACAAACATTTCAATATGTTGGTCTCGGGGAGTATAATTCTATTGACACTATACACATTGGTCATGGTGCACTCTGAGGTGCTTAAATACACTTGCATACAGTTAGGATTAAACACACAGTCCAAAGGGTTTTACTTGGGTACCAGCCCCTCGCTGTACATTAGCTGAAAGGCCTTACACAGTGGCCTTTCCCTATTGCACCTTGATGGCGGCTGCTCCAAGCTTGAGTGCATTGCTCAGCACATAGTCGTGGACCTTGGAATGTGCTAGACTGCAACACTCGGTCAAGGACAACTCTGCACTGGAAAATCAGCATCCTCCAGCAACAGTTGATGTTTTTCTTCGTGTGCGTCCCTGGGAACAGCCCATGGAGCACAGAGTCCTGTGTCACAGAGCTGCTCAGGATGAACCTCGATAAATGCCACATGCATTTCTCTCCAGACTGTCTTTGAAAAGCACATTCACCGCCCCACCCCCGCAGCCGCTTCAAGGGCAATGTGCGGTGGTGCAGAGACGTCCCACCAGCCAAGCTAGGCCTTGGTACTTTTTTGAAAGTTCTGGTAATGAGGCGTCTGCCATATCACTTTGACAGTCTGCTTGAGGAACCACCCAACATGATCCACCATCTCTTTTTCCCTTAGGGCCTTGAGGACGTTATGTGCTGATTTGTGGTCAAATGTGTTTTTCTGAACAAATTTTCTCATGAGGGACAGGTGATATGGCACGGTCCAACTACTTGGAGCATTCGGCAGACCCATCCCTTGCAACACTGGGGCAGGTAGAACCTCAGAACGTAATGGCACTTGGTGTTTGTGTACTGATGATCTACACACAGCTTGATGCAGTTGCACACATAGGTGGCCATCAGGATGAGGGCAACGCCAAGTATGTTTCTTCTTCCCTTATCCAGAGATTTGTTCATGGTATCCCTTCAGACACAATCTACCTTTAATCTCCAGATGAAATTGAAGATGGCTCGGGTGACTGCTGCAGCGCAGGATCAGGGTATGGGCCAGACCGATGCCAAGTACAGCAACATCGAGAGCACCCCACACATGATGACCAAGTTCTTACCCACAATGGAGAGAGAGCATCGCTCCCACATGCCCAGTTTCTGCCTCACCTTGACAATACACTCCTTCCTGTTTTTGGTACATGCTGCAGTCACTTCAAGCCATATCCCCAGCACCTATAGGTAATCTGACGGTGACGGTGAAAGGGACAAGCGAACAGTCCAGCCCATTTCCCAAAAGGCCTCCCTCTTGTCAGGATAAACCTTGGCTTCTGAGACCAGTTCAAACTGGTAGCACACGTTTATTAGCCTGCACACCAACATCAGATCCGAGCAGAAGACTGCGACCATATCACTGTTGAACTTGGATTCCAAAATTCTTGCCAAGGTCATTGCCAACTGGATCAAGTCTTCTCTGGAATAAGTGATCCACCCGGGCCAGACCTGTACCTGCCTGGAAGATCTTAATAAGCCTCCTGCTACTCAGGGATACAGTAGGACAGGTGGGTGGACAGCTGCCTCATCAGGCTGGACCAGGTTAAAGCATTTGACAGAATATCACACACACACATAGAAACGTAGAACATAGGAGCATGATATGGCCATTTGGCCATTCGAGCCTGTTCCACCATTCATTATGGGCAGCACGGTTGCACAAGTGATAAACACTGTGGCTTCACAGCGCCAGGGTCCCAGGTTTGATTCCCGGCTTTGGTCACTGTCTGTGCGGAGTCTGCATGTTCTCCCCGTGTCTGCGTGGGTTTCCTCCGGGTGCTCCGGTTTCCTCCCACGGTCCAAAGATGTGCAGGTTAGGTGGATTGGCCATGATAAATTGCCCTTAGTGTCCAAAAAAGGTTAGGAGGGGTTATTGGGTTACAGGTGGAAGTGAGGGCTTAAGTGGGTCGGTGCAGACTCGACGGGCCGAATGGCCTCCTTTTGCACTGTATGTTCTATATTATGATCATGCTGATTATCCGACTCAATAGCCTAACCCACCTTCACCCCATATCCCTTTTGATCCCCTTCGCCCCAAATGCTATACATAATTGCTTCTCGAAAACACACACACATATGTGGTTGTGGAACCTACCTCTTCGCTTACCTGATGAAGGAGCTGTACTTCGAAAGCTAGTGATTTGAAACAAACCTGTTGGACTTTAACTTGGTGTTGTAAGACTTCTTACTGTGCCCACCCCAGTCCAATGCCGGCATCTCCACATCAAGTCTATTATAAGAGGGCCATAAATCTGGTACCTCTCTGGCCCATCACCACTAATGTAATAGATTTCTATCTTCCCTACATTTTTATATCATGCCAGAGGCCTGTAACTTATTAATTACCCTCAAACTGAAAATTTCTTTGCATTGAACCCATATTTAATACTGGGTTGCAAATGGAGTCCGAACAAATTGTTCTTTTTCAGTTTTTCTTACTTTTAAATCGAGAGTCTAATAAATGGATTATATTACCTAATATAGATCAGTTTAAACTATGTGCTGTAGTTAAACATTCCTTACAGGATGATATTGTGTAAATCAAGGGTCGGGTTTCAGTGGGAGGCACAGGATTGTACAGCTTCCATTTGTCAACTTGATGGCACTTCCATGAAGTTGCATCAGCTTTTCTTTGAAGAAGGAGGAAGTTTTATGCAAGCCATTCACTGTCATTTACACCTTCACTTACTCCCTTTTCCCAGACTCTCAGATAATGAAAGGTAATGCCATGACACATTCAGTCACTAAAAGTATGTGGCAACTGTTTTCAAGAAAACATTCTTAATTTAAAATTGTTGAACACAGTGAAAATGAGAGGGATTAACACAAATCTATCCAGTATTCGCTTTGAACTGTTACAGTTCACAGATCACTTAAATAATTGAGTTTTCCCCTTGCAGAATTGTCTAGGGCAAGAAGAGAACTTGGTTTCACATTTCAGATGGTGATTTAATCAGAACACTCAACCATTTGCTAAAAGGAGCAACTCACTATAATAATTAGTTTAGTAATTTTAGTTGGTAAAACAGTATAAGATAACACAGCAGATCAAGATTAACTGTTTTATTCATGATTTTAAATCTAATTTGTTGCCTACAGGTTATTGTGTTGCTGCTCTTTAAGAAAAGTTAATGAAAAAGTTTGGATAGTTCAAAGTAGAGTGCTGGAACAGTTAGAAATCTGTCTTCTGACAGCTCATGTGTTATACAGTGGTTTCCAAGACCTTATTTATGCAATTAATTTTTTTTAATACTATGAAGCCATTAAATATAAATAATGCAAAAATTAATTCAAAATACAAGCAAAGTAGTTTTACTGTGTTCAATGTGCCAGTTTCCCCAAAATTCTAAAACATTCTTCCTCTCTGGAATCAAGGTATTGTTCATACATTCTGCAAGTTTCAGAACTTTTTTTCTGCAGTTTTCAGTTAGCCTAATCTCTGTAATTAAGTTCGAATGGTATTTTGTGTGTACTATATGTCGAGGTAGAATTGCGTTTTATTTTTAACTTTGCAAAAGGGGAACATAGGTTTAACTCAGCAGCATCACTATTCTGATACTGGTTAATAGCAATGGTGCTAACAAGTGAGCATGCCTTTGCAGACCATTGATTAGTGTGCATATTTCACGGCCTTCCAGTCATTGCTCCTAAATTCATATTTAATAACTTTCAGATATGATGAGTGTTTCAGTTCTCAGGGGATCTTATTGTTTAGTGACCACAGGGAAGAAGAAAATTAACATTGTGTAGCGTGCACAGCTCCAGGCACCCATTTGACAGCTAGACACAGAATGGTATTGGTGGCAGTTCTTTCAGAAAAGTGCATCCCTTTACAGACAGTTATTGTGTTTTCTTGGCATCCTTCCATCTACAAAAGATGATGAGCATGCAGCAAACAATCCATTTCAAATGGAGTGCCCTCATATGATGCACCTTTGTTGATGTCTGAAAAGGCAAAATATCCTTGATTGGCAGTGAGAACAAAAGAGTTCCCTAGATTCAGGAGTAGTCCCCTCTGGATTGGAAAATTGCACATGTCACTCCACTTTTTAATAAGGGTGAAGGGGATAACCAGGGAATTATGGACCAGTATTCATGAAGGATCCCACAGATCCATTAGTTGCAAGCCTTTCATAGCTTGTCAACTTCTACAAACCATCTGCAGCTTTGATTCATTCATTTCCCTTCATGGTTCAGTGGCCCAAGTTTTGCAACTCCAGTGTTTGCAAACATTGACCACATCAAAGAGAGGTAAGTGCATTCAAAGCACTAGGTGCATTCCAATCACTCAAGCATGTGATTTCACTGCACTTACCTCTCTTTGGGTGGGTCTGGGGGGGGGGGGGGGTCCCTTGAGGAAAGGGGTCCCTGTGGGGTGGGGTCCCCCTATCACAGGGGTTCCTGCAGGAGAAGGCGCTGGCTGAGTCATCCCCATATGTGGGGGCCGGGGGGAGACACAGAGGTGACGCCAAGACGATCATAAAACTGATCATCAAACCGGTGCAATTCGGCTCAGGAGGGAGAACATGGTGTCCCAGATGGACAATCCAGCCCCGAGTGTCTGAATCATGGAGTCTTAATTGTAAGAAACCCAGTCTTTTTGATGCGTCTGGTTCATAAATGCAGCTCTGAATTTGTTCTAGAAGCCAGAAAGGAGGGGAAGGGCCTGTGCTGACTCCGCACAGACAGTAACCCAAGTGTCATAATCAGTGGGGTTAATGAAGGTGGCATGGTAGCATTGTGGATCACACAATTGCTTCACAGCTCCAGGGTCCCAGGTTCGATTCCGGCACTGTCTGTGCAGAGTCTGCACATTTTCCCCGTGTGTGCGTGGGTTTCCTCCGGGTGCTCTGGTTTCCTCCCACAGTCCAAAGATGTGCAGGTTAGGTGGATTGGCCATGATAAATTGCCCTTAGTGTCCAAAATTGCCCTTAGTGTTGGGTGGGGTTACTGGGTTATGGGGATAGGGTGGAGATGTTGGCCTTGGGTAGGGTACTCTTTCCAAGAGCCGGTGCACTCGATGGGCCGAATGGCCTCCTTCTGCACTGTAAATTCTATGATAGTTTTATAGCATGCTACTTGAGGTCCATTCAAGCATGAAAGGAAATTAAGTTAAACAATCCAGTCATCTGGCTGTCTGGAAGCTGCCAATTAGAGGCTACTAAAAGCTATTTCTCTTTGAAATGAAAAGAAGTCTGGCAGATCAAAGCCTTGTGATGTGGTTTTGCCGTTTTATTAAGTTACAGCTGCTGCTTTCTAGACATCTATCTGAGGCAGCAGGTGTGCGGCACAGGTGAGTCAAAAAGTTGTGATTTTTTTTTTTTTAACTGTTTCTGCCTTACTGCTCTTTAGCTTCCAGGCAGGGGTGACTGATATGAGAGGGGGGTAGTTCTCTGCTATGGAGGGGTTCCCTGTTATGGGGAGTTCCTTGTTATTGGGGGTCTCTGCTATGGGGGAGGGCGGTTCCCTGTTATGTGGGATTTGCTGTTTGGGGGTCTCTGGTGGGAGGGGGTGGGGTGGGGAGGGCAGGATTTGCATTGTGGGGATAGCGGACCCTCCAATGGACTATGGGGGCACTGTGGCAGGGCCACTCTGGCAAATACTTGTACCAATCCACGTCCGTGTGAATCCTAGCTCAGAGGCTCATTTTGACCCATTTGCATCCTCTCGCTGGCGTGGGGCATGAACCTCGATGCTGCTGCCAGCAGGGGATTGGAGCATCGGAAATGGTTGCTGATCCCATCCCCCCCCCCCCCAATGCTAGATTCTCCGCCCCATCAGGAACTCTGCTACTGGCGGTGTGCAGTGGAGAATCCAGCCCAACACTGCAATGATCAAACATCTTGCAATGTTTTGTTACGGTGAGACTCAAACTTTGATAGGATGAATTTAATCTGCTTTTGATAGTCAGTTCATGGTGTGATGCCTTTCACATCAAGCAGTAATATTTTAAAAAATACAATAATTGCTAAGTCTCTTGGGAGCTAAAGCCAACCATTAACGTCACCCCGTTTTATGTTGTTTAACTTTAACGTTGATCAGTTAATATGTCCTGCAATCTAGTGTAGTGAGTTTCATTTTAAAGTAGTTTTGTACTGGTCCAACATGACACAATTAGTGCCTTTTGGAGGTGCTTCTCCTGCTCCCAAACCAACCTCTTGCTGATCCTTCCTCTCGCCGAACCTCCCAATCCTTGACTCTCCCCCCGTCAGCGTTTCTTCTTGCGGAACCTGCATTCCCATTCAAGGAAGGTCCAGATCCAGATCTGATCCAAAGGTAGAGCTCCAGGATTATGAAATTACAGTCTTGATGGTGCAGAAACACCAACCTGGGGCTCTCAAAAATCAATGTTTTTTGTAAATGCATATAATAATATGGGAACCCAGGTATGAGTTTAATTGGCTTCATAGCACTGGCTGCTGTGCACATTTTCACCATTCCTCACTGCAGTCTCATCCCCAGGGTCCTAGCACCACTGTAACTATTTGTTTCCAAGGCACATCTCATAAATCCAGTAACCCTGTGCAATTCATCTTCCTCCTTTCCAAATACAAAGCTAAATATACCACAGAATTCTTTTTTTTAAGTGGTTTGAATCAAAGACTTAAGCCGAAACTGCTCCTCTTGTCTCTCACTGCTCATCTCCAGAGCCCTTGCTTACAGAAGGAGAGTCGGGAGTGGGAGTTTCAGTGAGAAGTATTGTCAGGAAGCAGCAAAGGCCGCAAGTTGGAGGATCAGCAGTAAGATGTTAGTTAAGAAATGGGAGAGACCGGAGGGAGCGGGAGGAGAGGGAGAGGCTGGTGGGGGAGATGGTGAGGGTAGACAGGAGGTATGCGGAAGAGCCTGAGGAAGGATTGTTGAGGAAGAGGCGCAGCCTCCAGGCCGAATTCGACCTGGTGACCACCAGGAATGCGGAGGTGCAGTGGAGGAAGGCCCAGGGGGTGGTCTACGATTATGGGGAAAAGGCAAGCCGGATGCTGGCGCATCAGCTTCGGAAGCGGGACGCAGCTAGGGAGATCGGGAGAGTTAAGGACAGGGGAGGGAGCGTGGTGCGGAGTGGGGTTGGCATCAATGGGGTCTTCAGGGACTTCTACGAGGAATTGTACCGATCCGAGCCCCCACGGGAGGAGGGAGGGATGGGCCGTTTCCTGGACCAATTGAGGTTTCCAAAGGTGGAAGAGGGACTGGTGGCGGGACTGGGGGCCCCGATTGGGCTGGAGGAGCTGATCAAAGGGATAGGAAGCATGCAGGCGGGGAAGGCACCGGGGCCGGACGGTTTCCCGGTCGAGTTCTATAAAAAATATATGGACCTGTTGGGCCCGCTGTTAGTTAGGACCTTTAATGAGGCGGGGGGGGGGGGCTTTACCCCGACGATGTCCCGGGCACTGATCTCTTTGATCCTGAAGCGGGACTAGGGTCCCCTGCAATGTGGGTCTTACAGACCAATTTCCTTGCTAAATGTAGATGCCACGGTGCTGGCGAAGGTCTTAGCCACTAGGATTGAGGATTGTGTGCCGCAGATCATCCATGAAGACTAGACGGGGCTTGTGAAGAGGAGACAGTTGAACGCAAATGTGCGGAGGCTTTTGAACGTTATCATGATGCCGGCGAGGGAGGGGGAGGCGGAGATAGTGGTGGCGATGGACGCTGAGAAAGACTTCTATAGGGTAGAGTGGGGGTACCTGTGGGAGGTGCTGAAGAGGTTCGGGTTTGGGGAGGGGTTTGTCAGGTGGGTCAGGCTGTTGTATGAGGTTCCGATGGCGGATGTGGCCACAAATAGGAGGAGGTCCGAGTACTTTAGGTTGCACCGAGGGATGAGACAGGGGTGTCCCCTGTCCCCCCTGCTCTTCGCACTGGCGATTGAACCCCTGGCTATGGCACTGAGAGAGTCGAGGAACTGGAGGGGGTTGGTGCGGGGTGGGGAGGAGCATAGGGTGTTGCTTTATGCGGACGACCTGCTGCTGTATGTGGCGGACCCGGTGGGAGGAATGCCAGAGGTAATGAGGATCCTTAGGGAATTCGGGGACTTTTCGGGGTACAAGCTCAATATGGGGAAGAGCGAGCTGTTTGTAGTTCAGCTAGGGGACCAGGAGAGGGGGATTTGTGAGCTCCCACTAGAAAGGGCGGAGAAGAGCTTCAGATATTTGGGGGTCCAGGTGGCCAGGAGCTGGGGGGCCCTGCATAGGCTTAACTTTACAAGGCTGGTGGAGCAAATGGAGGAGGAGTTCAAGAGGCGGGACGCGTTGCCGCTGTCCTTGGCGGGTAGGGTGCAGTCAATCAAAATGACGGTGCTCCCAAGGTTTTTGTTCCTGTTCCAGTGCCTCCCCGTGTTTCTCCCGAAGGCTTTTTTCAGGCGGGTTAACAGGAGTATAATGGGGTTTGTGTGGGCGCGAGGGACTCCGAGGGTGAGAAGGGTGTTCCTGGAGCGGAGTAGAGATAGGGGGGGGCTGGCACTGCCCAACCTCTGTGGGTACTACTGGGCCGCCAATGCGACGATGGTGCGCAAGTGGGTGATGGAGTGGGAGGGGGCTGCATGGAAGAGGCTGGAGACGGCATCCTGTGTGGGTACGAACCTGGGGGCGCTGGCAACGGCGCTGCTGCCGCTCCCTCCAAGGAGGTATACCCCGAGCCCGGTGGTGGTGGCGGCCCTCAAAATTTGGGGGCAGTGGAGGCGGCATAGGGGGGAAGTTAGGGCCTTGGCGTGGACCCCATTATGGGGGAACCACCGGTTCGCCCCAGGAAGAACAGGTGGAGGGTTTTCGGGGTGAGCACAGGGCAGGGATACGAAAGTTGGGGGACCTGTTTGTGGACGGGAAGTTCGCGAGCTTGGGTGAGCTGGAGGAGAAGTACGGGCTCCCCCCCGGGGAACACCTTCACGTACTTACAGGTAAGGGCGTTTGCCAGATGGCAGGTGGTGGAATTCCCGCGGCTACTGCTGCACACAGTACAGGACAGGGTGCTCTCGGGGGGGTGGATGGGAGTGGGGAAGATCTCGGAAACTTACCAGGTGATGTAGGAGGAGGAGGAGGCCTCGGTGGTGGAGTTGAAAGGTAAGTGGGAGGAGGAGTTGGGAGAGGAGATCGAAGAGGGGACGTGGGCAGATGCCCTGGGGAGGGTGAATTCTTCCTCTTCGTGCGCGAGGCTCAGCCTCATACAGTTTAAGGTGCTGCACAGGGCACACATGACCGAGACAAGGATGAGCCGGTTCTTTGGGGGTGAGGACAGGTGTGTTAGGTGCTCAGGGAGCCCAGCAAATCACACCCATATGTTCTGGGCATGCCCAGCGCTGGAGGAATTTTGGAAGGGCGTAGCGAGGACGGTGTCGAGGGTGGTAGGATCCAGGGTCAGACCGGGCTGGGGGCGCGCAATATTTGGGGTGGCAGAGGAGCCGGGAGTGCAGAAGGCGAAAGAGGCCGGAATTCTGGCCTTTGCGTCCCTGGTAGCCCGGCGAAGGATTCTCCTTCAGTGGAAAGATGCGAGGCCCCCAAGTGTGGAATCCTGGATCAGCGATATGGCAGGGTTCATTAAATTGGAGAGGGTGAAATTCGCCTTGAGAGGGTCGGTACAAGGGTTCTTTAGGTGGTGGCAACCGTTCTTAGACTTTCTGGCAGAACGATAGACATTTTTCAATGGCAGCAGCAGCTCGGGGGAGGGGGGGGGTTTACTTTATGTTTGTTTATGTTATTTACACTGGAGGGTCTGAGGGGGTGTATACACCTGTTGTGTTAAGTCGGGGTGTTAATGTTAATTTATTATTTATGTACAGGGGGGGAGGGGTTTGGGGGTTGCTTTTTTAGATTGTGTTTTGTACTTAACACTGTTGGGTTCTTTTTTCTTTCTCATTTTGTTGTTTTGTGAAAACCTTTAATAAAAATTATTTTTTTAAAAAAGAAATGGGAGAGACCACGAACTGGAGGGTCAGTGAGAGGAAGGGTCCGTAATGACCAGGAGGTTTGGAGGGCAGGACGAGTGGCGAGTCGTAGGTTTGGAAAGCCAGATCGGCAGGGAGTGAGAGATAGGTAGAAAGTTACCATTCTGTATTTCTTTTAGATTTTAAAATTTATTTTATTTAAAAAAAGTTATTTTATTTACCAACACAGGAATTTAGCAATGAAAGTAATGCAGCTTGCAGAGTATAATGTGCTCATGTTATTTTCTGGTGAATAATGTCATACTGATCCCAATTACAGTTATTGCAGTGTTTCTAACAGGAAAATGTGATGTGATTCACTTAAAGTTGCACTTTTCCAGAACTGAACTATAACTTTAAGTGAGAATGTACTGGTAATTGTATATTACTTAACATTCTGAATCAGCAAGTAACTATAGTTTCTCTCCCTTTGCTAATCCAAATCAGCTGTCCCCAAGTTTTAATAACAGATCACCTACCCTTTTATCTGATAAGAACTAATTGGCATCAACATTTTGGTATGTGTGGATTTGCTGCAATGATTCCGATCAATCTGGATGAGTTTATTTTTACTAGAGAAGAGAGGGTTTTGGTAGACTGATCAAGCTTAATTTAAAAGCATTCCTTCCTATACTGACAGAATTAGATTTAACAGGTATTCCTTTGCTGCAAGAGCTAAACTGATAAAGTTGAATGGAAAAGATAAAGTTAGTTGTCCACATTCCTGCCAGAATGTTTGTTGAAAAAAAAGTATGCTGACTTAGTTTATTAATTATTACTACTTTAGGAAAGATTACAATCCATTCGCATTCAGGTTTATTCTTCTAATTGTCTTCTAATTTTGGAAAAGCAGAAGTTTGATTGACATTCATAAATGAAAATTAGTTCTGGTCTAAAATATATTTGTGCATTTTCCTAGTTAGCACATGAAGGAAGTTCCTACTTCTAATGTTGTATAAATGAGAGAGGAAATCAATTAAAAGTATTTAGTATTAAATTGTCGATGACTCTCTGTCCTTGTCTCATTTTGACAGTAATTGTTATTTGAGGTCCAGTCTTTCTGGCATGATATCTGAGCTTCTTGTATTCCCCCCTCTTCCAGCTTGTATTCATGTATCAATATTCTTCTCAGTTGGAAGGCCAGGGTGGTTATTTTATGGAAGGTGAATGGTAGCAATGCAATTCATTGATCAATTACGAGGAAAGTAGACAAGTGCCGCAATGGACAACTCCACTCCATCCGACCCACCTTATCCAGTTTACCCTCCAAACAGGGAGTTATAAGAGTCTGGGTGTAAATCAAGACTAGGGTTTAAATTTTCATCTCTGAATCACAAATCCACATTAAACAAGAATAGAAAACAGGCTGGGCACATTGAATACTGCATACACAATGAATGTTTTGCATCAAGTATCGATACTTTGACAAAAATAAAGCAGTTGATTGCTGTTTGTATGATGCTGGTAAAACTGCAAAGATTTTAATGACATTATTTTTTCTGATGAATAATTAAATTGTTTCCATTCTTCTATGTTGCAATATTCTATTATTCTCAAAACAATTGACACCTGAAGAGATCAAAAATGTTCTTGCTAGGATCAGGCTGATTTGATTAAGATATTGACTAGCTCTGGATTTTTGTGAGCCATTTTAAAATGGTGGGCAGGACTCAATTCAGAAACTTTTGTCCCATTCCCAGCGTATCTAACCTTTGTTGCCGGGCTCCGGGTGCGGATAGTGAACATGCACCCTGCACTCCTGATCTGCCCAGCTCTATTGCGATAATAGGCATTTCATTTCAAAGCTGCCTGCAATTTTCGTTGAGGCAGGCCAGAATATGGATGACTCGTGGCTCAACCCTTCGAGGAGCCGTGAACCAAAGTCTGGGTTTGGGAGCCTTTTGAAAGGTAGGTTCGAAGGGTCTTATCCATGCTGCCCATGCCCCTTCCATATCCCCATGCTCTCTCCATTCCAACTCAGTGCCAACCCATGACCCAGCCAAAACCATGACCCCTTATAACCCCCATACAAACTCATGTCTTCCCATCCACTCCCATGGCTCCTTATACCCTCCTTCCAACCCCATTCACCTAGTATGCACTACATACAGAACCATTGAGCCACATAGTAACAATGGCATATGTGAAACTGCTCAAAAGAAAACACCCATCCAGAAATCTTTTGGGGAAAAAAACTGTTCTTACAACCCTATAAAAATCCTTCAGACTGACTATTGAAGTATCAATAACAGAGATATCAAACACTTTACACCTCGTAATCTTGAGGCATTGAAAAAGAGATCACAGAACGAACAACTTATTGTAACTGCTTAAAAATGTTAATTAAGCCAAGTTAACAGTCCTTTCCAGAATTCCTTGCTGAGGTCATCCTTTTCTAAATCTGTGCTCTCAGCCAAGCATGAACAAGTTGGACAGATAGAAGAACGCTTTCTGTAGAACTGGATGGCCTCATCGTGGCCTACATAGCTGGCATTGCACCAGCACTGAAATTCATATACAATATCACTAAATTCTGTGGTAGGCAGAACATCATCTATTTTGAAATACATGGGGCGAGATTCTCCACTCCCACGCCGGTTGGGAGAATCGCCTGGGCGGCCAAAATTTCACGGGACGCCGGTCCGACGCCCTCCCGCGATTCTCCCAAGCGGCGGGAATGGCCCCGTCGAGTTCCTCAGGCCGGAGAATCGCCGGAGACACACAAAATGCCGATTCTCCGGCACCCCCGCTATTCTCAGGCCCGGATGGGCCAAGCGGCCAGGCCAAAACGGCGCGTTCCCCCCGGCGCCGTCCACACCTGGTCGCTGCCGTCGGGAACAGCGCGGGAACGCTGGGGGGGCGGCCTTTACGCGGCGACAAGGCCTGGCGCGTGTAGATGATGCGGCCCCGATCCTAGCCCATTGTCGGGGACTGAATCGGGCGGGATAGGGGCCATTTCGCGCCGTCGTGATCCTCAACGGCGTGGGTACTTCGGCGCGGGAGTGGAGAATCCCACCCATGATGTCAGTAAACTGAACTCGACTACAAAAGTTGCTAAGTTCATAAATTAAATGAATATATTCAGAAAATAACGACAAGTCTATAGTCCAGCATTTGGTGATGTGTCGATGGTTTCCTGAAGTGGCATGTTCGTAAATAAGCTTGTAATGTCATCATAGAATCCCTACAGTGCTGAAGGATACCATTTAGCCCATCAAGTGCACTGACCCTTTGAAAGAGCACTTAGGCCCAATCTAGCCCTGTATCTCCACCCAACTTTTGGTCACTACGGGGAAATTTAGCATAGCCAACCCACCTAACCTACACATCTTTGGACTGTGGGAGAGAACCAGAGCACCCAGAAGAAATCCACGCAGACACAGGGAGAAAGTGCAAACTCCACACAGACAGCCACCTGAGGTTGGAATTCAACCTGGGTCCCTGTGAGGCAGTAGCGCTTGTTTATGCTTGCTAGAAGTGACATAGCTTCATATGCAGGGGCCTGTTCTCTGCAAATAACAGGAATATGTTTCAGTCTTGTTCCTTTTTTGAATTACCTGGGAGCTTGGGGAAGCTGTAGTTCCCTGATACTTTTTCCATGGCAATACCTTGGCGAATTAGACTTGCCAATCAATCAACACCTTTTGCTCCTGTGGTATAAATTGCTGTGATAATTTGAAATTTGGTATTTTTGTGCTTGTCCTGATGAATGCAATAACGAAAGGCTTCAACAACATGCCTCTCTTTTCACCAAATGGCTATTACAAGTTTCTCTTTCTGTGATCTCTTTTGTTAATGTCTCAATGTTTACTCGCAAAAGATTAAGTGGTGTGCAGAATTTGCAACCTCTGTTTTTGACATTTGAATCGTCCATCTGATTGACACTTTTGTCAGAAAGAAGATTTATGAATGGGTGTTTTTCATTTCTGAGCAGTTTCACACACGGCATTGGCTCATTGGTTATGAACATAGTACATACTGGGTGAATGGGCATTGAAGGTCCATGAGTATGAATGAAGGGTACGAGGTGCTATGGGAAGTTGGTGAGGGTCATGGATTTGTATGGAGGCTAAAAGGAGCAAAAGGGGTTGATGGAAGTCATGAGTTTGCATGGGAAGCATGAAGAGTGGTGGAGTGAGGACTAGAGGGCATAAAACCTTTACCACAACTAGGGTGAAGGTGGGCCTTGGCACTCAGTCATCGTTGTCACCACCTATGCTCTGCTTCTGTGGTTGGCAGGCCCAACTCTGTCCTGCTTTAACTCAACCCACACCACCCCCCACCTCTGCACAGAAAACTGGCCACTAGGTCACAACCTACTGGACGCCCATATTTAACTACATGGACACCTACACACGAGATATGAAGATGGCAGAAACACTGATAACTGGGAGACAGTCGCTGCTGACTGTGACCTCTGGAAGCTGACTGGCTAGAAGGGCCGGTGCAGACTCGATGGGCCGAATGACTTCCTTCTGCAATGTAGGGATTCTATTCTATGGTAATACATTACAACAGTAACTTCAAAAATACTTAACAGACTGTAAAGAACCTTGGGTCACCCTGAGTTTGTTAAAGGTGCCATAGAAGGACAAGTTTTTCTGTCAATGGAAGTTTTACATCAGCCATCAGACGTTGCATCAAGATTGTATCCACTGTGTGTGAATGAAGTTGACCACCACTTCCATGCCAGAAATGATGAGCTCCAAGACGTGAGCCGAGTTGGTGCTGAACTCTTCCTTGCTCCCCGACACCAAATGCCAGCTTTCAAATGACATCCAATGTAAAGTTTCCCATTCGTTCTTGTCAACCTGTCTTTGCCACGGCTAACCACACCATTCTCCTACAATGTTTCTTCACTGTTGTCCAGCTGGGTGGAACTGTTTTCACCTGGCTCCATTCATACCTTTCTAATTATATCCAGGGTATAATTTACAATGGCTTCTCTTCCTGCTCCACATTTTACCTCTGGTGATCTCCGAGGATCCTTGGCACCCCATTGCTCATCTACATGCTGCCCTCGGTGACGCCATCCGAGGGCTCATATATGCTGATGACACCCAGCTCGATCCACCACCACCTCTCTCAACCAGACCACAAATGCCCGAGGAGGCTCCGCAGCACGAGACTTCTGTTTCAGTGACCTATGGCATGATCCAGCTCAGGAGGAGCCACCATTATCTCCTTCCCCACCATCTTCCGGAGCACCTGCGCCATGAATTTCATCGGGTTTGGGCCCTCTAACCCCTCCTCAAATTCTGACTGCTCGACCAATTTTCTAGGTTGTCTATCCTAGCCATCAGACCTTTATTATCAGTCGCCATTTACACTTCCAAGCAAGCAATCTGGTCGCTCTGCCTCGACAGGGCAACCCTTACTTCCTTCAGCTCCAAACCCTGCTGCTTCACTACCTCACTTACCTTGGCCGTGATCGCCTTCTCGTGAATCTCCGAAACCTCTCGGCGCAGCTTCTGTAACTCAGCTGCCAAAATCTCCATGATTAGGGGTGTGGCCCCTGGCACTGTGATCACCACCACACCATTTTGTTTTCTTTAGATGTCCTTGAGATCTCCGATTTTTAAGTTTTTCTTTCTTTTTTGGGGTCTAGTTTGAAACCTATTCCATATACCCTTGCTGTGGGGGGCTTAAACAAATAATTTCAATCTTTTGGGCGCAAGTTCCCAGTAAAAAACGTGAAGCAGCTCCACTACATGCCACAACAGAAGTCCCTACATGCTGCAACAGATGTCCCACTGCCTTTTGACCATGTGTTTTGAGGCCCCGACTCCTGCAGATGCAGCACACCTCTCCTCCTTTCCGTCTCTTCCACCATGGCCTCCAGTGCAGTGCCTGAAAACCTTGGAGTCTACTATTTCCCGTTTTGTGCCATTCTTCAGTGTTTCCCAGGACTGATTTGCTTCCTTCGCAACTCCCAGCATCTGCTCCAGCTACAATGCACCACCCCTTTAAGAGGTACAGGGTGCTTGGAAGATTTTTTTCAAGAAAGCAGCAGCTTTTATTAAAAGTACCATGAAAATTATGGTTTTATACTTGAGATCTGATGTGAGCAGCCAGTGAACGATTTGGTTTGAACAGGTTGCACGCAGAAATCATTATAATGATCAGGCATGCAGCCTGCATTCCAGTCAATGAGTGTGGGTTAATCATAGAATCCCTACAGAAGGAGGTCATTCGGCCCATCGAGTCTGCCCTGACCCTTTGAAAGACCACCCTACCTAGGCCCAATTCCCTGCCCTATTCCTGCAACCCTATCCTAAAGGACAATTTAGCATGGCCATCCGCCTAACCTGCAGATCTTTGGGCTGTGGGAGGAAACCGGAGCACCCAGAGGAAACCCATGAAAGACGGGGAGAACGTGCAAATTCCACGCACACAGTCACCAGAGGTTAGAATTGAACCCGGGTTCCTGGCGCTGTGAGGCAGCAGAGCTAACCACTGTGTCCCCGTGCTGCCCCACTCATTGCAATCTCCATACCTGTTTTTGAGGACTTGCCAATTTAGCCCCTACATGTCTCCTGTCAACAGCATCATGAACTATTTCACCATGTAAGTTAATGCAAGCTAATGCATGATAGGATCCTGCACTGGAGCCACAGCATGTTACATCACAATTCATATTCTAACTCTGACTTCACAAAACGCTGCAGGAACTGGAATGTTCCACTGGGGTTGCAGTTACTGGGGAACTCCTAGCCCATGATATAGCTGATCACTGTTAACATGATGTGTACCAAATGTTGAATAAAAGTTTATTTTCAACGCTGACATTTTTCTTGGTGAGGAAGATAGGAAAAAATAATTGGCATATTTCACTTAACTGTGGGAGCTGAGCCCATCCTCTCCTCAGCTGACATCTATCTACATGCGCACGCTTTCCAGCAGGGTCATCGCATTTAGGAATTTAGAAAAGGCTGGGGGGGGGGTTCTTTTTATGTCTCTAAATATGAGGCCTCTTTTAGTACTTCATCATCATCCTGACTATTAGCATCTAAAATATTTTAACAATCAGTTATCAAACCTGATAGTTCCTTAATCGGTTTGCTGCAGTATACAACAATTTTTTTAATGTTAGTAAACAATTGTCATAATAATCAATACAAACAAGAACAAGCAAAAGAATAAAAGGCAAAACATTGCAATCAAATATAAAAGTACAAAATGAGAAAAACAGACCACACCTAGTTAACTTAAATACTAAAACTAACCTAAACTCCCCAACAACTGACGGTGACTAACTCCTTAAAAAAGGAAATAAATGGTTGCCACCTTAGATAGAACTTCTCCACCGACCCCTGATCATCAACTTGACCTTCTCCAAGTGTAGGAATGACATTAGGTCACCCAGCCACACAGGCACTGGGCTGTGTGGGAGACCTCTGGAAAAAAGCAAAATTTGCCTCTGGGCTATCACCGAGGCAAAGGCAAGAACATGCGCCTCTACCTCCTGCTGATCACCGACGAATCCAACACCCCAGATATGGCCACCAGTGGACGCAGATCTAAATTCACAAGGAGTATCTCCGACATGATATAGAAGAGTGAAACCCAGAAGCCTATAGGTTTTGGGTAGGACCAGAACATATGTGTATGGTTGGTCGGCCCACGGGAACATCGATCACACCTATCCTTAACTCTCCGAAATTGCGCTCGGTACAGGGGCGTGGAATGGCGTCAAACCCAAGATCGGGTCTGACGCAGATCCCGCAAGGTCCCCAGAGCATCGCCGGCAATCGGCAATGATTGACGCAGCGGCGGTCGGGGGCCATTGAAAGAGGCCCCCGCGTCGATTCTCCAAGTGCAGCTGGCCGTGTTCCCGGCAGCGTGGTTCTCATTGAATTTACAGTGCAGAAGGAGGCCATTCGGCCCATTGAGTCTGCACAGGGGCTGGGAAAGAGCACGCTACCCAAAGTCAACACCTCCACCCAACACTAAGGGCAATTTTGGACACCAAGGGCAATTCATCATGGCCAATCCACCTAACCTGCACATCTTTGTACTGTGGGAGGAAACCAGAGCACCCGGAGGAAACCCACGCAGACACGGGGAGAACGTGCAGACTCCGCACAGACAGTGACCCAAGCCGGAATCGAACCTGGGACCCTGGAGCTGTGACGCAATTGTGCTATCCACAATGCTATCGTTCTCTCATGGTTCCACCCGGCAGGCACTCGGCGTGGCGGCTGCGGACTCAGTCCGCGGCAGCCCTGGTGGGGGGGCGGGGGGATCATTCATGGGGGGAGCCTCCAGGACAGCCAGGCTATCAATTGGGGGCCACAGATCCGCGTGCGCGCGCGATCCGTGGGGGCCTATCTTCTTGGTGCCAGTCCGCAGCATGGGTCGGCCATGTCGTGCAGAGCGGCTGACACAGGCCGCCGCCGTGCGCATGCGCGGACCCCCAACCGGAAGTGCAGGGCCCCGTATCTGCAGCTGGAGCTGCGAGGATTACTCCGGGGCCCTGCTGGCCCCCTCCAGGTAGGAGAATCACTCTGGACTTTCTTCAGGTAAGTCCAGAGTGATTTGGGCGCGTTTTTTTGCGGGCGTGGGAACATAGCCCCACTATTGGAGAATCCAATCCCACCCCACATCAGTAAGAATGGGACCCAATTCACCCTTCCATTTCACCCTCACACTACTCAACAGTGCAGAATCCGATGATATGACCAACCCAGGTTGTGAAGAAGGCCTATGGAGTGTTGGCCTTTATTGGTAGAGGGATTGAGTTCCGGAGTCAGGAGGTCATGTTGCAGCTGCACAGAACTCTGGTACGGCCGCATTTGGAGTATTGCGTACAGTTCTGGTCACCGCATTACAGGAAGGATGTGGAGGCTTTGGAGCGGGTGCAGAGGAGATTTACCAGGATGTTGCCTGGTATGGAGGGAAAATCTTATGAGGAAAGGCTGATGGACTTGAGGTTGTTTTCGTTGGAGAGAAGAAGGTTAAGAGGAGACTTAATAGAGGCATACAAAATGATCAGGGGGTTGGATAGGGTGGACAGTGAGAGCCTTCTCCCGCGGATGGAAATGGCTGGCACGAGGGGACATAACTTTAAACTGAGGGGTAATAGATATAGGACAGAGGTCAGAGGTAGGTTCTTTACGCAAAGAGTAGTGAGGCCGTGGAATGCCCTACCTGCTACAGTAGTGAACTCGCCAACATTGAGGGCATTTAAAAGTTTATTGGATAAACATATGGATGATAATGGCATAGTGTAGGTTAGATGGCTTTTGTTTCGGTGCAACATCGTGGGCCGAAGGGCCTGTACTGCGCTGTATTGTTCTATGTTCTATGTTCTATGTTCTAATACATTCAGGAATGGTATTAACTCCATGGAGCACAAACCAACCTGCCACTTTGCCAGGGTTCCTGTCTTCGCTACTCGCTATAAAGCAGTGGTGTACGCTAATGATTTGCACTTACATGCAGGCAGTATATTCACAAAGTTGGTGGATAACTCAAAAATTAGCAGGATGGTAAATAGTAAAGAGGATAGCCATAGACTGAACTGGTCAGGTTGGCGCAGAGCAGTAGCAAATGGAATTTAACCCAGAAAAGTGTGAGGTAATGCATTTAGGGAGGGATTAGAAGGCAAATGATTATACTATGTTAGGACCCTAGATAGTACTGAAGATCAGAGGGACCTTGGGATTGTTGCTCTTATTAACCTTAGTTTTATTTGCTCTAATTCTGTCACCTTTGCTCACGAGTCGCCAGGTATTTTTCTGATACCGCCACGTGGTTCAAGCTCGAGTAATGATTAATAATGCAGCACACCGCTTAGTAAATGTTAAATCAACGATCATTTATTATATACAGCAATAAATACTTATACAATAATACTACCTCTAGACTATTACCTACCACTAAAGGCCAATACTTAGCTTTGGTGATGGCCCACCAGGTCAGGGAAACGAATGGCTTATCGAATTGGGTCTGGCCTGCGGGATTCAAAAAGGGTGATACGGGTCGATAGTCTGGAACACCTATCTGGTAGCGATCGCTGGAGTAAGACTTACTTGTTCTTTCGTCGAAGGGTCTCGAAGGTTGCGAGTCGGAGAAGAAGGGTCGATCTGAACTCGGCCCCTATTTTTATAGTTCCCAGGGGTTTCCCGCCTCTCGGGGTGGACTTTGACCCTGGTCCCAAGTGATTGGACTTGGTCCCAATCACTGGGTTCGATATGCTCCAATAATGGGCCGATTCCTTGATCGGGGGGTGGTCGTTCACCTTTCTTTGTCTCGGCCACTGCTGGCGCCGAGAGGTCTGGATCGGCTTTCAATTGCTCATTTGTAGCAATTGTTCCCGGGGATAGCCGATTAAACTGCAGATGGCTGGGTTGATGTACTGCTAATGGTTGCAGGTATCGGTCTGGGCCGACTTCCCCAGAGCCAAATACACTGTTCTGTCTGCAGCTGTCCGTTTGAGTCCTGTTGGCTGATTTCCCCATCAGCCTTTTCAGTTCGCCATTTTACATCGGGGTTTGGCCAAATTAATCGGGAATCAGCCATTTAAGGTGGCTACATGCCCTCCTTGTGATCCTAACGCGAAGCGTGAAGGATCACATAAATTTGTTCTTTCTGTTCCCTGACCGGGGGGGGACACCTCCTACATGGCCACTGCTCTGACCCTAGCTATGCACAAAATTTTTACCTAAACAATTCTAAGGGTGCTATGTCAGGCAGGGGCATGCATTTACAAAATAAAAAAACTTGGAACCTCTAATTTTACCTAAATACACTATACTCACTAAACATTGCATTATCCTATCTTCCTAAAACATACAACAACAATCACAACATTTAATATACTCTTTCCTGGCTTGGCAGTCAAGCTCAGGATCATACATTTTTTTGTTCATGAAAAGTTTTGTACACCTTTTATTTACAGAAAAAAACGCAAGTGCATGTTCTTTATTATTGTGTTATAGGTCACCGGGGTCGGGGGTCTGGTCATAACCGAATATAGGGGATCGGATCCGATATACCGGGGTTCGAGCGCAGTACGCTCTCCTTCTCCATTTGCGGAGGCGGATAGTCTGCACCACACAGCAGAGTATCGCCAACGCTAACAGTGCTTCAATTACGTAGGACAGGGAGTACCAGGTTATAAATCTGGCACACCAGGAAGATGCAGTGTCGCTGGTGACTGGGCTTTGGGTACTGCGGGGCAGTGAAACATTAACGGCAGGGAGGTTTGGAGTAATGGGGTCGTCTGCATTCCCGCGCAACCAAATGTTCATAAAAAAGATGTTGAGCACGATGAAAGAAGTCCTCATGGCTGTCCTGGCTGTCCTCTTTCCTTTTCCTTCTGGTGTGCTTTTGTTTTCTCCGGTCCTGGAGCCTCTGGAGTTCTGTGAAAACAAGCATAGTATCTGTAACTACCTTGGTTTAATATCCGGTGTGTTAGTGTGTCTGTCCTTTTTGGGGCCAATTATACCCTTATAATTGGTCACTATGCGTGACTCACTCATTTTTTTTTCAAAAACAAATGTTAGGACACGGCACACTTCCCAATGACGGACCAGTGCTGATTTACCATCCGAATGTTCCAGGATGTAAATAGCATATGGCAGCAACCTACAGGTCGCCTAAACAAAATAAAAACTTTTTGAAATGAAAATGTCAAATGAGGTGCGTATGGGCCGCGACGGGTAAGATTTGGATGGAGTCCCCGGGTAGGACGGCTACCAATGCCGTATCTCCCCTACCCGAGCGTGTTTGACCAACAGGGGGGGTCCCCTGGCAGGGCGGGTCTCACGCCGTTTCTCCACTGCCTGAGCAACCGACAAGAACGGGCAAAAATGTGGTCATCGTGGTGGGGCTGCTATAGTGATTCTACCCTTGAATCAGAAGAGCAGTTACGATCGGGCGTCTGGTGAGCAGGTATCTGCTGAAGTGTCTGCAGACAAGCTAGTTCCACTGAACAAGCGTCTGGTCTGTTGACCAGGTATCTGTAGACAAGTTGGCACCGCTGAACAAGCGGCTGGAAAAATTTACTGTAGGACGAACAACATAAAACAAACGTACGAACAACATAAAACATCCTGCAGGTTCCATCAGGAAGGACAACACTTCTCCCAAGCGTTTCCTTTAAATATCATGTGGACACCTCAGTTCTCTGTTGCGAACAGGGTCGCAAAGGGGTTGGCGGCTTGGGAGTCAGACTCGAGGTCGTCCCCTTCGCCCAGGTGCCAAACTCTGGAGTGAATTAGGGCTGAAAGGGCTGCGTGGTGTGAGTTGGGGTTGCTTTCGTCGTTGCGGACGAGTCTGTAGGAATTGTCGCGGTGCCAATGGCTTGTGTCGAGTTGTGTGGGGACAAAGTCGGTGTCGGCCGTGTGGTTCGGTGGTTGGTGGTGGGATTTGTTTAGAAAAGTGATCTTGAAGGGATCACTGGAGTCGAAATCGGAGTCGCTGGGTGTGGGTCCGGTTGTATGGGGATAGTAGGGAGGCGTGCTGTGGCTATCGTCCGAGTCACAGTCGCTGTCTCTGCTGCTGCAGTCTGTGGGCATTCCGGGGAGGAGTGTAGATTTTGGGGGTGGAGTCGAGGACGAGTCCATGGCTGGGCTGGATGTGGTGGGGGTTGGTCTGGTTACGTTGGCTGTGGGCGGGGTGTGGTCTGCTGCGTCAAGCATGACGTGATGAGCGTGGTTTGACTGTGCTCCATAAGCCTTTAACTGGTTGATATGAAACTACGCAGTCTTACCATTTGGGTATTTTATTTTGTATACCGATGGGCTTACTTTATCCGTAATAGAGTACGGACCCGAGTATTTTGGAGACAGGAATGTGCTGGGGTTATATACAGACAACATCACTTGCTGTCCTATATCATACTCCGTTGCATGCACTGCCTTATCAACACAGGCCTTGCTCTGTTTCTTTTTGGTGCCCAATTTAACTGCGGCTGCTAACTGAGCCGTTTTTACATTAGCAACTAATTGCTCCACGGCTTTCTCATGGGTGAGGGCCGTAACTTCAGGGCTGGTCAGGTCTAAACCTAACAAGTATTCTGTCCCTTTCATGGGGCGTCCGGTCATAAGAGTGTGTGGGGTGTAACCTGTGGAGGTGGAAACAGTGTTACGCAAAAACATCAGCGCAAAAGGGGGGACTGAGTTCCAAGTGGTGTTGTTCTGCTGGACCATTTTTCGGAGGGTGGTTTTTAGGGTCCGATTCATGCGCTCCACTATACCACTCGACTGTGGGTGGTACGCAATGTGGAATTTTTGGGTTATGCCAAATATCGTGAGGACGTTCTGCATGACCCGTCACGTAAAGTGAGAACCTTGGTCCGATTCAATACTGCGGGGGAGTCCCCATCTTGTAAAGATGTGGTGGGTTAGGATCTTGGCTGTGGTTTTCGCGGTGTTGGTGCGGGCTGGAAATGCTTCCACCCACTTTGTAAAAGTGTCTATGACCACCAGAACATATTTATAGCCATTCCTGCAAGGGGGCAATGGACCTATAAAATCAATCTGGAGGTTAGTCCAGGGGCCGCTAACGGGTCGGGTGTGGCTGAGTTGGGCCTTTTTGGCGTATCTATCGGGGTTGTTCTGCGCGCATATAAGGCAATTCTCAATTTAATGGCTTACATCTTCCTTGAGATTTGGCCACCAACAAAGCTGTTTCACGTGGGCTGTGGTGGGATCGATTCCCTGGTGTCCATGACCATCATGGAATAAACAAATTAATTGGTTCCTATCCTGCTCAGGAACTACATAAAGGGTGTCCTTTAACACCACACCGTCATGTGTGGTCAGTGTATTTCTGAACCTCTCGTAGGAGGCTGGAAACTTCCCTTTCACGATCTCAGTGAGAGCGCTATCCTGCTTCTGGGCCTCTACTAGATCTTCGATCCTAGTCTGCGTGACCTGAACTGCACTCACTGGCGCACTCACTGGCGCGCTTTCGGGGGGTTTCCAAAAGTACCTATGCCTGGATCCTGCCTTAGCCAGTGCGTCGGCTTTTACATTTCCAGGGGGGGAGGAACGATGGTGGCTGCGGACTTTTATAATGCCAAAAGTCCTGTTCTGGGCTTTTTGTAGAATATGGCGGAGTAATGGGGCTGAGGGGAGGGGTTTCCCATCCGCGGAAACAAATCCTCTTGTTTCCCACAGGGGCAGAAATTCCGTGAGGCTGTAGCAGACATATAGGCTGTCTGAATATATGTCTGCTGGGCTGGGGAAGGAATCTGGGTGCTCTACAATGTACGCGATGGCCGCAAGTTCTGCTGCCTGCGCGCCTAAGTGTCCGGGTAATTTTAATGCTATCTCCTCGAGGGCGCGTCCCTGCGCGTCCTCAACATAAATCCCGCAACCTGTTATGCGTTGCCCATCTAAGACTGTGGAAGATCCATCCACATAAATCTTAATGGGGTCACACGTGTCCGGGTGAGGGGGGCTCTGAGATGGATTTGCTAATTTTCTGGGGGGTGTTTTAGCTATAAAGGGGCCTGTATTATTGTGTGGAGAGATGATTTCACACTCATGGGGGGTTCCGGGGTACTGTAAATTGTCCGCTAAGTATGTGTGGGTCTTTGTCCGTTTGACTGTGATGTCCCGTCCTTGCAAGCGAAGGGTCCACCTAGCAGCGCGGATTTGGCTGACGGTACCGTCCTTAAGTCGTCCGTCCAGTAAAAGTTGGGTGGGGGTGTGCTCGGTCAGAATGGTGATGGGGTTCAGTCCGGTAATATAGGAAAAGGACTGGACTGCCCAGAAAACTGCGAGCAGGTGCCTCTCAGAGGCTGAAAATCCCTGCTCCACAGCATCTAAAATTCGGGAGGCATAAGCCACGGGTCTTAGCTGGTCGTGCCATTCCTGCAGGAGCACGGCTGAAAGGGTGCGGTCTGTGGTCGCTACTTCTATGGCGTATGGGGAAAGCGGGTCTGGAACTTGTAGTGCGGGGACTGCTATGAGCGCCTGTTTTAATGATTCCACAGCATCCGTATGCTGCGGAAGCCATTCCCAGGGGGCTCCTTTCTTTAGGAGGTCTGAGAAGGGTGCTGCCTTGCTGGCGAAACCGTCAATGTGGTTTCGGCAGTAGCCAACCAGTCCTAAAAACGACCGGAGGGCTGAAACGTTCTGGGGAAGGGGCAATTTAGCGATCGAGTCAATTCTTTTGTGCTTGATCTCGCGTTTACCGTGCGTGATAATAGTACCCAAATATACCACTTTTTCTTCCAATATCTGGGCCTTTTTTGGGTTTACTTTACAGCCAATGGAATGTAACAATTCCAGGCGTTCGGACAGAAGCTCAATGTGCTCTTCCTTAGTGTCTGTCTGCAGTAGTAGATCATCTGCATACTGTACCAGACATTCGGGGCGAGAAAATTTCGCTAGTCTGTTTGCCAGCTGTCGGTGGAAAATGGAGGGGGAGTTGTGGCAGGCATGTCCACGTGTACTGCTGCGCTCTGAAAGTGAAGGCAAATTTATACTCGCATGCCTTTGCCAATGGAATGGACCAGAATCCATTACTGACGTCCAAAACCGTGAAATATAGGGAATTGAGTCCCTGTTTGAGCATGGTCTCGGGACTTGTTGCTACGGTGGGGGCTGCTGCGGGGGTGACTTAATTGAGTTCCCGATAATCAATGGTCAAGCCCCATGATCCGTCGGGCTTTCTCACTGGCCAAATCGGGGCATTATTAGTAGAGGCTACCGGTCTTAGTACGCCCTGCTCTAATAAGCTCTCTATAACTTTTAGGATTTCTCCCTCTGCTTCTAGGGGGAATCCGTACTGTTTTGGGGGTCTAGGGTCCGGTCCTGTTATTTGTACGGAGCCAGTCATCCGTTCACAGTCGTGCTTGTGGGTCGCGAATGCTGCCCTGTTCTTTTGCAGGACTACCCTAACCTGCCCGTCCATGCTGAGTGTGGTGGGGTTGAACCAAAACTCGCCTTCTGCGCTAATTTTGTTCATTTAGTCCCCAATGTTGAGCACTGCGGGGGCTCTAGCTGATTTCGCCATCTTCCAGACACACTGGATGACTGGATCGAAGGATAGGTGGTGGGAATTCATAAAGTCGATTCCCAGAATGTGTTCTGCTGTGTGGGGCAGGTCGACTAAAACTACGGGGTGTTTTGTGGTAATGTTTCCTATTTGAATGGGTACAGGGGCTGTGATGTGTCCCTGCTGTGAGTGGCCTGGAAAGCCGCTGAGGGTGATAGTGGCTGTAGTGGGCCACGTGTCCTGACAAAGGGTGGAGGAATTTATGGTGGTGCGGGACCCTCCTGTGTCCTAAAGAAACTTGATAGGCTGTCCCCGAATTTTCGCTGCAACTACAGGTCGTCCTGACCTATCCCAAAGGGTATCGCAGACCCAACTGGGGGAGCCTGTACACCGTCAGTCCGTTCCGGTCAAGTCCGTCTGATCCGAACGGGCGCTAACGCTATGGATGGGCTCTGCCTTTTTCTTACTCAGAGTGCCTGTCTGTTGGGCTCTCGGTGGCTTTTTAGGGGCATTGCACTCTTTTGCAAAATGTCCCAACTGTCCGCAGTGGTAACATTCTTGTGGTTTTGTTGGGGGGCTGTTCTTTCCCTCATTTACCCAGGCGGGGTTGTGAGGTGTGGCTTTTACTGCCTGCATGTCTGCGGCGGCTTGCTTTTCCTTTGTGGTTTTAGTGGCGGGTCGATTGTGAACAGACTGCTCCCAAACGCGGGACAATCTTTTAACCACCCACTTCTCGTTATGAGCCTCCTCCGCGGGATCATAACTACTACAGGCATTCTGTCCTGCCTCTGTGGCATGGGAGATAAGGGTGCGGGTCCATTTGGCCATATTGTGGGGACAAATGGGCACGGCCTACGTCTCCGAAAACGGCTTCGAAGTGAATCCACAAGCGTCCTGCAAACGCTGTAAGGTGCTCAGACTTCTTCTGCCTACACTTATTTAGGCCATCTGCGGGGTCACCCCGGTTATACCCGATCGCATCCAGGATCGCGGTATGCATTTCTGCAAGGATGCCTCCTCCTACATTCTGTGGGTCGGGAAGGGCTGCTGCTACCGATGGGTCTAGACTTAGAACCATGAGCTTTACATGCTCTCTCTCATCCAGGCCGTACATGGTCGCCTGATGTTTGACGGTGGCAAAGAAATGGTGTGGGTCTGAAGCTGGGAGGAACGGTGTGATGTTTGCACACGTGTCCCGTAATTGGGTCACTGTGAGGGGGGTGGAATATAGGATTTCCGCCTCATCTGATGTGGCTGTGCGGTGGGTTGTTACAGGGTTCATGGGAGCCTGAACTACCTGCTGTGTGGGGGGTGGGGGTGCTTTTCTCCTTTGGGACTTTCCCTGCGCACATGTTCCCTGAACATATCTCTGCGCTGTTTCCTGCAATTCTTCCCAATCAGGGCCGTCTTCCTGGCCTAAAACTTCCCCAAAGGTTTCTTGGAATCCCTTTTGGACAGAAAGCAGTGATTGCAGGTCTGCAATTTGCTTCCGGCACTTCGCATGGTCTATGGTGCTCTGCCTTTGTTCCGTGGTTGCAGCGTGGAGCGCTCTCAAGGCTGCCTTGAGATCACTACATTGCTTCTGTAGCGTCTCCACCTGCTTCTCTGTCTCTTTCTTTACCAGGACTGCACGCTGCGTGTCCTGATAAACCTTTTCGTACTGGGACTGGAAACTACTCAAATGCGCCAGACAAGACTGGTGACCCCGTTTGGCGTCAGTCACCTCTTCGTCCTTTGCTGCTAATTTCCGCCTTAATTCCAGATTCTCTTTCTCCACCTCGCATACATCGACTTTACTCATACGATGTATGTCCTCTACTTCTTTGCGGAGCGTCCTGACGACCTCCTTTGTGCCTCGCAATTGTGCCAGACAGGACACAATTGCCATCGGCTTGCGAGCTTTTGTTAAATTCTTTTTGTGGATTTCACTCATGTTCTCCCACCAAGTATGCCCTATACTTCCGGGACCTGAGTCGCCATTATTACAGAAATCATTCCACATGGGCCATCCTTTGCCCTTGAGGTATTTCTGAATTTCCTCTTCCCAAGTGGGGCACTGTCCCACTCTACTGCTGCTGGTCGCTGCGACTGCAAATTCCTCGGGGTTCATGAGGCGTTGCATTGCCTGCATGGCCATCTCTCCTATCTGCTTGCTTCGGTTAAATTTGGAACAGGGGGCTAAGGTGGTGTCGTAGATGCGGGTACGGCTTGCGCTAATTTACCGAAAACACAGACTTCCGACAGTTTTGACGCAACAAAAATCTATCAGTTTTACCTTATAGCCCTGTTAGTTTTGCATGCATACACACACTTCCGAATTATGAATTATTAATCAGAACTGCTTGAACACTTGTGGGGTCTTTTTTTTTGTTTCCAATTGGATTCTAATTCAAAACTTCTTGGGTTCTCCCGGAGTGGTTTTCCACTTCTAGATCGGGTCCCGTCAGGATGTCGCCAAAATGTTGCTCTTATTGGCCTTAGTTTTATTACCTCTAATTCTGTCACCTTTGCTCACGAGTCGCCAGGTCAGATACCGCCACGTGGTTCAAGCTCGAGTAATGATTAATAATGCAGCACACCGCTTAGTAAATGTTAAATCAACGATCATTTGTTATATACAGCAATAAATACTTATACAATAATACTACCTCTAGACTATTACCTACCACGAAAGGCCAATACTTAACTTTGGTGATGGCCCACCAGGTCAGGGAAACAAATGGCTTATCGAATTGGGTCTGGCCTGCGGGATTCAAAAAAGGTGATACGGGTCGATAGTCTGGAACACCTATCTGGTAGCGATCGCTGGAGTAAGACTTACTTGTTCTTTCGTCGAAGGGTCTCGAAGGTTGCGAGTCGGAGAAGAAGGGTCGATCTGAACTTGGCCCCTATTTTTATTGTTCCCAGGGGCTTCCCGCCTCTCGGGGCGGACCTTGACCCTGGTCCCAAGTGATTGGACTTGGTCCCAATCACTGGGTTCGATATGCTCCAATAATGGGGCGATTCCTTGATCGGGGGGGTGGTCGTCCACCTTTCTTTGTCTTGGCCACTGCTGGTGCCTAGAGGTCTGGATCGGCTTTCAATTGCTAATTTGTAGCAATTGTTCCCGGGGATAGCCGATTAAACTGCAGATGGCTGGGTTGATGTGCTGCTAATGGTTGCAGGTATCGGTCTGGGCCGACTTCCCCAGAACCGAATACACTGTTCTGTCTGCAGCTGTCCGTTTGAGTCCTGTTGGCTGATTTCCCCATCAGCCTTTTCAGTTCGCCATTTTACATCGGGGTTTGGCCAAATTAATCGGGAATCAGCCATTTTAGGTGGCTACAGGATCCACATCTACAGATCCCTGAAGGTGGCAGGGCAGTTAGTTAAGAAGACCTATCAATGACCTAGAGGAGGGCGCAGAAGGGTGGGTGAGTAAATTTGCAGACGATACTAAAGTCGGTGGTGTTGTCGACAGTGTGGAAGGATGTAGCAGGTTACAGAGGGATATAGATAAGCTGCAGAGCTGGGCTGAGAGGTGGCAAATGGAGTTTAATGTAGAGAAGTGTGAGGTGATTCACTTTGGAAGGAATAACAGGAATGCGGAATATTTAGCTAATGGTAAAGTTCTTGGAAGTGTGGATGAGCAGAGGGATATAGGTGTCCATGTACATAGATCCCTGAAAGTTGCCACCCAGGTTGATAGGGTTGTGAAGAAGGCCTATGGAGTGTTGGCCTTTATTGGTAGAGGGATTGAGTTCCGGAGTCAGGAGGTCATGTTGCAGCTGTACAAAACTCTGGTACGGCCGCATTTGGAGTATTGCGTACAGTTCTGGTCACCGCATTATAGGAAGGACGTGGAGGCTTTGGAGCGGGTGCAGAGGAGATTTACCAGGATGTTGCCTGGTATGGAGGGAAAATCTTATGAGGAAAGGCTGATGGACTTGAGGTTGTTTTCGTTGGAGAGAAGAAGGTTAAGAGGAGACTTAATAGAGGCATACAAAATGATCAGGGGGTTAGATAGGGTGGACAGTGAGAGCCTTCTCCCGCGGATGGAAATGGCTGGCACGAGGGGACATAGCTTTAAACTGAGGGGTAATAGATATAGGACAGAGGTCAGAGGTAGGTTCTTTACGCAAAGAGTAGTGAGGCCGTGGAATGCCCTACGCGCAACAGTAGTGAACTCGCCAACATTGAGGGCATTTAAAAGTTTATTGGATAAACATATGGATGATAATGGCATAGTGTAGGTTAGATGGCTTTTGTTTCGGTGCAACATCGTGGGCCGAAGGGCCTGTACTGCGCCGTATCGTTCTATGTTCTATGTTCTATGTTCTAAGACATATGGGATTCTTGCTATTATTAGCCAAGACATAGAATACAAGAGCAGGGAGGTCATGCTGGAACTGTATAAATCACTGGTTAGACCACAACAGGTGTACTGTGTGCAGTCCTGGTCACCACATTATAGGAAGGATGTGATTGCACTGTAGAGGGTGCGGAGGAGATTTATCAGGATGTTGCCTGGGCTGGAGGATCTGAGCTCGAAGAAATGATTGAACAGGCTGGGACTGTTTTCCTTGGAGCAGCGAAGGTTGAGAGGGGACCTGATAAAGGTCCATAACATTATCAGGGGCATAGGTATGGTGGATAGGAAGGCACCTTTTCCATTACTGCAGGGGCCAATAACCAGGGGGCATAAATTTAAAGTGAGATAGAAGGCTAAGAGCGAAGTCGAGGATAAGCTTTTTCACCCAGAAGGTGATGGGAGCCTGGAACTGACTGCCGGAAAGAGTGGTTGAGCCAGAAAGTCTCATAATATTTAGTGGAACTTAGTTATTCATAACCTCCAGGGCTATGGGCCGTGCTGGAAAATAGGATTAGTGTAGTCATCTTTGTTGACTGGCATGGACACGATGGGCTGAATGGCCACCTTTTGTGCTGTATACATCTATGACTCTAAAAGCTGGTGGCAAAGTCTGTTCCCTTATGATGGCAAGTTTACGCAAGTATAAAGAACACCACCATGAATCTTGACACACACTACTGAGTACTACAGGGGTCCTCCAGAGTGGTCCAGGCCAATGTTCTTCAAACTTTTTTTCCGGGGATCCATTTTTATCAACCGGCCGACCTTACGGGACCCAACCCGGCCGACCTTCGGGACCCAACCCGGCCGACCTTCGGGATCCTACCCGGCCGACCTTCGGGACCCAACCCGGCCGACCTTCAGGACCCAACCTGGCCGACCTTCGGGACCCAACCCGGCCGACCTTCGGGACCCAACCTGGCCGACCTTCGGGACCCAACCCGGCCGACCTTCGGGACCCAACCCGGCCGACCTTCGGGACCCAACCTGGCCGACCTTCGGGACCTACGCAGGCCGACCATCACGACCCACGCCGGCCGACCTGAGTGACCCACCATTTTCTCTTATCTTATTTGCTGCTGATAAAAATGGAGGAAATGGTTTTGGGTCCCTTTGGCCCTCGTACACGATCCTCCAATGGAACCTGGTGGATGAAGGTGAAGCCTTCCGGTGTTGGAAAGTATGGAGTCTCCATCTGTCCAAAGTTCTGCATTTTCTTCCGTAAAATGTTATTAAATAGAACCCCCCCCCGAACTTGTAAAAAAATAAAATAAAATAAAATGATTAAAATAAATGAATAAAATGAATTAAAAAAACCCAAACTTGTAAAACAAAACGCTGCGACCGTTTAAAAAAATAGTGGCCGCACTGCGCATGCGCGCCCGATCATCGGCACGGGTGCGCAATGCGGGCAAAGTTTTTTTTATGTTCACGTCCATTTCAAAGGCAGCTTGCAGTCGGCGTTATTAAAAGGCCGGCTGCTGCACGGGGATTTGCGCGATCGGGAGCACCGCGAAGGACGGCTCCGCGACCCACCCGAAACCCACCCGCGACCCACCGTGGGTCGCGCCCCCGAGTTTGAAGAACACTGGTCCAGGCAGCACAAGTGTTGTTTCAGAACAACAGTGATCTGCTCATCACATTTCCTGTGGCAGTATGTCTCAGCTACGTAGCCTCCTTTTAGTTTGCCATGGTGACTCAAATGCAGCTAACACAGCAGAATGCCACAGAACGAAGACATCCCAACTGTTGGCAGGCTATTAGATATTGACCTGTATGATTCACTGCCTATGGTTGCTGAGCGGCTTGACACTGAGGAAGTGGAATTACGTTCAGTTCTGGCATATGACACATGGCGCCCACGAAGTAATGTGCTTGCAGTCAGTGGCATGCTGCACCACAGGGATGTCTACAACCGTATGCTTGGACCACCTGCTAGTGTCTGGCAAAAAATGAAATTAATTAGCTAGGCCCTCAGTGACTTCCCTTATGCAACGGTGGAAGGCAAATTAAGGGATATTGCAAATACTTCCAGCTCAAATCTAAATGGAATTAGACAAATAAAAGTTGATTACCACAGTAACCTTAAAAGTAATTGGCAATGCAATACTTGCTCAGCTCTGGGGCTGCAGTTATGGCTGCAACCCTTGGTAGATTTCAGTCAGGACCCCACACTTGGAGACATATTTGGAGTCAGGCGCAGAGTGAAATCCTGCCACCTTTCTGGCTCTTCCCAGTAAAGCTCAATCAGTAGAAGGCAGGTAATTCACCATCCTGTTGGGTTTGCGTGTGAACCAGGAAGCCATTTAATGAAACATAAAATGGCCTTTGCTGACATGTCACACTTTTGAGTGTGTATCCCTCCACAAGGCGAATTGTGGCAGCTGCTGCCACGTCCAGGCACGCACGGCAGGCCTCTAACCCTACCTGGAGCAATGCCCAGTCTGCCACCAAGAGACCACTCTAGGTAGCTAATTTGACCCCCATCATCTCTGGGATCCCGGAAGTCAACTGTAAAATTCCAGATGACCTCCTTCAGTTGGCCTTAACGGCCATTAATTAGTTTAAACAGCCACCTGCTGGATGCAGACAGGATATCCTGCCACAGGCCCATCTCGCTTCCAGGAAAATGGGCAAGGGCGGGATGCTGGTGGGCAGCCAGTCGGCAGTGTTATTTGTAGCACTCACTTCCCTCCATTTCTGACCCAGGCAGGGGTTCAAACTCCAGCTCCAATGCTCAGATTGTTGCCTATTGTGCCCAACACAGGTAAATAAAATTTAGGCTTCTACAGATGAATGTATGCAATGCTTATCATTTCTGATCACCTAAGTATATGCAAGTCCTGTACGTACAATTTTACATTATTGCTGAATTAGTGTACTGGTTTAACAGGGAAGATTAAGCAGCAGAGGAACCGGGTTATATTATATACATTGACGTTGCAACATGAAAGTAGGATATTCAGCCTAACTGGTCCATGTCAGTGTAGAGACAATGTGCTTTGTGAAATCTGGTCTCTTGTACATCCCTATTTTAATTGCTGTATCACGTTGCCAGTGCCCACAACCCTGACCCTCTACACGAGCTCTCCTCCATCTTAACCCATCAGGCCTCCCCCTCCTTGGTCAAGCCCCGCACCTTCTCTACATTCATCGCCCAATCCTGCACCTGAACTATCTCCCTCACCCCCACCTCCCTCCGGAGCTGGCCGGCCAACATGGGCCCTTCCTTCTCCCCGTGCTCACCCTTCTCAACCGCTTTCCCTGTGGACAACTGGTTGAACCTCGCCTGAAGCTCCTTCCTCTTGGCCGAGAGGGCCAGGTCCAGGTGCCCCTAGTACCTCCCATCCACCTCCAGAATCTCCTCTATCAATTTTTGGCACTCTTCTCTCCTCTTGGTCCACCTTGGCCTTGAACAAAATCACCTCCCCCCTCACTACTACCTTCAGAGCCTCCCAAACCACCGACTGCAAAACTTCCCCCGTGCAATTAAACCCCACATATTCCTCGATCATCTTCCCGATCTTATCGCTAAACCTTCAGTCCGCTAACAACCCCACGTCCATTCTCCACCCCGGCCATCCCATTCTCCAAAACCACATCCACGCAATGCGGAGCATGGTCCGAAATCACTATTGCTGAATATTCCGACCTCCTAACCCCAGCCAATAACACCTTCATCCCCATGAAAATGTTATCCTCGAGTACCTCTGGATAATCGGGGCTCATTCTGGGGTCGGTGGGACCTCTACAGACGGGATGGTCTGCACCTGGACCAGAGGGGTACCAATATTCTGGGGGGGAAATTTGCTAATGCTCTTCGGGAGGGTTTAAACTAGTTCAGCAGGGGCTTGGAAACCTGAAATGTAGCTCCAGTATACAGGAGGTTGAGAGTAGTGAGGTCATGAGTAGGGTTTCAAAGTTGCAGGAGTGTACCGGCAGGCAGGAAGGTGGTTTAAAGTGTGTCTTCTTCAATGCCAGGAGCATCCGGAATAAGGTGGGTGGACTTGCGGCATGGGTTGGTACCTGGGACTTCGATGTTGTGGCCATTTCGGAGACATGGATAGAGCAGGGACAGGAATGGTTGTTGCAGGTGCCGGGATTTAGATATTTCAGTAAGCTCAGGGAAGGTGGTAAAAGAGGGGGAGGGGTGGCATTGTTAGTCAAGGACAGTATTACGGTGGCAGAAAGGATGTTTGATGAGGACACGTCTACTGAGGTAGTATGGGCTGAGGTTAGAAACAGGAAAGGAGAGGTCACCCTGTTTGGGGTTTTCTATAGGCCTCCGAAAAGTTCCAGAGATGTAGAGGAGAGTATTGCAAAGATGATTCTGGATAGGAGCGAAAGCAACAGGGTAGTTGTTATGGGGGACTTTAACTTTCCAAATATTGACTGGAAATGCTATAGTTCGAGTACATTAGATGGGTCCGTTTTTGTCCAATGTGTGCAGGAGGGTTTCCTGACACAGTATGTAGATAGGCCAACGAGAGGCGAGGCCATATTGGATTTGGTACTGGGTAATGAACCAGGACAGGTGTTAGATTTGGAGGTAGGTGAGCACTTTGGTGATAGTGACCACAATTCGATTACGTTTACTTTAGTGATGGAAAGGGATAGGTATATACCGCAGGGCAAGAGTTATATCTGGGGGGAAGGCAATTATGATGCGATTAGGCAAGACTTAGGATACATCGGATGGAGAGGAAAACTGCAGGGGATGGGCACAATGGAAATGTGGAGCTTGTTCAAGGAACAGCTACTGCATGTCCTTGATAAGTATGTACCTGTCAGGCAGGGAGGAAGTGGTCGAGTGAGGGAACCGTGGTTTACTAAAGCAGTCGAAACACTTGTCAAGAGGAAGAAGGAGGCTTATGTAAAGATGAGACATGAAGGTTCAGTTAGGGTGCTCGAGAGTTACAAGTTAGCTAGGAAGGACCTAAAGAAAGAGCTAAGAAGAGCTAGGAGGGGACATGAGAAGTCTTTGGCAGGTAGGATCAAGGATAACCCTAAAGCTTTCTATAGATATGTCAGGAATAAAAAAATGACAAGGGTAAGAGTAGGGCCAGTCAAGGACAGTAGTGGGAAGTTGTGCTTGGAGTCCAAGGAGATAGGAGAGGTGCTAAATGAATATTTTTTGTCAGTATTCACACAGGAAAAAGACAATGTTGTCGAGGAGAATACTGAGATTCAGGCTACTAGACTAGAAAGGATTGAGGTTCATAAGGAAGAGGTGTTAGCAATTCTGGAAAGTGTGAAAATAGATAAGTCACCTGGGCCGGATGGGATTTATCCTAGGATTCTCTGGGAAGCTAGGGAGGAGATTGCTGAGCCTTTGGCCTTGATCTTTAAGCCATCTTTGTCTACAGGAATAGTGCCAGAAGACTGGAGGATAGCAAATGTTGTCCCCTTGATCAAGAAGGGGAGTAGAGATAGCCCCGGTAACTATAGACCAGTGAGCGTTACTTCTGTTGTGGGAAAAATCTTGGAAAGGTTTATAAGAGATAGGATGTATAATCATCTGGAAAGGAATAATTTGATTAGAGATCATCAACACGGTTTTGTGAAGTGTAGGTCGTGCCTCACAAACCTTATAGAGCTCTTTGCGAAGGTGACCAAACAGGTGGATGAGGGTAAAGCAGTTGATGTAGTGTATATGGATTTCAGTAAAGCGTTTGATAAGGTTCCCCATGGTAGGCTACTGCAGAAAATACGGAAGCATGGGATTCAGGGTGATTTAGCAGTTTGGATCAGAAATTGGCTAGCTGAAGAAGACAAAGGGTGGTGGTTGATGGGAAATGTTCAGACTGGAGTCCAGTTACTAGTGGTGTACCACAAGGATCTGTCTTGGGGCCAATGCTGCTTGTCATTTTTATAAATGACCCTGTAGAAGGATGGGTGAGTAAATTTGCAGATGACACTAATGTCGGTGGAGTTATGGACAGTGCGGAAGGATGTTACAAGTTACAGAGGGACATAGATAAGCTGCAGCGCTGGGCTGGGAGGTGGCAAATGGAGTTTAATGCAGAAAAGTGTGAGGTGATTCATTTTGGAAGGAATAACAGGAAGACTGAGTACTGGGCTAATGGTAAGATTCTTGGCAGTGTGGGTGAGCAGAGAGATCTCGGTGTCCATGTACATAGATCCCTGAAAGTTGCCACCCAGGTTGAGAGGGTTGTTAAGAAGGTGTACGGTGTGTTAGCTTTTATTGGTAGAGGGATTGAGTTTCGGAGCCATGAGGTCATGTTGCAGCTATACAACACTCTGGTGCGGCCGCATTTGGAGTATTGCGTGCAATTCTGGTCGCCGCATTATAGGAAGGATGTGGAAGCATTGGAAAGGATGCAGAGGAGATTTACCAGAATGTTGCCTGGTATGGAGGGAAGATCTTCTGAGGAAAGGCTGAGGGACTTGAGGCTGTTTTCGTTAGAGAGAATTGAGGCATACAAGATGATCAGAGGATTGGATAGGGTGGACAGTGAGAGCCTTTTTCCTCGGATGGTGATGTCTAGCACGAGGGGACATACCTTTAAATTGAGGGGAGATAGATATAAGACAGATGTCAGAGGTAGGTTCTTTACTCAGAGAGTAGTAAGGGCGTGGAATGCCCTGCCTGCAACAGTAGTGGACTCGCCAACACTAAGGACATTCAAATGGTCATTGGATAGACATATGGACAATAAGGGAATAGTGTAGATGGGCTTTAGGGTGGTTTCACAGGTCGGCGCAACATCGAGGGCCGAAGGGCCTGTACTGCGCTGTAACGTTCTATGTTCTATGTACACTTTACGTACCAGGGAGAAAAATGAATACTCCTTTGCGCTCAGGTGTAAGAACCTCCACTGGTCCACTCCGCCCATCTCTCTAATGAGCCCAGCCAGCGCCTTCACCCCCAGCGAGCGCGGCTGAGACCTATCCACCTTCGACACCAGCACCATGTTCCAAGCCCCCCCTACTATCAGCTCATGTGTATCCAGATCTGGTATGGCACCCAGCACCCTTTTCACAAACCCCGCATCATCCCAGTTGGGCCCATATACGCACGCCAGTGCCACCAACCTTCCCTCTAGTGCGTACGTTACTATCACGTACCTGCTCCCCAGTTCCGCCACCATGTTCTCCATCTGAAACCTCACCCTCTTGCCCACCAATACCGTTACTCCTCCCTCCCCCCAGCCCTGCTTTCGAACTCCGAATGGAGAACCTGACTCACCCAACCCTCCTTAAGTCTCACCTGATTCTTCACCCTCAGACGGGTCTCCTGCAGCATCACCACTTCGGCCTTTAAGCTCTTTAAATATGTATAAAAACCCTCAGCCTCTCCCCCCAACCCCCTCACGTTTCACGTTACTATTCTGACTAGGGGTCTCTCATGCAGACCACCTTACCACCACGCCCCTCCTATCCACTAGCATCATAACCCTGGGTCTTGCCCTTCGGACCTGACTTGCCCCGTCCCTTTGTTGCCATCAAACCCCTCCCCACCCCCAGAATCCCCCCATCCACTACCTCTTGAAAACACCTCTCCCAGTATCGATCCCATCCCCCTGCCATTCACACCCCGCAGGCCCATTGAAACCTGTTCGACCAGCTTCCAACAACCAGGGTCCTCACCCCACCACACTCCCGTTCACGAGCCAACCTTCGCTAGTGTGGAGGCCCCTTCCCAGGCTCCCTTCCTCCAAACCTCTCCTCCATAACCCAGTCTCTGAAAACAAAGTACGAAGTCTTACAACACCAGGTTAAAGTCCAACAGGTTTGTTTCGATGTCACTAGCTTTCGGAGCGCTGCTCCTTCCTCAGGTGAATGAAGAGGTCTGTTCCAGAAACACATATATAGACAAATTCAAAGATGCCAAACAATGCTAGGAATGCGAGCATTAGCAGGTGATTAAATCTTTACAGATCCAGAGATGGGGTAACCCCAGGTTAAAGAGGTGTGAATTGTATCAAGCCAGGACAGTTGGTAGGATTTCGCAGGCCAGATGGTGGGGGATGAATGTAATGCGACATGAATCCCAGGTCCTGGTTGAGGCCGCACTCATGTGTGCGGAACTTGGCTATAAGTTTCTGCTCGGCGATTCTGCGTTGTCACAGGTCCTGAAGGCCGCCTTGGAGAACGCTTACCCGGAGATCAGAGGCTGAATGCCCTTGACTGCTGAAGTGTTCCCCGACTGGAAGGGAACATTCCTGCCTGGTGATTGTTGCGCGATGTCCGTTCATTCGTTGTCGCAGCGTCTGCATGGTCTCGCCAATGTACCACGCTTCGGGACATCCTTTCCTGCAGCGTATGAGGTAGACAACGTTGGCCGAGTCGCACGAGTATGTACCGCGTACCTGGTGGGTGGTGTTCTCACGTGTAATAGTGGTATCCATGTCGATGATCTGGCACGTCTTGCAGAGATTGCCATGACAGGGTTGTGTGGTGTCGTGGTCACTGTTCTGAAGACTGGGTAGTTTGCTGCAAACAATGGTTCGTTTGAGGTTGTGCGGTTGTTTGAAGGCAAGTAGTGGGGGTGTGGGGATGACCTTGGCAAGATGTTCATCGTCATCAATGACGTGTTGAAGGCTGTGAAGAAGATGACGTAGTTTCTCCGCTCCGGGGAAGTACTGGACGACGAAGGGTATTCTGTCGGTTGTGTCCCATGTTTGTCTTCTGAGGAGGTCGGTCCGGTTTTTCGCGGTAGCGCGTTGGAACTGTCGATCGATGAGTCGAGTGCCATATCCCGTTCGTACGAGGGCATCTTTCAACGTCTGTAGATGTCTGTTACGCTCCTCCTCGTCTGAGCAGATCCTGTGTATACGGAGCGCTTGTCCATAGGGGATGGCTTCTTTAATGTGTTTAGGGTGGAAGCTGGAGAAGTGGAGCATCATGAGGTTATCCGTGGGTTTGCGGTAAAGCGAAGTGCTGAGGTGACTGTCCTTGATGGAGACGAGTGTGTCCAAGAATGCAACTGATTTTGGAGAGTAGTCCATGGTGAGTCTGATGGTTGGATGGAACTTATTAATGTCATCGTGTAGTCGTTTAAGTGATTCTTCGCCGTGGGTCCAAAGGAAAAAAATGTCATCGATGTATCTGGTGTATAACGTCGGTTGAAGGTCCTGTGCGGTGAGTAGGTCCTGTTCAAACTTGTGCATGAAGATGTTGGCGTATTGGGGTGCGAATTTGGTCCCCATGGCTGTTCCGTGCGTCTGGATGAAGAACTTGTTGTCGAAGGTGAAGACGTTGTGATCCAGAATGAAGCGGATGAGTTGCAGAATTGCGTCTGGAGATTGGCAGTTGTCGGTGTTGAGTACTGAGGCTGTTGCAGCAATGCCGTCGTCATGGGGGTTGCTGGTGTAGAGTGCCGAGACGTCCATTGTGACGAGGAATGTCCCTGGTTCAACTGGTCCATGGGTGCTGAGTTTCTGTAGGAAGTCCGTTGTGTCGCGACAGAAGCTGGGCGTACCTTGTACGATGGGTTTCAAGATGCCCTCGATGTAGCCAGAGAGGTTCTCACACAGGGTCCCATTGCCTGAAACGATAGGGCGGCCTGGTGTGTTGGCCTTATGTATTTTCGGGAGGCAGTAGAGATCTCCAATGCGGGGAGTACGTGGGATGAGAGCACGTAGGGTGCTCTGAAGATCTGGATCCAAGGTCTTGATCAGTCTGTTAAGTTGGTGGATGTGTTCCTTGGTCGGATCTGCGGGTAACTGTCTGTAGTGTTCTTGGTTGTTCAGTTGTCGGTATACTTCTTTGCAATAGTCCCTTCTGTTCAGTATGACAGCTTTGTCTGCTGGTTTGATGACGATGCTGCGGTTGGTCTTGAGAGCGCGGATGGCATTGCGTTGTGCGTGGGTGACGTTCGGGGCTGTCTTGTGAATGCGACTGATGAATCTGGCATTGACGCGACTCCTGACGGCTTGAGCATACATGTCGAGTCGAAGGCAGCGCCTTCCGGAGGGGTCCAATTCGACTCTTTCCTCTTTGGTTGCTGCACCGCAGATCTGAAAACAAAGACAAACGAGCAAAACCAGTGCAAAAAGCGTGCCCAGAGAATCGTCATAGCCCCAAAGCCAACTTTAACGTGTAACAAAGGTAGACTACCCTTGCCCCTCGACCAACCCAAAACCCCAACTGTTCCCTCTACAAATGCAAAGCAAATAACAACCCAAAATGAGTAATTGTGGTTGAGCACGGCCCCCCTCCCCTCAGTCCAAGACCAGGGGCGCGATTCTCCGACCCCCCACCGGGTCGGAGAATCGCTGGGGGCTGGCGCAAATCCCGCCCCCGCCATGTCCCGAATTCTCCGCCACCAGAGATTCGGCGGGGGCGGGAATCGCGCCGCGCCGGTCGGCGAGAATCGTGCCGGTTGGCGGGCCAACCCCCGGCGATTCTCCAGCCCGCGATGGGCCGAAGTCACGCCGCTGTCAACCCTCGCCCGCCGGCGTGGATTAAACCTCCTTTTGAACAGCGGGGCAAGGCGGCGCGGGCAGGCTCCGGGGTCCTGGGGGGGGGCGCGCGGGGAGATCTGGCCCCAGGGGATGCACCCACGGTGGCCTGGCCCGCGATCGGGGCCCACCGATCCGCGGGCGGGCCTGTGCCGTGGGGGCACTCTTTTCTTCCGCCTTCGCCATGGTCTTCACTATGGCGGAGGCGGAAGAGACCCCCTCCCCTGCGCATGCGCGGGGATGCCGTGAGCGGCCGCTGACGCTCCCGCGCGTGCATTGCCTGGCGAAGACCTTTCGGCGCCAAAGGCCTTTCCCGCCAGCCGGCGGAGCGGAAACCACTCCGGCGCGGGCCTAGCCCCTCAAGGTGAGGGCTTGGGGGCGGCCCGACGCTGGAGTGGTTCCCGCCACTCCATTACGCTGGAACCCCCCGCCCCGCCGGATAGGGGAGATTCCCGCCCCAGATTCCAGTCTCATCTTTCCTTTCAGCCCCAGTCCTTTGGCCTTCACAAATACTTCCGCCGTCTCCACCATCTCGAAGTAAAAGTCTCTCGACTTGGGAACTGTTGGCGGACGAGGAGGTGAGCGAGCGGGTCCGAGGAAGCATGGAGAGATACCTGGAGGCCAACAATAACGGGGAGGTCCGAGTGGGGATGGTCTGGGAGGCGCTGAAGGCGGTGGTTAGGGGAGAGCTGATCTCCATTAGGACCCACAAGGAGAGGAGAGAGCAGAGGGAGAGGGAGAGGCTGGTGGGGCAGATGGTGAGGGTAGACAGGAGGTACGCGGAGGTGCCGGAGGAGGGACTGTTGAGGGAGAGGCGTAGCTTCCAGGCCGAATTCGACCTGTTGACCACCAGGAAGGCGGCGCAGTGGAGAAAGGCCCAGTGGGCGATTTATGAATATGGGGAAAAGGCAAGTCGGATGCTGGCGCATCAGCTTCGGAAGCGGGACGCGGCTAGGAAGATCGGGGGAGTTATGGATAGGGCAGGGAGTGTGGTGCGGAGTGGGGTTCGCATCAATGGAGTCTTCAGGGACTTTTATGAGGAACTGTATCGGTCTGAGCCCCCACTGGAGGAGAGAGGGATGGGCCGCTTTCTGGACCAACTAAGGTTCCCGAAGGTGGAGGAGGGACTGGTGGCGGGATTAGGGGCCCCGATTGGGCTGGAGGAGGAGGCCAAAGGGATAGGGAGCATGCAGGCGGGGAAGGCACCGGGGCCGGACGATTTCCCGGTCGAATTTTACAAAAAATATGTGGACCTGTTGGGCCTGTTGCTGGTTAGGACCTTCAATGAGGCAAGGGAGGGGGGGGGGGGGGCTTTGCCCCCGACAATGTCCCGGGCACTGATCTCCTTGATCCTGAAGCGGGACAAGGAACCCCTGCAGTGTGGGTCTTACAGGCCGATTTCGTTGTTAAATGTAGATGCCAAGGTGCTGGCGAAGATCTTAGCCACAAGAATTGAGGATGGAGTGCCGCAGGTCATCCACGAAGACCAGACGGGGTTCGTGAAGGGGAGGCAGTTGAACGCGAATGTGCAGAGTATCCTGAACATTATTATGATGCCGGCGAGGGAGGGGGAGGCGGAGATAGTGGCGGCGATGGACGCTGAGAAGGCCTTCGATAGGGTAGAGTGGGGGTACTTGTGGGAGGTACTGAAGAGGTTCGGGTTTGGGGAGGGGTTCGTCTGGTGGGTGAGGCTGTTGTACGAGGTCCCGATGGCGAGTGTGGCCACGAACAAGAGGAGGTCTGAGTACTTTTGGTTGCATCGAGGGACGAGGCAGGGGTGTCCCCTGTCCCCCCTGCTCTTCGCACTGACGATTGAACCCCTGGCTATGGCACTGGGGGAGTCGAGGAATTGGAGGGGGCTGGTGCGGGATGGGGAGGAGCATAGGGTGTCGCTCTATGCGGACGACTTGCTGCTATATGTGGCGGACCCGGTGGGGGGAATTCCGGAGGCAATGAGGATCCTCAGGGAGTTCGGGGATTTCTCAGGGTACAAGCTCAACATGGGGAACAGCGAGTTGTTCGTGGTTCACCCAGGGGACCAGGAGAGGGGGATTGGCGAGCTCCCACTAAAAAGGGCGGAGAGAAGCTTCAGGTATTTGGGGGTCCAGGTGGCCAGGAGCTGGGGGGCCCTGCATAGGCTTAATTGTACGAGGCTGGTGGAGGAAATGGAGGAGGAATTTAAGAGGTGGGACGCGTTGCCGCTGTCCCTGGCGGGTAGGGTGCAGTCAGTCAAAATGATGGTGCTCCCAAGGTTTTTGTTCCTGTTCCACTGCCTCCCCATTCTTACCCGTAGGCCTTCTTTAGGCAGGTCAACAGGAGCATAACGGGGTTTGTGTGGGCGCGAGGGACTCCGAGGGTGAGAAGGGTGTTCCTGGAGCGGAGTAGGGATGGGGGAGGGGGAGCTGGCGCTGCCCAACATCTGTGGGTACTACTGGGCCGCCAATGCAGCGTTGGTGCACAAATGGGTGATGGAGGGGGAGGGGGTGGCATGGAAGAGGCTGGAGACGGCGTCTTGTGAGGGTATGAATCTGGACGCGCTGGACTCTCCCTCCAATGAGGTATACCACGAGCCCGGTGGTGGCTGCTACCCTCAATATCTGGAGGCAATGGAGGCGGCACAGGGGGGAAGTGGGGGCCTCGGTGTGGACCCCGATACGGGGGAACCACCGGTTTGTCCCAGGGAGAATGGAGGGTTTTCGGGGTGGCACAGGGCAGGGATAAGAAGGTTGGAGGACCTGGTTGTGGATGGGTAGTTTGCGAGCCTGGGTGAGCTGGAGGAGAAGTACGGGCTCCCCCCGGGAAACACCTTTAGGTATCTACAGGTTAGGGCGTTTGCCAGGCGGCAAGTGGTGGAATTCCCGCTGCTGCCGCCATGCACGGTACAGGACAGGGTACTCTCGGGGGCGTGGGTCGGAGAGGGGAGGATTTTGGCAACATACCAGGTGATGCAGGAGGAGGAGGAGGCCTCGGTAGAGGAGCTGAAAGGTAAGTGGGAGGAGGGGTTGAGGGAGGAGATCGAGGAGGGGACGTGGGCAGATGCCCTAGGGAGGGTGAACTCTTCCTCTTCGTGCGCGATGCTCAGCCTCATACAGTTTAAGGTGCTGCACAGGGCACACATGACCGGGACAAGGATGAGCCGGTTTTTTGGGGGTGAGGACAGGTGTGTTAGGTGCTCAGGGGGCCCAGCAAACCACACCCATATGTTCTGGGCATGCCCATCGCTGGAGGAATTTTGGAATGGCGTAGCGAGGACGGTCTCGAGGGTGGTAGGATCCAGGGTCAAACCGGGCTGGGGGCTCGCAATATTTGGGGTTGCAGAGGAGCCGGGAGTGCAGGAGGCGAAAGAGGCCGGTATTCTGGCCTTTGTGTCCCAGGTAGCCCGGCGAAGGATTCTTCTTCAGTGGAAAAATGCGAGGCCCCCAAATGTGGAATCCTGGGTCAATGGTATGGCGGGGTTTATTAGATTTTGAGAGGGTGAAATTTGCCTTAAGGGGATCGGTGCAAGGGGTTTTCAGGCGGTGGCAACCCTCCTTAGGTTTCCTGGCAGAACGGTAGACAATGGTCGCAGCAACCCGGGCCGGGGGGAGTTCTATTTTATTTTTGTTTGTCTATACTGGGAGATCTGAGGGGGTGTATATATTTGTTATGTTCACTATGTGTTTTGGCGGTTGTTAATTTATTATTTATGTACAGGGGAGAGGGGGCACTGGGTTTTGTTTTGTATTTAATTCTATTGGGTTCATTTTACATTTTGTTGTTGATATTTTGTGAAATCTTTAATAAAAATTATTTTTTGAAAAAAATAAGTCTCTTGACTTGTAGGTCACCCTCAGCTTCACCATATAGACCACACCATACTTTACAGCCTTCACCTGTCCAAACGTCGCCTGCCTTCTCGCCAGCTTCTCCGTCAAGGCCTGGTATATTCGAATATCAACTCCTTCCTATTTCACCTCACACTTTTGCTTCGCCCAACTCAGGACCTTCTACTTGACATGAAATTTGTGAAAGCAAATTATAACCGCCCTTGGCAGCTCGTTTGCCTTCAGCTTGGTCCTGAGCGACCAATGAGCCCTGTCCATTTCATATTGGGAGGGTTCTTCCTCCTCCCCTAACAAGTCCGCAAGCATCTTTGTGAAGTACTCAGTCGGACTCAGGCCTTCCACCCCCTCAGGCAAGCCCACACTTGATACATTCTGCTACCTCGACCTATTCTCCAGGTCCTCCACCTTGGCTCTGAGTCCTTTGTTAGCCCCCCCCCCCCCCGGTGACACAGGCTCCGCCACCTTTCCTGCTGCCGGCTGACCTATTCACTCGACAGCGAACTTTCACTCGTCCCCTTCTTCCCAACGGCTTTTTTCTGGGTCTTCGACATTCCTCACCTTCCTTATGCCTTCCTACACAGTTTGTTCAAAACCTGCCCCTGGAACCGGGCATTAAACGCCCAAAAATCCAGAGCCTCGAGCAGGAGCTACCCAACGTGCGACTTCCACCTACATGCTGTCACCGGAAATCCGCCTGGTCGTTAAGCTTAACAAATGTTACCTGCATGCCAGTATCATAAACCTGCTCCAATAAATCAAGTTGAATTAGTTAAATATTTTAATGACCTGAAATTTTAGCAATTGTTTTCTCACATCAACCTTCCCTTAATCGGTATAGCAGGATATGCAGATTTGATGTCAAAGCACAGAAGGAGTCCATTCGGCCCACCCTGTCCGCACCAGCTCTCCAAATGAACAATTTACCTAGTGCCATTCCCTCTCCTCCTGCCTGTAACCCTGCACATTCTTCCTTTTCACATAACAGTCCAATTCCCTTTTGAATATTTTGATTAAATCTGCCGCCACCACACTCAGGCAGTGCATTCCAGGTCTTTAACCATCCACTTAATAAGTTTTTCCTCAAGTCCCTTTTGCTTCTTTTGCCAGTTATTTAAAAACTGTGCCCTCTCATTCTCGATATTTTCATGAGTAAGAACAGTTTCACCCTACTGACCTTGCCCTGACCCCTCATGATTTTGAATACTTACATCGAATCTCCTCTCAGCCTTCTCTTCAAGGAAAGCACAGCCCCAATTTCACCAATCTATCTTCATAACTGAGGTTCCCACGTCCCTCGAGTGGTTGTCTAAACCCTGAGACTTGGTTGAGGCCAAAATGCAGTTGACCGATATAATTTACAGATCTTATTGAAACAGTTCTGCATATTTATTTAGCTATAATTCAATTCAAATTGCAAAGTTGGAATTTTGTTTCTTATATTTCTGTGGTCATTAATGTACATTTGCCCTTTATTTCAGTTAAATAAAGAGTTCGCAATGATGCAACACTACTTTAATTAGAAGTGAACTGATGAAAAATGTAATCCATTTGATTTGAGAAACAGAATTGTTTTATTTTCAGTTTTAGTGATTTTAATTTGGTTTAGTAACTTCAGTTACTTGCTATGAAAAGCCAATCATTAGAGTTGCTTATGTCTTTTGAAAATAAAGTAAAGTCACCATAGTCCCAGATGACCATAGGCTGCTTTCCCCTTTGAGGGGGAGAGCTGACTGGTGGTGATTTAACCTAAGGATCATCAGACTTCAGGCGAGAGACAAGGTTGAGAAGGCGAGGCCTTCATGAATAACCCCAACCGGTACGGGAATTGAACCCACGCTGTTGGCCTCGCTCTGCATCACAAACCAGCTGTCCAGCTAACTGAGCTAAACCAGCCCTCCTTTGAAAATACTCTTTCATTGACAGCAACAAAAACGCCCCCTCCTATTCCTCATCTACATGCTACTACTCGGAGACAACATCCAAAAACACAGCATCAGTTTGCACTGGATGGATTCTCCGGCGGTGGCTGGGTTCCTGATCCGGCGGAGAATCAAATGTCGGGCAGAAAATGGGATCAGCGCCATTCCGATGCTCCAATCTCCCATCAGCAGAGGCAGTGAACTAACGCCCTGCAGCAGTGGGTGGATGGAAATGGATCATTTGCATCCAATTATCAGGCTTGAAGCCCGATTCTCCATGCCCCTTTAATGCTCCAGGACTCTCAACCGGGATTCATGCGGGTAGGGATTGGTGCAGATATTTCCAGGCGGGCCTTGGGCCAGTGGACCCTGCGGTGGGTCATGGCATCAAGGTTCCTTAGACAGCACCTTCCAAACCCACAACCAACACCATCTAGAAGGACAAGAGCAGCAGATACCTGGGAAGCCCACCAAGTCACTCACTGCCCTGACTTGGAAATATATCACCGTTCCTTCACTGTCGCTGGGGCAAAATCCTGAAACCCCCTCCTTAACAGCACAGTGGGTATACCTACATCTCAGGGACTGCAGCGGTTCAAGAAGGCAACTCACCCACAACCTTCTGAAGGGCAACTAGGGATTGGAAATAAATGCTGAACTAACCAGTGACACGCACATCCCATAACTGAATTTCTTTTAAAGTGTGGAAGGTAGGTGTCCCCCAAAGTCCATTGAACGGCTCGCCTTCCCACCCTCCCCCCACAATGCAAATCCTGCCCCCCAGCCCCTCCATCAAACTCCGATCAGAGCCCCCATCAGACCCCCCATCACATCACCCTTTACACCCCACCCATCAGACCCCAACAGAGAGCCCCCCCCCCCCCCACACACACACACATTAGACCTTCCATCAGAGACTCCTGTTTGAAATCTGAAGAGCAGTCCAGGCTGTAAGTTGAAAACCCACTGCATTTTCACTAACACTTTCTTAACATATGCCTCAGACAGAAGTGTTCAGAGCAGCAAGTGTCAGAGACTTCCTGGAAAGCACAGTACACTTCAAATGGCTTGAAATCTCTCAGCCACCTTTGAAATGCAGATCTTCCATTCAATTTCACACAGCAATACATTGCATTAGCCAATGATTGACAGTTTTATTACTCCAGAGACAGGGGCTTGATGGATTGTTCATTGATCTTTCCCTTCACGCTTGAATCTCTCTTACTCTGCTTTGATGCTGACCACAATGTTTATAAACACTCTTGCTATGATTCACAACACCTCACCACATCAACGGCAGCTGCGTGCTTCCTGCTGTAAAAAAGAGGAAGTCAAAGCATTGCTTTTTCGGGCAGGGGTCTATGATGGTGGGTCTCTGATGGGGTCTCTGAAGGGGGTCTGAAAGCGTCTCTGTTGGGGATCTGATGGGAGTCTGAAGGCGTCTCTGCTGTTGAGATTCTGATGGGGGATCTCTGATGGGGGTCTGAAGGGGTCTCTGTTGGGGGATCTCTGATGTGGGGTCTCTGATGGGGGGTCAGTTGGGAGTGGGGGCCAGGTCACCATCATGCATGTGTGCTGAGGGGGTATGAACCGGAAATCCCATGGTGGCGGGGGGAGGATGCCTCTACTTGTCAGAGCGGGTAGAGGGGGATGGGGGGGAGAGAGATTTATGTTGTGGGGGAGTACAGAGGGGTCATCATCAGATCGCGGTATAGGGCTGCCCACTCAAAATGACGGCCTGATACTGGGATTCCTCCCCGGCATGCAAAAATTTACATGGCAAAGGAAAATTTCAAACCAGGCCCTGCTCCTAGTGCCAGCAGAGACCCAGAGCGATTCTATTCCGGAGTAAGCGCACAGTCTCCCGAACGGAGAATCCTGCCCCACATGTTTGCTGATAACACCCAACTCTGCTTCACCACCTCCTCTCTCAACTACTCCACTCCACTCTAAATGATCAAATTTGTCCAACATTCAGTACTGGATGAGTTGATATTTCTTCCGACTAAATATTAGAAAGACAGAAGTCATAAAATCATTAAAGTGCAGAAGGAGGCCATTCGACTCATTGTGTCTGCACCAACCCTCCGACAGAACATCCTACCTTGGCCCAAACTCCCACCCTAACCCCGCAACCCCACCTAACCTTTGGATACTAAGGGGCAATGGCCAACCCACCTAACCTACACATCTTTGGTCTTTGGACTGTGGGAGGAAACTGGAGCACCCGGAGGAAATACACCCAAACACAGGGAGAATGTGCAAACTCCACAAACAGTCCCATGGGTGGAATTGAAACTGAGTCCCTAGCGCTGTAAGGCAGCAGTGCTAAGCACTGTGCCATCTTCTTGCCCTGGATCTCATTGGATGGAATCCTCTGCTCTCTCCGGTGTCAAGTTTGGAGGCGGGAAGGACATTTAATTGGGTGGGATGGTGGCACACCTGAACCCGCTACTTTGTAGCCTCCACCAGAATTAAGTTCTGGACGAAGACCCATGGTCAACCTTTCTGTCCTGCCACCAATTGAGGGCCTTAAGTGGCCAATTAATGACCACACAAGGACGTCATCTCCTGCCACTGCTATTAATCCAGCGGCAGATGGCAGATAAAACCATGCGGCCAACCTCTTACCTCCTGTGGTGGAGGGAGGGGAGATGGGTTCCTTGATCAAAGGCACTCAGTGCCTGAGTGAGGGACTGGACATCGGGAAGGGGGAAACTGCTGTGAGCAACTCCCCTGTACTTGCTGCTAACACCCCTGCAAACCTTGACCCGCGACCTCCTCCCGAAAATCTACCTGCCCCGTGACCTGGGTCGCTTCGTAATCCTGGGATTCTGGGTACCTGTCCATTCAGCTGTGGCCACGGATTCCCCAGTGATGCTGCTGAACAACAAATCTGTTGGCCCCTGATTAGCCAGCAGTTCACGGTAGGTGAACCATCTGCCCCTGGGGTATTGAGGAAAGGCCCATTTGTTGGCCTCGCAACTGCCTGATTACCGAGTAGTTGGGCAGGCCTTTCCAGAAAGGGAAGTACATACAGGTCTCTCACTGGCTCCACAGCCAGCAGGTGAGATCTTCAATACCTCAACAAGATTCCACAAAAATTCCATCCTTTTCCACCGGATCCATCCTTTTCTCTGGCAACTGTCTGAGACTGAAACAAATTGTCAGCAACATTGATGCCATATTTAACATCACAATGTCCTTTTGATCATATATTCAAACCATCACGAACACCGCTTATTTCCATCTTGCAACATTGCCGAACTCTGCTTCTGCCTCAACTCATCTTCAACTGAAAACTCATCCATGCCTCTGCTCCCTCTAAACTTAACTAGTCCAATGGGCTCCTGGATAACCATCTTGGGGCAAAGGATGGAATTTTGGTGCAATCTTGTTGAGGCATTGAGGATCTCACCTGATGGCCGTGGAGCCTGTGTGAGACCTTAACTTCCTCTTTCTGGAAAGGCCTGCCCAACCACTAGCTAAACTTGAGCTCACCCAAAACTAACCCAACTCACATCAGGTCAATTCACACACAATCCCTGTGCTCATCATTGGCTCCTGGTTAAGCAAGGGAGATGGCAGTGTAGTGGTAATGTCACTAATCTAATAATCCAGAGGCCCAGGCCAATGCTCTTGAGGACAGGGGTTCAAATCACACCCCAGCAGCTGGTTGAATTTAAATTCAATTCATAAACCTGAAATATAAAGCTACTCTGAGTAATCATGGGTGGGATTCTCCCATCCCGCGGCAGGGTGTCCACGCAGGAGTAAACGCTGTCGCGTTTTACGACGGCGTGAACGGGCCGCTGCTAGGAGTAATTCTGGCCCCTACAGAGGGCCAGCACAGCGCTGAGCGTGTTGTTATGTAATCTGGAATAACACAGCCTGCCACTTGATGCAGTTTTGAGTAAAAGATGCTCCAGACTTTGAAGTGAGTTCAATGTGTTTTATTGAGCTATTAGCACAGTTCTCAATGAGTTCGACTCTCTGCTAATCTAAATGTAGTAACTCAGTCTGACTGAACCAGCCTTGCTCTAAGCCACGTGCTGGGGTATGATGCTGAGGATACACCCTGTCTCACTCTGTAGATGTTGATCTGTGGAAAGAGGCAGGGTGTGAGTGCCTCATCCCTTTTATAGTGAGATACCACCCCTGAGTGTCCTGACTGCTCATTGGTCGTGTCCTATTCTATGTGTTCATTAGCTGCATGTTTGCATATCATGACATCTCCCCTTTTTTAAAATGTTTTGTTGGCGTATGTGAATGTATTTACATGTGAATGAGTCTGTCTAACGTGACTGACGGAGGACAACAGAACCGAGCAAACAAAACAAACGTTCACAAGTCCAGTCTCTGAGGCTTGCGTCTGATTCTGGTCGACCGCCGGAGATGTGGCGGAGGGGATGACGGCGCCTTGACAGGCGGGATGGAAGCCTAACTGGTGGCCTCGTGGTGCGAGGTATCAGGAGGTGGCAATTCAATATATGGAAATGGAGGAGAAAGTGGTTGCGGGCAGGCAACTTTGCCCAACCATCGATTCCTTTGCACGATGGAGCCATCAGCCATACGTACAACATAAGAGCGGGGCGCGGCCTGTCAAACAACGACAGCCGGGGCAGACCACCCACCATTTGGTATCTTGATCCTGACAGTGTCTGCCAGGGATAGCACAGCCAGATCGGTGGCATGGGCATCATAGCCCTGCTTTTGAGGGTCTCTGAGCTGCTGCATCTTCTGCAGCACCAGGAGGTGATCCAGGTCGGGCAGGTGTATGGCTGGAAGCGTCGTCCGCAGGTCCTTGTTCATCAGGAGTTGAGCCGGCGACATGCCAGTGGAGAATGGAGTCACCCTGTACGCGAGCAGTGCAAGGTGTATGTCGGACGCAGAGTCTGTGGCCTTGCTGGTGAGCTGTTTCACAATGTGTAGCGCACAAAGACTCCGTGAGACGAATAGAGTGAAGTCGATGAGGCTTTATTAAGCGTGTCTGTTCCCCCGCAGCTCGATAGTAGAATGGCCTGCGGGGGAGGACTCCGGCTTCTTATACTCCGCCTTCAGGGCGGAGCTAGAGGTCAACGGCCAACCAGGACCCGGGATCTGTCAGCCAATGACATTAGGGCTTCCAGTCCCACATGACCCCTAATACATACTACCACATTCACCCCTTGTCAAAAATGAACCCGGCGGGGTGATGCTTCGCATGGTGGAAAGGGTTTACAGGGCTGGTCCTGGGAGGAAAACATTCATATGGCAATACAGTATGTACAATTTTGTCCTGTTTCAACTATTTACAGAAGGTATCGGGAGAAAAGCAAAACGTTCTTGTGAAAAGTCCATATATTGACTTAGATCGACGCCACGAGTCGGTCAGGCGGTCTGGTCGTCCGTGTCGATCGCCTCGTCCCCGATGGTGGTGGTGGTGCTTGTACCGGTGTTGTCGTCTCCGGGAGCCTTACGGTTTCAGCTTGGGCTTTATTCTTGGTCGGGCCTGAGGGGAGGGGAACCGATCCTCCTGGGAAGGGGGCGGTCGCGGGGTGCGGCGGTGGCAGGAAGGGGGGGGGGGGTTGGGTGAATGGTGTCGGGGGTGTGTGTGTGTTGCCGGCGGGCGCCAGATCCCGCAGGGAGACCGTGTCCTATCGGCCGTCGGGGTACTCCACGTAAGCGTACTGCGGGTTCGCGTGGAGGAGGTGAACCCTTTCGACCAACGGGTCCGCCTTGTGTGCCCGCACATGCTTTCGGAGCAAGATGGGTCCTGGGGCCGCCAGCCAGGTCAGCTGCGACGTTCCAGAGGAGGACCTCCTAGGGAAGACCAGGAGACGCTCATGAGGCGTTGGATTAGTGCTCGTACATAATAGCGACCGGATGGAGTGGAGAGCGTCCGGGAGGACCTCCTGCCACCGTGAAACTGGGAGGTCCCTGGACCGTAGGGCCAGTAGGACGGTCTTCCAGACCGTGCCGTTCTCCCTCTCTACTTGCCCGTTCCCCCGGGGGTTGTAGCTGGTCGTCCTGCTTGAGGCTATGCCCTTGCTGAGCAGGAACTGGCGCAGCTCGTCATCATGAAAGAGGACCCCCTGTCGCTGTGGACGTATGCGGGGCAACCGAACAGTGTGAAGATGGTGCTCAGGGCTTTAATGACTGGCCGCGGTCATGTCAGAGCAGGGAATGGCGAATGGGAAGCGGGAGTATTCGTCCACCACATTAAGGAAGTATGTGTTGCGGTCGGTGGAGGGGAGGGGCCCTTTGAAATCCAGACTAAGGCGTTCAAAGGGGCGGGAAGCCTGAATCAGGTGCGCACCATCCGGCCTGAAAAAATGCGGTTTGCATTCCGCGCAGATGTGGCAGTCCCTTGTGACTGTACGGACCTCCTCTAAAGAGTATGGGAGGTTGCGGGACTTGATAAAGTGGAAAAACCGAGTGACCCCCGGGTGGCGGAGGTCCTCGTGGAGGGTTTGGAGGCGGTTAATTTGTGCGTTGGCACATGTGCCGCGGGATAGGGCATCGGACGGCTCGTTCAGCTTTCCGGGACGATACAAGATCTCGTAGTTGAAGGTGGAGAGCTCGATCCTCCTCCTTAAGATCTTGTCGTTTTTGATTTTGCCCCGCAGTGCATTATCGAACATGAAGGCTACCGATCGTTGGTCGGTGAGGAGAGTGAATCTCCTGCCGGCCAGGTAATGCCTCCAATGTCGCACAGCTTCCACTATGGCTTGGGCTTCCTTTTCCACTGAGGAGTGGCGGATTTCTGAAGCGTGGAGGGTTCGGGAGAAAAAGGCCACGGGTCTGCCCGCTTGGTTAAGGGTGGCCGCTAGAGCTACGTCGGAGGCGTCGCTCTCGACCTGGAAGGGGAGGGACTCGTCGATGGCGCGCATCGTGGCCTTTGCGATATCCGCTTTGATGCGGCTGAAGGCCTGGCAAGCCTCTGTCGACAGAGGGAAGGTCGTGGTCTGTATTAGGGGGCGGGCCTTGTCTGCGTACTGGGGGACCCACTGGGCGTAGTATGAAAAAAACCCCAGGCAGCATTTCAGGGATTTTGAGCAGTGCGGGAGGGGAAATTCCATGAGGGCGCGCATACGTTCGGGGTCGGGGCCTATTATCCCAATGCGCACTACGTAGCCCAGAATGGCTAGCCGGTTGGTGCTAAAAACGCACTTGTCCTCGTTGTACGTGAGGTTCAAGGCTTTGGCGGTCTGGAGGAATTTTTGGAGGTTGGCGTCGTGGTCCTGCTGGTCGTGGCCGCAGATGGTTACATTGTTGAGATACGGGAACGTGGCCCGCAACCCATGTTGATCAACCATTCGGTCCATCTCCCGTTGGAAGACCGAGACCCCGTTTGTGACGCCAAATGGGACCCTTAGGAAATGGTATAATCGCCCGTCTGCCTCGAAGGCTGTGTACTTGCGGTCACTTGGGCGGATGGGGAGCTGATGGTAGGCGGACTTGAGGTCCACGGTGGAGAAGACTTTATATTGGGCAATCCGATTGACCATGTCGGATATGCGGGGGAGAGGGTACGCGTCTAGTTGTGTGTACCTGTTGATGGTCTGGCTATAGTCTATGACCATCCTTTGTTTCTCTCCTGTCTTCACTACTACCACCTGTGCTCTCCAGGGACTATTGCTGGCCTGGATTATGCCTTCCTTTAGTAGCCGCTGGACTTCGGACCGAATGAAGGTCCGGTCCTGGGCGCTGTACCGTCTGCTCCTAGTGGCGACGGGTTTGCAATCCGGGGTGAGGTTCGCAAACAAGGACGGGGGTTGCACCTTGAGGGTTGCGAGGCCGCAGATAGTGAGTCGGGGTATTGGGCCGCCGAATTTGAACGTAAGGCTCTGTAGATTGCACTGGAAATCTAATCCCAGTAATGTGGGGGCGCAGAGTTGGGGAAGGACGTGTAGTTTGTAGTTTTTGAACTCCCTCCCTTGCACCGTTAGGGTAACTATGCAGAAACCTTGGATCTGTACGGAGTGGGATCCTGCAGCTAGGGAAATCTTTTGTGCGCTGGGATAGGTGGTCAAGGAACAGCGTCTTACCGTGTCGGGGTGGATAAAGCTCTCCGTGCTCCCGGAGTCGACTAGGCATGGTGTCTCGTGCCCGTTTATTAGCACCGTTGTCGTCGTCGTCTGGAGTGTCCAGGGCCGAGCTTGATCGAGCGTAATTGAAGCGAGACGTGGTTGTAGGAGTGGAGCGTCTTCCTCGAACCCCGTGGAGCCGTCGACACTGGGGTCCGTTGTTGCCGTCCCAGATGGCGTTGGGGATGAACCAAATGGCTGCCCCCATACATCGCACATGGCTGGGGGGTCACAAGGTGGCGGCGGGGGTGGACAAAATGGCCGCCCCCACGCGTCGTACAGGTCTGGGGTGGTCCAAGATGGCGGCGCCCTTCCTCCCCTTGTGGTGGCCGGGACCCAAAATGGCGGCGTCTGCGGGTTGCACATGGGGCGCTGGGGGGGTTTGGGAGCGTGAGGACCGCGCGGGGCTCCCTCATCTCTGGGGACAGCGGTGGTCGGGACCCAAATTGGTAGCGCCGGCGGGTCATACGTGGGGACGGGGGGGGGGGGGGGGGTGTTGGGGAGCGTAAGCGGCGTGCAGGGCTCCCTGTTCTCCCGGGACCGCGGTGGTCGGGACCCAGAGCGGCTGCGCCTGCGGGTCGTACATGGGGCGCTGGGGGGGGTTGGGGAGCGTAAGCGGCTTGCAGGGCTCCCTGTTCTCCCGGGACAGCGGCGACCTCGCGGGACCGGCACACAACCGCGAAATGGCCCTTTTTCCCGCAGCTCTTGCAGATTGCTGCGCGGGCCGGGCAGCGCTGCCGGGGGTGTTTCGCCTGGCCGCAGAAATAGCAGTGGGCGCCCCCGGTGCGACTTGGCGTTTGGACCGCGCAAGCCTGTGGGGTGTCCGGGGGGGGGGGGGCGGGGGGTTTGTCGCGACGGGTACGTACGGAGCCCAATGGGCTGCCGCGCGGTCGGGGCCGTAGGCGCGGGTATTACGCGCGGCCACGTCTAGAGAGGCTGCTAGGGCCCGTGCCTCTGAGAGTCCTAGCGACTCTTTTTCTAGAAGTCTTTGGCGGATTTGGGAGGAATTAATACCTGCCACAAAAGCATCGCGCATTAACATGTCCGTGTGTTCATTTGCGTTCACCGAAGGGCAGCTGCAGGCTCGTCCCAAAATCAGCAGCGCGGCGTAGAATTCGTCCATCGATTCTCCGGGACTTTGCCGTCTCGTCGCGAGCTGGTAGCGAGCGTAGATTTGGTTAACTGGGCGGGCGTAGAGACTTTTCAGTGCTGCGAACGCCGTCTGGAAATCCTCCGCGTCTTCGATGAGGGAGAAAATCTCCGTGCTTAACCTCGAGTGCAGGACCTGTAGTTTTTGGTCTTCTGTGACCCGGCCGGTGGCTGTTCTGAGGTAGGCCTCAAAACAAGTCTGCCAGTGCTTGAAGGCTGCTGCCGCGTTCACTGCGTGGGGGCTGATCCTCAGGCATTCCGGGATGATCCTGAGCTCCATAGTCCTTTTTAGGCACGCTTAATAAATTGTAGCGCACAAAGACTCCGTGAGACGAATAGAGTGAAGTCGATGAGGCTTTATTAAGCGTGTCTGTTCCCCCGCAGCTCGATAGTAGAATGACCTGCGGGGGAGGACTCCGGCTTCTTATACTCCGCCTCCAGGGCGGAGCTAGAGGTCAACGGCCAACCAGGACCCGGGATCTGTCAGCCAATGACATTAGGGCTTCCAGTCCCACATGATCCCTAATACATACTACCACACAATGTGCCCCCCTTTCTCGACTTTTCCATTAGACTGCGGATAGTGCGGACTGTAGATGACATGCTGGAAATTGTATGACCTGGCAAACGTGGACCATTCTCGACTTCTAAAGCACGGGCCATTGTCGCTCATGACGGTGATTGGGATGCCATGCCTTGAGAACGTCTCCTTACAGGCTTTGATGACGGTCCGAGAGGTGAGGTCCGGGAGCTTCAGCACCTCAGGGTAATTTGAGAAATAGTCGATGATGAATACGTAGTCGCGACCATTCGCATAAAAGAGCTCGATGCCAACCTTGGACCACGGAGAGGTCACTATGTCATGCTGTTGGAGCATCTCCTTGCTCTGCGCTGGCTGGAACCGCTGACAGGTAGCACAGTTCAGGACCATGTCCGTGATGTCCTGGCTGATGCCGGACCAGTAGACGGCTTGCTGGCCTCTGCGTCTGCACTTCTCGACGCCCAGATGTCCCTCATGCATCTGGCGCAGCACCAAGCTCTGGAGACTGAGTGGAATGACAATCCTGTCCAGCTTGAGGAGGATACCATCAATCACCGTCAGGTCATCCTTCACATTGTAAAATTGTGGGCACTGCCCTTTCTGCCAGCCATTGGTGAGGTTGTGGATGACGCGCTGCAAGAGGGGGTCTTTGGCTGTTTCATCACGGACGAGAACTACCTTCTCATCTGTCACCAGGAGAGTGCTAGCACACAGCTGCACCTGTGATTCGATGTGCTGGATGATCTCCAGCGGCTCACTGGGCAAGGTGACGCAGCGGGACAATGCATCAGCGATGATGAGCTCCTTGCCAGGTGTGTACACCAAGTTGAAGTCATACCTCCTAAGTTTAAACAGGATTCTCTGCAACCGAAGCGTCATGTCGTTCAGGTTCTTGTGGATGATGTGGACCAGAGGCCTATGATCCGCCTCGACAGTGAATGTCGGCAGGCTGTAGACATAATCACGACATTTGAGGACGCCGGTGAGAAGACCAAGCACTCCTTCTCAATCTGTGCATATCTGGTTTCAGTGGGCGTCATCGCCCTTGATGCATAGGCTACTGCTGCCCAGGATGATGTGTTATCTCATTGAAGCAACACCGCACCGATGCCATCCTGATTCGCATCTATGGATATCTTTGTCTCCCGGTCCTGGTCGAAGAATGCCAGGACTGGTGCAGGGGTGAGCTTGGCTTTCAGCTCCAGCAACTCTGTCTGGTGCGCCGTCTTCCACTCAAAGGCAGTTGACTTTTTCACCAGGTTGCGTAGGCCCGTGGTGTGTGTGGCCATGTTTGGAATGAACTTGCACAGAAAATTTACCATACCCAAGAAGCGCAGCACCGCCTTTTTGTCCTCGGGGACCTTCATCGCCTCGATGGACTTGCTTTTGTCTGTGTCCAGGCGCACACCATGCTGTGAGATCTGGTCACCTAGGAACTTGAGCGTCGATGTGCCAAAACAACATTTGGACCTGTTTAACTTTAGGCCGTTGGCACGTACACGGCGGAATACCTTCTGGAGACGGGACACATGTTCTTCAGGGGTGGTGGGCCATATGAAGATGTCGTCCATGTACACACGAACCCCTTCAATGCCTTCCATCATCTGCTCCATGATGCGATGGAATATCTCCGATGCTGAGATGATGCCAAATGGCATGCGATTGTAGCAGTATCTGCCAAAAGGCGTGTTGAAGGTGCAGAGCCTTCTGCTGGACTCTTCCAGCTGGATTTGCCAAAATCCCTGTGATGCATCCAATTAGGTGAAGAAGCGCGCGTGTGCTATCTCACTCGTGAGTTCCTCATGCTTCGGGATGGGGTAGTGTTCCTGCATGATATTCTTATTGAGATCCTTGGGATCAATGCAGATGTGCAGGTCCCCCGAAGGCTTCTTTACGTACACCATCGAGCTGACCCAGTCAGTCGGTTCAGTGACCTTGGATATGATGCCTTTTTGCTGAAGATCCTTGAGCTGTGCCTTCAGGCGCTCTCTCAGTGGAGCAGGGACTCGTCGTGGTGCGTGGATCACTGGCTTGGCATCAGGTCGTAGCAGAATCTTGTATCGATACGGCAGTGTGCCCATCCCGTTGAACACATCTGGATACTGGGCGAGGATGTCGTCGATGCCGGCCTGAAGATCCATATGGGAGGATGTTGTGGTGTAAACCCTTCGAATGAGGTTCAGCTGCTTGCAGGCATGTGCACCGAGTAGGGATGCCCTGTCCGGCTTAACAATTTCAAAGCGTGACCGTGCTTGTGTGTGTCGGCTGGATACCTGCAGATGGCAGGATCCCAGTGCCATGATGGCATTCCCGTTGTAATCCAGGAGCTTGCAGGCAGCTGGAAGGACCATGGGGGGCTTCTTAATGCGTCTGAAGTCTGCCTGTGAGAGGAGGTTGGCAGAGGCACCTGTGTCCAGCTTGAACTGGATGGGGCAGTGGTTGACCTTCATCACTGCTCGCCATTCGTCCTCGGAATCCACAGCTTGGATGGATTGGACTTGCGATGTGTCTGGTGTGGCATATTCACATATTGTAATAATGCCCACACGGTAGGCATTGTCCAGGCATTCAGCATCTGGATCCGTTGCACTGCCGGGATCAGAATCCTGTAGGCGCTGTTGCACACTCAGGATGCGCCGACGTCGGAATTGGGAGCGCTGGCTCCAGACTGGTGGTGCAGATCTGCACAGGGCTGCATAGTGGCCTGGCTTCCCGCAGTTTAAACAGCGTCTGCCTCTTGCAGGGCAGTGTTTCTTTAAATGGGCGGTGCCACAGTTCGAACATGTCATGACGTCGGCGTCCTGACGCTCCGTGCGGCGTTGCACATGCGCAGTGCGGTTCTCAGATGGCTGCACCTGCGCAGTGCGGGTTTCGGCCGCTTCGTTATCCCGTTTGCATCGCGCATGCGTCGGGCCCCGGGAAGAGCGCTCGAAATGGCCGCTTTCTTCGGTGTTGAGGCGCTGCATCCGGGAGATGGCCTGCACACTCGCCGCCTCGTGGGAGGCTAGTCTATCTTTTTCTGCCGTTTTGTACTGGGAATAGCGATTTTTAGTGTGCTCATGCACTGTGCATATTTCAATCGCGACTGGCAGGATCATATGCTTGATCTTCAGTAACTGCTCTCTCAGAGGATCAGAGTGAACTCCAAAAGCGATTTGGGCTCTGATCATGGAGTCAGTGATATCACCAAAGTTGCAGGATTGCGCTAGCATTTTAAGGTTAGTTAAATATGAGGTGAAGGATTCGTCTTTACCTTGCAATCGCTGCTTGAATATGTAGCGCTCGAAGATTTTGTTGGTGTCCACCTCATAGTGGCTGTCAAACTTGTCCAGGATGGTCTGAAACTTTGACTTGTCCTGGTCTTCGGCGAAGTGAAAGGAGTTGAATATTTCCAAGGCGTGATCACCCGCTGTGGTGAGAAGAAGAGCTATCTTCCGTGCATCAGACGCACCATTGAGGTCTGATTCGTCGATGTAAAGCTGAAATTTCTGCTTGAATGTCCGCCAGTTGGCACTGAGATTGCCGGAGGTCCTGAGCTGGTGAGGAGCCTGAATCTTTTCCATTGTGCCGGTATACAGTCGCTGGTCGTCACGGATCTTGCTGAGTTGAACTAACTAGATTGAACAGACACCTGGTATCATGTTGTGTTATGTAACTTGCAATAACACAAGCTGCCACTTGATGCAGTTTTGAGTAAAAGATGCTGCAGACTTTGAAGTGAGTTCATTGTGTTTTATTGAACTATTAGCACAGTTCTCAATGAGTTTGACTCTCTGCTAATCTAAATGTAGTCACTCAGTCTGACTGAACCAGCCTTGCTCTAAGCCACGTGCTGGGGTGTGATGCTAAGGATACACCCTGTCTCACTCTGTAGATGTTAGTCTGTGGAAAGAGGCGGGGTGTGAGTGCCTCATCCCTTTTATAGTGAGATATCACCCCTGAGTGTCCTGACTGCTCATTGGTCGTGTCCTATTCTATGCGTTCATTAGCTGCATGTTTGCATATCATGACAGAGCAGTTCGCGCTGCTCTAACGTGCGCATGCGCAGTGGCCTCCTTCAACGCGCCGGCGCCGATGCACCATGGCGCAGGGCTACAGGGGCCGGCGCGTAGGAAAGGAGGCCCCCAGCCAGAGAGGCCAGCCTGCTGATCGGTGGGCCCCGATCGCGGGCCAGGCCACATTGGAGGCCACCCTGGGGTCAGACCCCCCCCCCCACAGGCCGCCACTTGACCCTTCCACGCTGTGGTCCTGCTGGCCCAGAGCAGGTTAGAACGGCGCCGGCGGGAGTTGGTTCTTCTCTTACGGCCGCTCGGCCCACGTGGGCCGGAGAATCGGCGGGCGCGCCGCATAATGAGCCCGCGACCGGCGCCGCGCCAACCACGGCGGCGCCAATGGGGCCGATTCTCCGTGTGTCGGCGTCGGGGCGGTGTGGCCCGGTCACGGGGATTCCCCGGCCCGGCCCAGGGTTGGAAGAATCCAGCCACCGCGGTGTCCATGACAGCTATCATTGATGGTTTTAAAGATCCATCTGCTTCAGTTGGGAAGGAAATCTGTCAACTTTATTGGGTCTGGAGTCACATCTTGGTCAGATCTACATGTGACTCCAGACCCACAGCGATGTGGCTGACTCTTAACTGCCCTCTGAAATGGCCTATCAAGCTAACTAGTTCAAGGACAATTTGGGATGATTAATAAAACTGGTTTTGCAAGTGAGGCCCACATCCCATGAAAGAATAAAGAAAAATGCCTTGATTTAAAAATTCTCACTCTTGTTTTCAGATTCCTCCATGGCCTCAGCCCTCCCTATCTCTGTAACCTCCAGCCCTACAACCCTCCAGGATATCTGCGCAGTTCCAGTTCTGGCTTCTTGAGCACCCCCAATTTTAATGCCTCCAACATTGATGGCTGTGACTTCAGCTGCTAAAGCACAAGGCTCTGGAATTCCCTTCTTGCATCAATCCACCTCAGTTCCTCATTTTCCTCCTATGTCTTTGATTAAGATTTAGGTCATCTGCTCTGATACCTCCTTGTGTGGCACAATGTCAAATTTTGTTTTATAATGCTCCTGGGAAGTACCTTGAGATATTTTACCACATTAAAGGTGTGAAATAAAGACAAGTTGTTGTTGTGTACCTTCACAATTCTTTATGCAACAAAAAGCGCAGGTTATGAATTTGGTCTATGCCAGCAACAGAAAACGGGTTCCTACCAAACAGGCAGCTAAATTTTATTTTCTATTGACTTGGAGAAAATTGCCAAATTAAATTTTAAACCAAGGAAAAGCAAGAAAACAAGTCTCCAATAAGGGTTTGAACTATCATCCTGTGAACTCTGATGGAAAGAGGATTGGGCACGTAGTGAAATTGGCTGCCACATTGCACCAAATGCTGGTGTGGGCCAATTTCACCCACATTGTTTTTCCCAATAGAGATGACAGTTTGGGTATTATTTTGGGTTCCAATTAATTCAAAGTTAAGGGGCGGGATTCTCCGTTGGCTGACGCCGAAATCAGGAAACGCGATTGGGCGGGGAATAGGTTCAGACGCCTAAATCGCTGCGGGCGTCGATTTGACGCCAAATCACAATTCTCCATCACCTCGACAGCAGGGTCAATGAATTCCAGAAAGTAAGTACAGTAAACACCGTTGGCATGTCATTAGCGAGCCCGACCCGGTATTCTCCGGGGCCTCCGCGATTCTCCGCCTCCCATGGGCTGAGTTTCCGACGGTTCACTTGTGCTTTTAAAAATCGTGAAACCGGCGTCGTGGCTGATGAGGGAGGAAGCTGCCCTTAACAGGTGCGGAATGGGACCTGTCTGGGATCTCATAGACCTCAGTGCACAAGTGCATCTGTTACGTCACAGAGACGCTATGTGCCCAGTCAGCACAATATACCCACTTCAATGTGGACCGAGCCCACCAAGATGCCTAGGCAGCAGGGTTCACCGCCATCGCCACCATGCCCCGGGTCCAGAGGGTGATCGACGGGATGCATATCCCCCTAAGAGCACCTGCAGATGACAGTCAGCCCAACACAAACTGAATGGGGTTCCACTTGATGCGCGTGCAGCTGATATATAACCATCAGAAGCCCATTATTCACCTCTGCAACCGATACCCGGGCAGTGTGCACGACGCCTTCATCCTGCCACACTCGATGATTCCTGACTTGTACTCCCTTTCTGGCGAGCCCAAACAAGCCCATGTTCTCACATTGATCTGACAGAACACTGGGGCAGATTGTAACAGTGTGAACAGGTGTTTAATGTGACAACGTATATACAGTTTTATGTCCGATGCCCTATCACTAAACTGTGCCTTGCACCCATGCCAACTTAACTGGTATCTGACTTTCTGGCCTTACGGGCCCTACGTCTTGTTCGATTCCCAGATGGTACATAGAGTACATAGATGGGAATAGAGGGATACGGACCCAGGAAGTGTAGAAGATTGTAGTTTAGTTGGGCAGCATGGTCGGCATGGGCTTGGAGGGCCGAAGGGCCTGTTCCTGTGCTGTACATTTCTTTGTTCTTTGTTCTAACAGGAGTGGAGGCGTTGGTGGCCAGGCCTGAATGGGCCTGTAGGTGTAGGATGCTCGCTGACAATCCCTCATGTAGTCCCTGGTTTTGCAACTGCATTTCCACAATCGATGGGACTGTCCGTTCCAGAAGTCCGAAACCCGAGACTTCCGGTGGCGACTATGAGGGAGTAGGTCGCACATTTGGTGGCTCCCGTTTCGGTCGGACCTTTGGACCTTTTCCCCCGACTGTTTTGTGCTTTTGAGCACGGAACTGGAAAGCAATAGTACTCAGGCACTGAACCCAGAGTTGTATGGACTTAAGAAGCCGGAGGGACCGTAAACAGCAGAAGAAGTGGTCGAGTAAGGGCACAATGGAGGCTGTGAGAGAGACCAGCATGGCTGGTGTTCAGAACAAGGAGCCGACAGCCCAGCCTACAATTGAGCAGCTGCTACAGGCCATGCAGGAGGAGGGCTTTTTAGCTCTGAAGCGCGATAATTTGGAGCCGCTCCAGAAGTCGATGGACCGATTGGGAAAAAAGGCTGGATGATCAGGCTGAGAAGCTTCAGAAGCTGGAGAAGGCGGTGGAGGAGCAGGCAGACTTTCAAACGGTGGCGGACGTGGAGATTCGGAGGCTGAGGGATCAGCCAAAAATGCTCCTGGAAAGGCTGGAGGACCTGGACAACAGATGTCGCTGGCAGAATGTAAGAATTGTTGGCCTCCCGGAGGGGGCTGAGGGGCTGGATGCCGCGCTTTTGTGGAGGATATGGTTCAGAAGCTGCTGGGGAATGAGGTGTTCCCTCGCCCGCCGGTGGTGGACAGGGCACACAGAGTGCAGGTGAGGCAGCCGCGACGAGGGGTCCCGCACGAGCGATGGTGGTCTCGTTCCACAGGTACCTGGACAAGGAGCGGGTTCTGCAATGGGCCAAGAGCACACAAAGCTGTACCTGGGACAATAGCACCCTGCGTGTTTACCAAGACCTGAGCACTGAGGTGGCCAGGAGGAGGGGAGGCTACAGGCAGGTGAAGGAGATTTTGTACAAGAACAAGGTGAAATTCGGGCTGCTGTTTCCGGCGCGACTGTGGGTTACGTATGAGAGCCAGCACCACTATTTTGAGGAACCCGAGGAGGCGATGGACTTTGTTAAGAAGCAAGGGCTGGCACTGAGCTGAGGACTCTTGGACTCATGGTAGAACTTTTAAGTCTATTTTGTTTCTCTCGCTTTGGGAGATGCCTGCATGCTTGGATCGTTCTTTTAGTTTTTTGACCTTTTTAGGTTGATGTATTTTGGTTGCGATGTGTTTTTCTTGTTCTTTTTCGTGGCTTCCCTAAATGTTTCCTTTTTGGGGTCTCTTGTTGGGTTGGAGGTTTGGTAGGGGGAAAATAAAAAAGAAAATAGTTTAAAAGGTGTGGTTATGATGGGGGCTTCGAGGGAATTTTTTGCCATCTTTTTCTGTGTGTGGAGGGGAAGGGCTGAGAGTGCCTGGTACTTCTTGGGCGGGATTCTCCGACCCCCCGCCGGGTCGGAGAATCGCCGGGGGGCTGGCGTGAATCCCGCCCCCGCCGGTTGCCGAATTCTCCGGCACCGGATATTCGGCGGGGGCGGGAATCGTGCCGCGCCGGTTGGCGGGACCCCCTGGCGATTCTCCGGTCCGGAGGGGCCGAAGTCCCGCTGCTGGAATGCCTGTCCCACCAGCGTGGATTAAACCACCTCTCTTACCGGCAGGACAAGGCGGTGCGGGCGGGCTCCGGGGTCCTGGGAAGGCGCGGGGTGATCTGGCCCCGGGGGGTGCCCCCACGGTGGCCTGGCCCGCGATCGGGGCCCACCGATCCGCGGGCGGGCCTGTGCCGTGGGGGCACTCTTTTCCTTCCGCCTTCGCAGTGGTCTCCACCATGGCGGAGGCGGAAGAGACCCCCTCCACTGCGCATGCGCGGGGATGCCATGAGCGGCCGCTAACGCTCCCGCGCATGCGCCGCCTGGCAAAGTAATTTCCGCGCCAGCTGGCGGGGCACCAAAGGCCTTTCCCGCCAGCTAGCGGGGCGGAAATCAGTCCGGCGCGGGCCTAGCCCCTCAAGGTTAGGGCTCGGCTGCTCAAGATGCGGAGGATTCTGCACCTTTGGGGCGGCGCGATGCCGGACTGATTTGCGCCGTTTTTGGCGCCGGTCGGCGGACATCGCGCCGATTACGGAGAATCCCGCCCCTTATCTCTATCTGTTTGATCTAAATTGCACTATTGTAGGGGATGTCTTTGACTTGTATAGCGAATGTATTTAAGCAGGGCTGGTTTGGGGATGTGGTATGGATGGCCCGGGTGGAGGGGAGCCAGAGAACAATGGCTGAGAGATGCGCTGGAGCCGAAGCGGGGAGCCACCAGGTTAGCTGGGTGGGCTAGTCAATGGAAGCCACGTGGGGGGGATTCATACAGTTAGACTAGAGCAGGGGTAAGGTGGTAGGATGGTGTTACTATGGGGGAGGGGGGGAAGTTGATCTGACGAAGATGGAAACGACATGGCAACAGTGAGGAGATCATGGGTGGAGCCGGCCAGGAGGCGGGCCAGAGGAAGCGCGACACATGGCTGGGGGGCTGGCCAAGGAAAGGGGATGGCTGATCGGCAAAGGGGGGGCGAAGTGTCCCCCAACCAGGCTGATCACCTGGAATGTTAGAGGGTTAAACGGGCCAGTGAAAAGGGCGGGTGTGTTTGCGCATTTGCGGGTTCTGAAGGCGGACGTAGTCATGCTGCAGGAGACGCACCTGAAAGTGGCAGACCAGGTTAGGTTGAGGAAGGGCTGGGTTAGCCAGGTCTTTCATTCGGGGCTCGACACTAAGACTAGGGGGACCGCGATCCTGATTAATAAAAGGGTTCAATATGAGGCGGAGGATACAGTTGCAGACGGGGGCGGCAGATTTGTTATGGTTAGGGGTAAGCTCGAAGGGGTGAGAGCAGGCTTGGTCAGTGTGTATGCCCCTAATTGGGACGATGTGGATTTTATCAGGAGGTTGCTAGGGAAGATCCCCGACTTGGACTCACGCAAACTGATCATGGGTGGGGACTTTAACACAGTCCTGGACCGGAGCCTGGATAGGTCGTCTTCAAAAACGGCAGGTTGCCAGTGATGGCAAAGGAACTGAGCGGGTCTATGGAGCAAATCGGGGAGCTGATCCGTGGAGATTTAGCCGGCCATCGGCGAGGGAGTTTTCGTACTACCCCCACGTCCATAAGGTGTATTCCCAAATTGATTTCTTTGTCATGAGTAGGGACTTGCTGTCCGGGATGATGGGGGCAGAATATTTGGCAATTACCATATCGGACCATTCTCCGTATTGGGTAGAACTACGGATTTGTAAGGATAGCTTTCAGCTCCCACAATGGAGGTTGGAAGTTGGATTGCTTGCGGACGAGGCGGTGTGTGAGAGGCTGAGGAAATGCATGCAGAATTACCTGCAGGTAAATGATACCGAAGAAGTCTCAGCAGCGGTGCTCTCAGTGGTGAGAAGGGAGCTGATCTCAATCCGGACCCATAGGGACAGGTCAGACAGGGCAGAAACGCACCGACTGGTTCAGGAAATTTTACGGACAGACAGGAGCTACGCCGAGTCCCCGAGGCCAGAGTTACTCAGGAAACGACAGAGGCTGCAGGCCGAGTTTGGGGTATTGACTACAGGCAAGGCTGTAGAGCAGCTTAGAAAGGCAAAAGGCGCGATATATGAGCATGGAGATAAGGCCAGCAAAATGATCGCGCAACAACTAAGGAAGAGAGCAGTGGCTAGGGAGATAGGAAGGATAGCGGATGGGGAGGGAAATCTGGTGGGGGACCCGGCAGGGCTGAACAAGGTGTTTAGGGACTTTTGAAAATGAAATGAAATGAAAATCGCTTATTGTCACAAGTAGGCGTCAAATGAAGTTACTGTGAAAAGCCCCTAGTTGCCACATTCCGGCGCCTGTTCGGGGAGGCTGGTACGGGAATCGAGCCGTGCTGCTGGCCTGCCTTGGTCTGCTTTAAAAGCCAGCTCTTGAGCCCTGTGCTAAACCCGCCCCACTTTTATAGTAAGCTATACACTTCGGAACCCCCCAGGGGACCAGAGGGGATGAGACGTTAGTTATGATCTTTCAAAAGTCACTGGAGTCAGGGAAAGTCCCAGAGGATTGGAAAATCGCTGTTGTAACCCCCCTGTTCAAGAAGGGAACAAGAAAAAAGATGGAAAATTATAGGCCAATTAGCCTAACCTCGGTTGTTGGCAAGATTCTAGAATCCATCGTTAAGGATGAGATTTCTAAATTCTTGGAAGTGCAGGGTCGGATTAGGACAAGTCAGCATGGATTTAGTAAGGGGAGGTCGTGCCTGACAAATCTGTTAGAGTTCTTTGAAGAGATAACAAATAGGTTAGACCAAGGAGAGCCAATGGATGTTATCTATCTTGACTGCCAAAAGGCCTTTGATAAGGTGCCTCACGGGAAACTGCTGAGTAAAATAAGGGCACATGGTATTTGAGGCAAGATACTAACATGGATTGACGATTGGCTGTCAGGCAGAAGGCAGAGAGTTGGGATAAAAGGTTCTTTTTCAGAATGGCAACCGGTGACGAGTGGTGTCCCGCAGGGTTCAGTGTTGGGGCCACAGCTATTCTCTTTATATACTAACGATCTAGATGACGGGACTGGGGGCATTCTGGCTAAGTTTGCCGATGATACAAAGATAGGTGGAGGGGCAGGTAGTATGGAGGAGGTGGGGAGGCGTCAGAAAGATTTAGCCAGTTTAGGAGAGTGGTCCAAGAGATGGCTGATGAAATTCAACATGGGCAAGTGCGAGGTCTTGCACTTTGGAAAAAAGAATAGAGGCATGGACTATTTTCTAAACGGTGACAAAATTCATAATGCTGAAGTGCAAAGGGACTTGGGAGTCCTAGTCCAAGATTCTCTCAAGGTAAACTTGCAGATTGAGTCCGTAATTAAGAAAGCAAATGCAATGTTGTCATTTATCTCAAGAGGCTTGGAATATAAAAGCAGGGATGTACTTCTGAAGCTTTATAAAGCACTAGTTAGGCCCCATTTAGAATACTGTGAGCAATTTTGGGCCCCACACCTCAGGAAGGACATACTGGCACTGGAGCGGGTCCAGCGGAGATTCACACGGATGATCCCAGGAATGATAGGCCTAACATACGATGAACGTCTGAGGATCCTGGGATTATATTCATTTGAGTTTAGGAGGTTGAGGGGAGATCTAATAGAAACATACAAGATAATGAATGGCTTAGATAGGGTAGACGTAGGGAAGTTGTTTCCATTAGCAGCGGAGACTAGGACCCGGGGGCACAGCCTTAGAATAAAAGGGAGTCACTTTAGAACAGAGATGAGGAGAAATTTCTTCAGCCAGAGTGGTGGGTCTGTGGAATTCATGCCACAGAGGGCGGTGGAGGCCGGGACGTTGAGTGTCTTTAAGACAGAAGTTGATAAATTCTTGATTTCTCGAGGAATTAAGGGCTATGGAGAGAAAGCAGGTAAATGGAGTTGAAATCAGCCATGATTGAATGGTGGACTGGACTCGATGGGGCTGAATGGCCTTACTTCCGCTCTTATGTCTTATGGTCTTATGGAGACGATTCCTGGACAGACTGACTTTCCCAAGAGTGGATAGGGGGTTGGTAGACGGACTGGGGGCCCGGGTTGGGATCGAAGAGGTACTGGGGGGCCTGTAGGTCATGCAGAAGGGTAAAGCCCCGGGGCCGGATGGGTATCCTGTGGAGTTTTACAAAACGTTTGCCGAGATAGTGGGGCCGGTGCTGGTCAGGGTTTTTAACGAGGCAAGAGACAGAGGGGTCCTACCCCCGACGATGTCGCAGGCCACTATTTCGCTTATTCTGAAACGGGTTAAAGACCTGGAGGCCTGTGGGTCTTATAGGCCGATCTCTTTGATCAACGCAGATGCTAAGTTACTGGCCAAGATCTTGGCGACTAGAATTGAGGACTGTGTACCGGACGTAATTGCGGAGGACCAAACTGGGTTCGTAAAGGGTAGGCAACTGGCTGCCAATCTAAGAAGGCTGCTTAATGTGATCATGATGCCCCCGGAGAGCAGGAAGGCAGAGATAGTGATAGCTATGGATGCAGAAAAGGCTTTCGACCGGGTCGAGTGGGACTATCTGTGGGAGGTGCTGGGAAGGCTTGGGTTCGGGGAGGGGTTCATTGACTGGGTTAGGCTGTTATACCAGGCCCCAGAGGCTAGTGTAAGGATGAACAGGACGACATCAGATTACTTCAGACTACACCGCGGGACAATTGCCCTCTCTCCCGACTGCTGTTCGCGCTGGCCATAGAGCCGCTGGCAATTGCACTGAGAGCTTCAAAGGGCTGGTCCCGGGGGGGGGGGGGGGGGGGGGGGGGGGGGGGGGAGTGGAACATAAAGTCTCGTTGTACGCGGATGACCTGTTGTTATACGTAGCGGACCCAATGGCAGGGATGGATGGCATCATGGAAATCCTGAGGGAATTTGGCCGGTTTTCAGGATATAAATTGAACATGGCTCAGAGCGAGTTATTCGTAATTCAGGCGAGGGGGCAGGAGAGTAGGCTGAAGGGGTTGCCGTTCAGGCAGGTAGGGGAAAGCTTTAGATACTTGGGGATACAGGTGGCACGGGATTGGGGCAGGTTGCATAAGCTCAACCTGTCCCGATTGGTGGAACGAGTAAGGGAGGAGGTTCGGAGTTGGGATGCGCTCCCGCTGTCACTAGCGGGGAGGGTGCAGACTGTCAAGATGACGATTCTCCCGAGATTCTTGTTCATATTTCAGTGTCTCCCCGTTTTCATCCCGAGGTCCTTCTTCAAGAGGCTGAATAAAATTTCCTGGGATTTGTCTGGGCGGGGAAGTCCCCGCGGGTGAGGAAGGTGATGCTCGAAAGGAACAGAGGGGACGGGGGGCTGGCGTTGCCGAACTTTAGCAACTATGTTCTACTGGGCGGCCAACATAGCGATGATAAGGAAATGGATGGTGGGCACGGGGTCGGTCTGGGAGCGGATGGAGGCTGCTTCGAGCGGGAGCACCAGTTTGGCGGCCCTGGTTACGGCGCCTCTGCCGCTCCCGCTGGCACGGTACTTCGCCAGCCCTATAGTGGTGGCGGCTTTGAGGATCTGGGGCCAGTGGAGGAGGCAGATAGGGGAAGTGAGAGCATCGGTGTGGACCCCAATCTGCGGCAATCACCGATTTGCCCCGGGGAACATGGGACGGTGGGTATCGACTGCAGCGGAGGGCGGGGATTGTGAGGGGGGGGATCTGTTCGTGGAAGGGGGCTGGAGAAGTTCAGGCTGGTGGGAGGGAATTACTTTAGATACTTACAGGTGCGGGATTTCGTGCGCAGACTGGTGCCGTCCTTCCCACGCCTCCCGCCAAAGGGGAGGCAGGACAGGGTAGTTTCTAGGGGAGAGGTAGGTGAGGGTAGAATCTCAGATATTTACACAGAACTAATGGGAGCAGAGGATACACAGACTGATGACCTGAAGCTTAAGTGGGAGGAGGAGCTAGGGAGGAGATGGAGGACGTATTTGGGCAGAAGCTCTGGGCAGAGTAAATACGACCGCAACGTGTGCCAGGCTCAGTCTGATCCAGTTTAAGGTCATGCACCGGGTCCACATGACGGTGGCCCGGATGAGTAAATTTTTCGGGCTGGAGGACAAGTTTGCCAGATCCGCCGGTGGGCCAACTAATCACGTGCACATGTTCTGGTCGTGCCCTAGACTTGGGGGTACAGGCAGGGATTCGCAGACATCATGTCCCAGGTTTTGAAAACTGGGGTGGTAATGAGTCCTGAGGTGGCATTCTTTGGGTGTCGGAGGACCCGGGAGTCCAGGAGGAGAAGGAGGCCAATGTCTTGGCCTTTGCTTCCCTGGGAGCCCGGCGACAAATATTGTTGGCATGGAGGGACTCCAAGGCCCGGAAAACCGAAGCATGGCTATCAGACATGGCGAGCTTTCTCGGTCTAGAGAAGGTCAAGTTCGCCTTGAGAGGTTCACTATCGGGGTTCGCCCGGAGTGGCAGCCATTCATTGACTTCTTCGCGGAGAATTAATCGTCAGCAGGAGGGGGAGAGGGGGGGGTGGGGGGCTAGGTTAGTGTAGAATAGGGGATGGTTTAGGCAGATCCTTGCACGAATGGAGTCGTGGTTTGCACTATGTGTTACTTGCTTTTCCTTTTGTACGGTACTATACAATGTCATTGTTTTATATGCCAAAAATACCTCAATAAAATTGTTTATTAAAAAAAAAAGTCCGAAACCCATCTCGACATCAGGTAGTCCCTGGGGTCGGCCTGGCTTCCGAACATTCACCCCCTCGGGAGTTTCTACCTCAACCTGATGTACCGGCTCAGCAGTGTGGTGTGCATCAGAGAGTGTCCCAGGAGCCTCTTCTCTAATGTGCCCAACTGAGGTGAGTGTCACTGGGCTGGTGGAGGGTGTTGGAGACAGCTGTGACGTGAAATCTGTGTCAACATTGGACTCGAGCTCCGGGGTGTCCCTGAGTCTCATATCGAGGGCTGTTGTCCGAGCTGCTCTCCTTGTCACTGCTCACATGGGAGGGTTCCTCTGTGGCACTGGCTGGGGAGGGGGGGGCACCAGATGGATCCGCCCCATCAACAGCAGGTCCTGCAAGACAGAAGACAAGACGCATAATTAGACCACGGGCTGGGGGGTAATGGGGGTGTGCGAGAGAGTGGTGTGGGGGACTGGTGAGGATAGGGTGGGGGTGGTGTTGGGGGGAAGGTGACAATTAGGTTATCTGGAGCCGGAACTCAGCAGGGTCTCACTTCCTCGCCCGTGGCCTAACTCCACCCCGGCGACCTCCCTTTCTTCCAGGCCGCTGACCACTCCCAGGCCCCACTGCTCTGCCACGGACAGGGGCCGCCGGTCCGGTGGTTCCACTCCTGTTTATCCGCGCTCCCGGCGGTTATGAGTAGCCAGGGCATACAGCCATGGTGACCGGTATGGGTGCCGGCATGTGGGGCGGGATGGGGGTTTGGCCATCCTCCGGATTGTGGAAGGGGGTAGTGGTGTGTGGGATGGGGGTTGGTGCCAGGGACACAGAGCTGCCTACTCACCTTGGCCGCCCTGAGGAGGTCGTGCAGTTTTCTCTGGCACTGTGGCCGTTCCGGATGGCGTTGCCCATGGCGCTCACCGCCTCTGCCACCTGCGCCCAGGCACAGTGAACGGCTGCGGCAGAAGCCTCCTTCCTGGGCCAGGGTGAACCGCCCGTCTTCCACTGCGTCCAGGAGGGTCTCCAGCTCGGCGTCCGTGAATCTTGGGGCAGCTCTTCTCGCTGCCACCTTGTTGGCTGGGATGGTGTGTGTGGGGAGTGAAGTGTGTATATGTGATATTGTCAGCCTCCTTAGTGTCAATCTCGGGCCCGGCGAACCCGGAACCATTTCTCGTTGAGATCAATTGTGATTCACATGGCGCTTGTGCTCGCCCCTTAATAATAGATTCATCGGTTCAGGTGCAGCGCCAGTTTCGCTGTCGTGCAACTTCACGAATCCTGCGCCGGCGTGAACACAGTCTCAGGGATGGAGAATCCCAATGAAGGGATTTGGATACAAATTTGGATCCTCAGATTGCATTGAAATATTCCCCAAATGATCAAGTAAACAAATGCAGCTGCTGTTATACCACTTGAATCTTGCCTCTGTACTAGCTGGTCTAATTAACAGACAGCAATACACTGGGTCAGTGGGTGGGGGGAGCGGCATGGTGGCGCAGTGGTTAGCAGTGCTGCCTCACGGGGCTGAGGACCCGGGTTCAATCCCGGCCCCGGGATACTGACCGTGTGGAGTTTGCACATTCTCCCATGTTGGTGTGGGTTTCACCCCCACAACCCAAAGATGTGCAGGGTAGGTGGATTGGCCATGCAAAATTCCCCCTTAATTGGGAAAAAAAAGAATTGGCACTTTAAATTTTTTTAAAAGCCTTACCATTCATTTCTAAATGAGTCACTTTTGGTGTCTTGGCTCATATAACAGAAAGTAACCATGCATCATTGCAAAAAATGAGTACCATCTCCTAGAAGTTCCCCTCCAAGTCACTCACCATGCTGACTTGGAAATATATGGCTGTTCCGTCACATCGCTGGGTCAAAATCCTGCAAATCCCTCCTAACAGAACTGTTGGTGTTCCTAAACCACATGGACTGCAGCGATTCATGAAGGCAGCTTACCACTACCTTATAAAAATTAATTTACGGGATTTGGGCATCGCTGGTCCGGCCAGCATTTATTGCACATCCCTAATTGCTCTTCAGAAGGTGGTGGTAAGTTGCCTTCTTTAACTGCTGCAGTCCCTTGGTGTAGGTATACCCACTGTGCTGTTAGAAATGGAGTTCCAGGATTTTGACCCAGCAACAGTGAAAGAACGGCGATATATTTCCAAGTCAGGGTGGTGAATGACTTGGAGAGGAACCCCCAGGTGGTGGGTTCCCAGGTATCTATTGCTCTTGTCATTCTAGATGGTAGTGGTTGTGGGTTTGGAAGGTGCTGCCTAAGGAACCTTGGCGAGTTCCTGCAGTGCATCTTGTAGATGGTACACACAGTTGTCGCTGTCAGCGGTGGTGTAGGAATTGAATGTTTGTGGAAGGGGGCTACTTTGTCCTGGATGGTGTCAACCTTCCTGAGTGTTATTGGAGCTGCACCAATACAGGCAAGTGGAAAGTATCCCAGTATACTCCTGACGGGACCTTTTAGATGGTGGACAGTAGATTGGGGTGGGGGGGGTGGGGGGGGGGGGGGTCAGGAGGCGAGTTATTCACCATAGGATTCCTCACCTTTGACCTGCTCTGGTAGCCACAGTATTAATATGGCTAGTCCAGTTCAGTTTCAGATCAATCGTAATCCCAAGGATGTTGATTGTGAGGGATTCAGGGATGGTAATGCGATTGAATGTCAAGGGGTGATGGTTAGATCCTCTCTTGTAGGAGATGGTCATTGCCTGGCACTTGTGTGGTGTGAATGTAACTTGCCACCTGTCAGCCCAAGCCTGGATATTGTCCAAGTCTTGCTGCATTTGGACTTGGACATCTGCATTATGTGAGGAGTCGCGAATGGTGCTGAACAGTGTGCAGTCATCTGCGAACATTCCCACTTCTGACCTTGTGATGGAAGGGAGGTCATTGATGAAGCAGTTTAAGATGGTTGAGCCGAGGACACTACCCTGAGGAACTCCTGCAGTGATGTCCTGGAGCTGAGGTGATTGACCGCCATACTCCACAACCATCTTCCTTTGTGTCAGGTATGACTCCAACCAGCGAAGGGTTTCCCCTTGATTCCCTTTGGCTCCAGTTTAGCTAGGGCACCTTGATGCCACACTTGGTCAAAAGCAGCTTTGATGTCAAGAGCAGTCACTCTCACCTCACCTCTGGGGCAATTCTCAGGGACAATTAGATATGGTAATAAATGCTCCCCTAGACAATGATAGCCACGTCCTGTAAAAAAAATTTAAAATTCCATTTACACAAACATTCTTTTTAAATAGCAGGCAGAATTAAATTATATTCAGTTCCCAATTATTATATTCTGCTTGTTTCCTGACAAAAATGAGAATTTTAATATTCAGAACCACAGCTTTCTGTTCCACAGTCCTTTGTTAAAAAAAATCAGAAAATACCTGAAAAGCGACTGTCCAGTCAGTGGTTGTTATTAATCAGTTTCAACAAGTGAATTTCTGATTCTCGTGAGGCTGGACATGCAATAAGTAAACGTTATAGCCATTGCTGGGAATAAGGCCATAATGTGGGAAATAGGATTGTGTGGCAATACTTGTTTGAGATAGACATGCTAAAAATAGCAGTGAGCTGATTTTTAAGGAAATGGCCATGTAAGGAATCACAGGGGTGAGCCCATTTTCTATTCCTCATGGCATGTCGTATTAACTTTGTCTCATGTTGTTTAATGTTCAAGCCTCTCATCAAGCACAGAAAATCAAACAAGTTTTCATTACCTTTGTAAAATCTAGGTTAATTTGCTCCTCATGTAGCAAAGATGTTCCTGGATGGTGCAGTTTGCAAATGCTATCCATCTTTGCAGTAATGAAACAACATTTTGAAAGAATTATTTTAGCCGAAGAACAGATGTTCACTAAGATTGATAATTTGCCTATTTGGGGACAGAGGTAAAAATGACCCCAGCCCTCAGAATTTGCTCTCGAATTTTTCTGGCTTTTTGGGAACCCCTTTCTGATGGCACAGAAACTGATTATTATGGGACAAACTCATTTCCTGTTACACCATGGCACATTTGAGAGACTTTGACCCGTACTGTTTAATCCTCAAATCTCTTTCAATCAAATGCCGTAAATTAGAATGATGCCGATCTATGCAAGTATTTTAAGTGGCTGCGGAGAGGATTGAGGTGGGAAAATGTTTGGAACAGTTTGGTACATAAAGAAGCTTTATACAGAAATGAGAAATCTGGCAGTAAAGATTTAAAGTATGCAAAGGAAAAGACATGGTAATGAGTAAAGAAAGTATTTAAATTAAATACTTCTTAAATGAGAAATTGAAAATGTGAAAATTCTTTTTGATCTACTGTTTAGTAAGGTCCACTGTAGAATGAAATGCCTCATTACCAACTACTTTTTGTAGTAAAGCTAATCCATTTGTTGTTTTTCATGACAGCCTTGCAAACAAAAGATATTCAGTTTCTGTAACTCAAGTCAGATGATCCCTGGATTAGGAGGCAGTCGTAACAGGGGCCTTTTAGAGGGAGAAAGAGAGAAGAAGATGGAAAATTAATTCAGTGTCTTTTGTAATTGCACCATGATAAGCACCTTGAAAAACATTGTACATTTTTGTTTTTAAAACCAAGGAATAAATATTTGGTACAACATTCCTATAACAATTTGTACAAGGCGAAATTTAGGCAGTTTCACTGCAGTGTAATTAGCAGTTGCTTTTACAATAAATTTCACAATGTTTGTACTATGCAGAATATTCCATCTATTTGTCTCAAAGTGTTGTATTGCTGAAGATCTCGGGGGGGATTTTCTGGCTGTTCTCGCCAGCAGGATCTTCCAGTCCCAACAACGGTGAACCCCCACCGGTGGGCCACTTCCCGCTGCCAAGAAACAAGCATTGGAAAATATTCCCCTTATGTTGGATAATAATAATCTTCATTAATGTTACAAATAGGTTTACATTAACACTGCAATGAAGTTACTGTGAAAATCCCCTAGTCGCCACATCCTGACATCTTTTCGGGTACACAGAGGGAGAATTCAGAATGTCCAATTCACCTAGCAGCACGTCTTTCGGAACTTGTGGGAGGAAACTGGAGCTGCCAGAGGAAACCCACGCAGACACGGGGAGAACATGCAGACTCCGCACGGAGGATCCAGTACCCATGATATACTGTTCCATTTATTTTGAATTAATTAGCAAGTACATCTCTATGACTTTCCTACCTTGGTCAAATAAGAACACAAAATTAAGTTAAAATGCTATTTAACTTATAATATTTGAAAACTTGAACTACTTTAGATTTATTTAAAACAGACACCTAGAACCAAAGCTTACTTCCGTTCTCCATTATGTAATGCAATTGTAAATTGCCACTCTCTAACTAACAATTTTGTAGCATGTCTGAAGCCACTCAGTCTTAAGGGAATTTGGACGTGCACATCTGCCTTTGTGCCCATCAGGTATCTTGGCCCTAGTGCTTCTTCCAAGAGCTTCCCTAAATGAGCACAGTGGGATCTCTGTCAGCTGCAAGATTTATGTTGGTTCCCTATTTTTCTGAGAACATTTCTTTCAGCTCCTGACATCTGGATTCAATTGAAAAGACATTTAGTGGTTTGGAAAAGTATCTCACAGAGAAGAACAGTGCAGACAGGTCTGTCAGAAGACCAAGTGCCATTTGGTTAAATAATTCATTATGAATCACCAGACACATTTGTCGAAAGTTATTACTGAGAAGATGGACCTTTATTTTCAAATGCGTTTCTTTTACTTTCTAGAAAATCTCTTTTTCAAAGAATTTCCAGATGTATTTTTCGAAACAATACTCAGTTGCTGGAAAGAAATTCTATTGCATTGTCAGACTTTCTACAGTTGCCAACATATATATCACTTTTGTGCCAAAAACATTGTACAAAAGGGAAAACCTCAATTTAAATCTGGACAGAGAGTAATGCAAAAATCAAATAAAATGGAAGTCCAGAGCAGTAGCTCATACAAAATCTGACCATAGCACTGTACAGTTTGGTCAGGCAACTTGACTTATTTTTACTTGTGAAATATCTAAGGGGAAACATGATTTACATGTTTAAAAAGATGTTAAATATTAGATCATATAAAAACAAACTATTTATCTTGACTGCAAGCATAGGACAAAAGATCAAATGCACAATATTTAGATGCCTTGAGCAAGGTTTAGTAAGTAGTGAATCTTATTTTGGATTGTGGATATGTGGAATAAATTCTCAGAAAAAGTGGTTGATAGTGGATAATTGACACTTTAGAAAGGAGCTAGATTGACATTTATTAAGAATTAGACTGAAGGATTATGTAGATGTTCAACTATGCTGCTTGATTTTCCTATTCAGGTGGAGGGAGAGAGAGCTTGTGCCTGTAAAATAGAAGATAAACAGGTGGATTGGCTGGGAAGTCTGTTATAAAAGAGGTTTATACATGTTCAGAATTGACTTGTGGATGGTATGAATTTTTCCCCACCTGTATTTTATATTTTTATTTGCAAATGTTTCACTGTTGCTAAGCTTCTAAATTGCAGTTTCTCTACGGTGGATTGTGTAGCCACCTAAAATGGCTGATTCCCTATTCATTTGGCCAAAACCCGATTTTAAAATGGCTAACCGAAAAGGCTGATGGGAAAAGCAGCCAACAGGACACAAACGGACAGCTGCAGACAGAATAGCGTATTCGGCTCTGGGGAAGTCGGCCCAGATCGATACTCAAGACTATTAGCAGCACATCAACCCAGACATCTGCAATTTAATCGGCTATCCCCGGTAACAATTGCAACATATTAGCAATTGAATGCCGGACCAGACCTGTCGGCGCCTGCAGTGGCCGAAACAAAGACAGGTGAACGACCACCCTCCGATCGAGGAATCGCCCCGTTATTGGACATATCGAACCCAGTGATTGGGAACAAGTCCAATCACTTGGGACTCAGGGTCAAGGGCCACCCCGAGAGGCGGGAAGACCCTGGGCCCTATAAAGTGAGGGGCCAAGTTCAGATCTCTCTCTCTCTCCCTTCTTCACCTGCTCGCAGCCTTCGCAAGAACCTTCAGCAAAGAACTGTAAGTTTGACTCCAGCGATCGCTACCCGATAGAGATTCCTAGCCATCGACCCGTATCAGCCTTTTGAATCCCGCGGGCCAGATCCGATTCGATAAGCCATTTGTTTCCCTGACCTGGTGGGCCCTTCCTAAAGTTAAGTATTGGCCAGTAGTGATAGGTTTCTATATAGATAGTAGGATTATTGTGTAAGCATTAATTGTTGTATATAATAAATGACCGTTGATTTCAATCTTACTAAGCGGTGTGCTGACTTATTAATCATAACTCGAGCTTGAACCACGTGGCGGTATCAGAAAGATACCTGGCGACTTGTGAGCAAAGGTGACATAATCAGAGGTAATAAAACTAAGGCTAAAAAGAGCAACAATTGATTTCGGCACAAAAATGGCACATCTGCTTCTGATTTTAATTCTGGATTCCTTCCTATTATCTCCAGCCATTTCCTATTTCCCATTTACTATCATGTTTTTATGTGTCCTAATTTTTATATTATTAGACCAATGGAACTTAAACACTCCATGCATCCAGTCACATGTGCATTTTCGCTGCTGCTCCAAACCCAAACTATTTCTACTTTTGATCTTGCTTTTTAACTTATTTTCTCTTTACCCTTCCTGGACCTGCTTTTATCATTATGCCTCGTTTCACTTTTCCACTCTGTATTCTTCCTTCCCAATTTCCTATTCCAGCCTTTCAGTACTCCTTAATATTCCTGCTCTCTCACTGCAAGCTCCTTGATTCCCTTTTACATAAGCAACAGCTCCCCTCTGTCATCCTCCCAAGGGTTCATCGAGGCATTTCGTGCTGTCTCATTATGAGCAGCAACCCCAATTATCTCATCCTACTCTCTTGCACTTACCCACCCTACGTGTTCTCTGTAAACTAGTCTCACCATTTGCTTCCTGTCTAACTCACCCCTCCCATACTGATCTTGTGAATTCTGCCTTGGATCAGCTCTCATCATCCTTCTGCACATCTCCCACCAGAATATCCGTTCATTTATGAACAAGACCCTTTCCATCATTAACTTATTTTGGGTGACTGCATCAGTATGATGGCCCTAACGGAAATTTGGCTGATGACACCTTTCCCCTTAATAAAGCCTCCCTCTTGGCTACAAACCTCACCAGTTGCCTGGTCAAGACTGTCATGGTGGCGATGTGGTTCTTATCAGCAGTCACACCTTGGCATGACTCTCCTATTCTATGTCAATACCTCTTCCTTTCAGCATCACACATATTCCAACCCATCAGATACATTTCAAAATCATTGTTCTCTACCACGTACCATCCCAAGTACAATAAACATGTATCACTGAGATATCTTCATTGCTTTCCTCCTTCAGCATCTGCAATAAATTACTTCCCATCCTCAGTGATTTCAACCTCCATTTCAACCCATCATATTCTCTCTCCTCTGAGTTCACTGTCTTCTTATCCTCCCTAACACTCTTCCTCAGTGTAAATTCCCAACCCATATTCATGATCATCCCCTCAACCTTGTCATCTCACATGGTGTTGCTAATCCTATCGTACTGGTTACAAATAAGATTGTATATCACTCATTACTCACATCCCCATTCTATGTCCCAACCCTAACAGTACCCTAACTCCTTCTGTATTTGTCCCTGAGAAAAAAACTATCTCCCAATACAATTACAACCACACTTCCAAAATCCCAACTACCTTGTCTTTGACCCGGTGTTTGCTAAAACGCTTCTGCAGTTACAGATTTCCTTAACTTCAGCCTCATCTTTGATACCTTAGTCACTAGTAAAACCATTGTTGTTTCTCAATCTGGACGTTCTTTCGATGTGGCCCTCATCTCCTCTCCCTTAAGTCCAAGCGACTCGTCGATATAGCGGACAAATTATTTACCCAATCATCGCCAAATCTGGTTGGACCATTTAAAGCACTGCTGCTGCTCTTGTGCCGACTATTCTCGTGCAAATGCAAAGGCAACCCCTCCAAACTTTTTCAGTTCATCTGCTACTAAAATCCTCATCCATGCTTTTGTTAACTAACTATTCCAACACACTGCTGGCTAGTCTCCCATGATCTTCTGTAAACTCTGCTGCCTGTGTCTTAACTCTGACTAGGTCCCATTCCGCTATCACCCCAGTGAAGGATGACTAAAAATAAAATGAAGAGGGGAGAAATTAGGATTTGAGAATAAACTGGCAAGAAATATAAAAACAGACAGTAAGAGCTTTTACAAGTATATGATGCCAGTGACGTAATGGGGTTCCTGCTATGTAACGATGGGAACCCCATTTAAATACGTTCTAATATCATTTGCGGGCTTTGCCACTGTGTCGCAGCCGCAACCCCCCCTCCCTCCACACACATTCGGATTCTGCCCCCTTCTCTCTTCCCCCCACTCCACGTCCCCGACCAATATGACATTGTGTTGGTGAGATTTATAACTGGTCTGGACCAACGTGAAACTGGCAAAGAGAACGCTCCTGGTTGGTCGCACACGTAAGGACAGCCTCAGGGGGGAAGAGGGACATGCCCGAAAAGTACGTTGGCAGTGCCTGCTTCCTGGCACTGACCCTGACACTCCTCCTTGGCACCAGCCCCGAGTGCCAGGTGGGACTTCCTTTGGGGATCCATGAGGGGGGGGTTCCCTGTGGATGAGGTGGATTTCTGAGACTGTGGAGGGGGGAATCTTTGTTTGTAATTTTAGCTCTGCTAGATAGAGGGAGCCCTGACTTCTGGGAGCCAGCGGGGTGGGCTGACGGTGTGGGACCCGCACCAAATGTTTAAAAGTTCAGCCGGAAAAGCTGATAGCGCAGCCGGCGGATACACACCATTTTTCCCGCCTCAGACAACACTTTGGGGAAAAAAGGTAAAATTACACCTAGTAAGCAGGGACCTATGGGTCAGTTAGTCTAATATTTGCCATTGAGAAAATCCATTATTGAGGATATAGTAGCAGGACATTTAGAAGATCCTAATATGATCGGGCAGAGTCAATTTGGTTTTGTGAAAGTGAATCAGGGTGGGATTTCCCACATAATCCGCCGTGTGTTTCACTGCGCCGGAAGCAGCCTGCAATTGGCCAGCAGTGGGATATTTTCATCCCATCATCAACAGGTTTTCCTGTTGAATGCCCCTCCCGCTGTTGGGAAGGATAGACAGGACCGGACTGGATGGTCCTGCTGACGTGACCAGAAGATCCTGCCGGCGTTATGTCGGAAAATTCTGGCCTATGTTTGAGAAATTTGCCAAAAGACATTTGATAGGATGCCATATAAAAGTGTTGCTACACCGGATGAGATCTCATGGTGTTGGAACTAGTATATTAGCATGGATAGAGGATCGACTAACCAACAGGAATCAGAGAGCCAAGATAAATAGGTCATTTTCAGGTTGACGAACTGTAACTAGTAAAGTACCACATGGACAATGCTGGGCTTTATATATTATCAATGACTTGGATAACTTTATTGTAGTCAAATGTGCTTTCAAAACAAAGATAGGTGAAAACCAACGTTTCTCTAAGTGCCTCTCTTTTAAAATAAATTTAGAGTACCTAATTCATATTTTTCCAATTAAGGGCAATTTAATGTGGCCAATCCACCTACCCTGCATGACTCGGAGCCGGGATCGAACCCGGGTCCTCGGTGCATGAGGCAGCAGTGCTAACCACTGTGCCACCGTGCTGCCCCCACTAAGTGCCTCTCTAATGCTTTTAAACTGTCTCTCGACCTTTCTTGGCTCTACTCAGTAGAGCCATCTCCCCATGCTGAAAAACAACTTTAGCTGGATTCTCCGTCAGCGGGATCCTCCACTTCGCCGGCAGCCCACCATCGGAAAATCAAATTCAGTCAATCCACATGACACTTCTTCCACCCTTGCAGAAGTACCACCCATCAAAATTTCCCTTTGTGAGGGAATTTAGAACTGAGAGCACAATTTAAAAATAAAGCGTCTCCCATTTAAGGTGGAGATGAGGAGGAATTTATTCTCTCGGAGGGTCGTTTGTTTTTGGAATTCTCTTCCACACAGATCAGCGGAGGCAGGGCTACTGAATATATTCAAGGCTGAGTTAGACAGATTTTTGATCTATGAGAGTCAAATGTTATTGGGACAGGTAAGAAGAGAACTTTAGGTCACAACCAGATCAGCCATGATCTTATTGAACTGCGGAACTCCTGCCCCTTTTTCTAATGGTCTGCTTTGGGGCTTAAAATGGGCAGTGAATACAAATTCTGGGCATGAGGTCCTGCACAGTCTACACCAGAAACAATGTGACCAAAGTGCCTTGGTGGTTGTCTCAGACCAATGTTGGGTTGATTTAAGTATGTAAAGAATGTTCCTGCGCCTGTTTTTAGAATCCTTTTGTAAATTGTGTGAAAAGCGAAGCTACAGCAAGTGCCATACAAACTTCAACAAGTTTTTCCAGTTCTGCAGATGGTCGCTGGAAGTTGCTGAAAAAATGGTAGGGCAAGTATTTTATTATTTCTGCTTCTGTTGAGCATGGAAGAGCTGCACCGCTGTGAGCTGGTACTAGGGCTTCCAATCTACATGGGAGTATTCCAGGAGACGTTGCTGCAAGTGACGCCATGGAAAGCTGCCAGCAGTGTGACACGAATGTGTGAAACTAGAGAAAAGGCCTATGACACCGAGTGAGAGAAAATGAACCTATCTCCACTAAATTCCACTACTAAGTCTGAATAATTCCTTCCCCTGTCAGTTGCTATCAGGGGTTGGAAATCTGCAGCACACCACAGTCTGTCCTGTTATTTAATCTGAATTATTGACCTTAATAACGCTAATTGCTACAGCAGCATCTGACCACTTTCCTTTTGCATTTAAAATCATTAAACAACTCTGTACCCTGCCCTTCAGAACCTCCTTGGGTAGGTTATGAACACTTTCCCACTTCTCTAGGTAGCACTAATTCCGCCTTCTCCACCTATACAAAAGCTGGTCTGTCTTGCACCTGGATCTCACCTCACAACCGACAGCACTCTGAGGGCAAACCTTTATGTGCCCCTAGTGGGTGCGTGCCCCACCCAAAACCATGTAAATAGCACATGATAACTTGAGGCACACATCGCACCAGTGCGGTATTGTGGTTAGCAGATGCAGAGCAGCAGTGCTCCCGCAGTTAATGAGCTAATTGAGGAGATTATCTGCCCTATTGCCTGGAATGTTACACTGCCGTTGTGATTTTAGGTCATTGCACAGGCTGAATGTCCCGGACTTACCTTGGGAACGGTCCCGGGACTTAGTTCCAGGCAGAGCATTGCAATACCGCTTCTCGCCACTGCAGCGCTGTGCCTGGAGGAGGTGTTGAAGAGTTTTTGGCAAATCTGATTGACTGACAGCTCTCCAAGGTGGGACTCCCTTGTAAGGGCAGACAGAAGTTCTGCCCACCGCCAATCAATGCTCGATTGAACGTGAAAAGGCTTCTGAGAGCCAGCAAGAAGAGCTCCCCGAACAGGCGCCAGAATGTGGCGACTAGGGGCTTTTCACAGTAACTTCATTTGAAGCCTACTTGTGACAATAAGCGATTTTCATTTCATTTCATTTCACAATCGCCATCTGAAAAATTCTATCCTTACTTACAGAAGTCTTCTGCATACCTGTTACTGCAATAGTTCGCCTGTTTATCCTTCAACCAATTGAACTCGTACGTCCAGCCTTGTTACAATGATAACATGTCATTTTCCTTCCTTCAACTCTACTTTCTAATTCTATCTTTAGTAGACTGGCATCCTTCAGCTGGATCCTCATTACTAACACTTTTACCATCACTAGGTTTTCTATATCTCTAATTTCCATGCTGATTCCAATCTGACCCTTTTTCTACACTCAACTGTTTGTGTGAAATATCATGGGTGGGATTCTCCATCGGCAGCACGCCCCCATCGGCGGCGGGATCCTTGCTACCGTCAGCCGGTCAATGGGGTTTCCCATTGTGGGCACCCCCACACCATTGGGAAATCCGCGGGCATGAGTGCGCTGTCGGCAAAGCGGAGGATCCCGCCGATGGAGAATCCCGCCTCATATGTATCAGCTAAAACAGCAGCTCCCAGATTGTTTTAGTTTGTCCTTCATCTAAATATGTCTTCATGTTTACTGGACTGCTATTTCTAATTCCTTCCATAATCATAACCTTGCTTACATTTTCAAAACACTTGACTAATTTTAATGCTCTGAGCCATTGATCCAAGAGGACTTCTGTTGCTCTTGAAAACTCTACAAAAGTGTGATTCGGTCTCTTCCTTAAACTTCATCTGATAAGCTTCAGGGGCAAGCTCAAATACTTCTATTGCCTTCTTTACTATGTCATGTTCTGCAGATTGTTCCTCTGATAAGCTCACATACACATTCATTGCTATACCTGCAGAGGCGAGGGCAGCTCAGTGGTGCAGTGGCTAGCACTGCTGCTTCACATCGCCGAGGTCCCAGGTCCAATCCGGGCACTGGATCACTGTCCGTGTGGAGTTTGCACATTCTCCCTGTGTTTGCGTGGGTTTCGCCCCCACAACCCAAAGGTGTGCCAGCTAGGTGGATTGTCCACGCTAAATTGCCCCTTAAATGGAAAAAATGAATTGGGTACTCTAAATTATTTTTTTTTTAAATACCTGCAGAGGCGAACTTTCAATGAAACACACAGCGCTGCAGGGCCCCAGCCAATGGCCGGACCCCATACGGAGAGGTGACTGTTGTGGTGGGAACGCCATGGGAACACCATACAGAGCCTAAGTCTAAACTTGCTGATAGGTTTATCAACAGGCAATGCAGAACAATATCGGGCTCTGATTAGTGAACTCCACTTTAGAGCGGGAAAACAGTTTGCCAGAAGTTTAGAGGTTGGAGCAATTCAGACACTGATCTCCTGAAATGGTGTGAAGTTTCTGAACTTTCATTGAGTAACGTTGCAAAGCAGCAGCCAAGTTTCTGACATTCGATCTGGCAGGTAAACTGAGGCAACAATGAGGTCGCTGACCTAACATTGGGGTGCGAGCCTGTGAAGCCTTCAGTGAGGCAAGGAGAAGACACTGGCCAACGGCCATCGAGGGGAGCAGCAGGGTCACTCTCGACCTTCAGGCCAGGGCTGATGAAGGCGGGCAGATGGGTAACCAACAAAAAAGAACAGAGACCACCAGGCCAGATAACCAGCAGCCAGGCAGCCAGCCTGGAGCACATGGGGTCGTCGAGGCTCAAGGCCTTTGGAACCATGTGAGAGTCGAGAGGTGAGCAGATCAGCATTCGGGAGGTGCCAAGAAGGCCAGGCAAGCGCCAGCATCATGTCTTGAGGAATCTGGGAGCAGTGGCCAGTGGGAGTGGGGTGACTCGACCAGAGATCAGTCAGGCAGAGTGAGAGGGCTGGGCTGGATAGCAACCAGACTGAGAACGAGGGTGAGAGTGAGCAGAGGCCAGGCCTGATAGCAAGCAGCAACAATCAGGCAGCCAGCCAGGAGCACAGGCAGTCATCGAGGCCCGGGCGAGAGGTGAGCAAAGCAGCAGTCAGGAGGTGCGAAGAAAGCCACGCAAGCACCAGTGTCATGTCTCGGGGAATAAGGGGAGCAGTGACCAGCTAGCCAGGGCTGAGTGAGAGTGCTGGAATGGATTCTGTGCCTGGGTTTCTGTGTGAGCTAAGGGTGGGCGTGGTCAGGGGGGCATTGATCTCATTCAGGGTAGGGTTTGATATTGTGGGTGGGGCTTCACATCATTGGGATGGGGCTTGATGTCATGGTGGGGGGAGGGCAGGGTGTGATGTGGGGCCCCCGCAAAGAGGGAGAACATGGGCCCCCCAAAAGTGTAAGTCCGCCTCTGTGTACCCAACAAAACATCCTGTAACATGATAGTCCAAACATCTCTTGGTCAATTCGATTTCATGTCTATCATTTCAAATTGGGTGAAATATCTTTCAAGTCCATCCTCTGTAAAATTAGGCACAAACTGAAAATTCTTGGTTAGGTCAAATTCCTCAAAGGAATCAAAGTCATCATTTGAAGTACTACCTCTCCTTTCTTCCTTTATCTTAAGTTTCACTTGAAGCAATACATACTGTTTGGCTTATTTCTCTCTCTTTCCCCTCTTCTCTTCTGGCTCAGAACTTCAAGTTCAAACTTTCACATTTCTATCTCTTGCAATCATTTCTTTGCCTTTTCCTGCTGCTGCTTTCCCCAATGCAGCTTTGTTATGTCTATCTCTTTTCACATACCACTTTCCTTTTCTTTCTCCTTTTTTTCTATCTCAACATTTTTCATGTTCTTGTTCTTCCATTCAAGCTTTTGCTTTTCTCTATCTCTTTCTATGTCAAGCTGTTTCATTTGCACCTGAAGACTTACTATCTCCAGCTGTAAGGCACAAAGTTCAGGTATCCCTTCCACCAGCTTTAAATGCTGGGCACGTCATTTAACCATACCAGCCATTCAACATTCTGCTTTTATTTTTACCTGCACGTTATCTGTCAACTCTGAACTTTATTTTAGCCCGAGGTCTCAAATACTCCATCCTCATCTTCCATTCCCAGAAACATCTCAGCAATTGGCAAAGCCATTTTGCAGTCCAACCACTTTAGAATCCCTCAGTACAAAACTCATGAGTTCAGTCTTATTTTCGTACTCATGTCCCCTGGGTTCACAAATTCCAAAACAATCAAGGAATTTTAATAATCCCGCAAAGAGCCCCAAATTTGTTATGACCACAGCGGATATTAATTGCTCAGCAAACCAAATCGCAGAGGAAAACTTGGCTCACAGGCCATATTTCTATTTTATCTCTGCTTTTGGGCGAATAAAATGAAGTGTACCCCCCTGTTTCTTTTAAAGTATGTTTATTGGAATTTATTTCATAATAATCAACAGAAAACAGAATGCAACAAAATTACCCTCTTTTGTTTACCTATGAAACTCCTGTAAGATGTTAAAAAAATTCTTGTCACCTCTGACGCCGCTCTGAAATTCAAACAAACTCTTTATTTATCTAAAAATACAAATGTCAGATCCAACCTATTTACCTGTACCACAAACGCATCATAATATCTCATTAAAAAGGCACAGACCTAACACCTGTATCCTTTCATGTCTTAAACCCCCCCCAGACAACCTGTCTCTAGTAACCTTTCCCCAGCTTAATTAAACCATTAATACACACAGACACAAAGTGGCTTCTTTACAGAATAACACACCATTCCCCAAAAATATCTTTTTTAAAACATCCATTTTCACACTTAACAGTGAAAACAGCCCTTCACTAGTTTCTCACAGTAAATTCCTTAGGTTTCAAACACCACTTTACTGACTATTCTCTGTCAGTACAGCTCCTATTCGTCATGTTGCTGTTTATGCTTTTGGCTCTGCAGGAAATGTTGGGCCTCAAACCCAGATAGTTGACACTTATTTTGATGAATGGTCATCATCGCCCCAAGACATTAGGCGAGATTCTCTGGCCTTCCCCGCGGCTTGTTTCCTGGTGGAGGGAGGCGGCCCACCATTGACTTCTGGTCCTGCCACTGTCAACGTGATTTCCCATTAAATTCACCCCACACCACCGGGAAGCCCGCGGTGGGGATGCGCTGTTGGCAGGACCAGAAGATCCCGCCTGCATGAACAGCCAGAAGATCTCGCCCATTAATTCTGTTTCTGCCTCCACTGTTGCTGCCTGACCTGCTGAGCATTTCCAGCAAATTCTGTTTTTATTTCAGATTTCCAACAACTGCAGTATTTTACTTTGATTTTTGTGCCAGTCTCTGATTGTCGCACAGAGCCAAGCCCCAACCTTTATTCACATAATCCCTAACATATAGCAAGGTATTACTAACTTGGACAGGAGAAAGAAGCTTTAAGTCCAAAATTGGTGGTGAGTGGGTTTCAGGATCATTTTTGTTGCTCAGTATAATCTAAAGTAATCAGTGGCACAGTGTGACACTTACAGTTACATCCAAAAGGACAATACAATGTTGTTACCATTCACCATGTTTATATATAAAAATAATTCTGAAACCATTTTTAAAAAAAATATTTTTATTATCCTCCTTTTTCACATTTTCTCCCACATTTACACCCACCAACAATAAACAATAATCAGTAACAAATATGTCAATCCCCATATCAATAACAATGATCCCATCCTCCCACCAAACCTCAAACATTAGCCCGCATGTTCACATAAACAAATGACAAAAAGGAATCCGGAATCACCCTTAGTCACCATTAACACCCCCCCCCCCCCCCCCCCCCCAACTAATGTTCGATGTTATCCAGTTCTTGAAATTGCACAATGAATAATGCCCATGAATTGTAGAACCCCTCCATCCTTCCCCTCAGTTCAAACTTAACGTTCTCAAGAGACAAGAATTCCAACAGGTCCCCCCGCCACGCCAGGGCACAGGGTGGAGAGGTTGCTCTCCAACCCAGCAGGATCCGCCTTCAGGCGATCAACGAGGCAAAGGCTACAACATCTGCCTCCGCATCCGTTTCCAACCCTGACTGGTCCGACACCCGGAATATGGCCTGCCAGGGGCCCGGGTCCAGTTTCACTTGCACCACTTTAAAAATTACCCCAAAAACCTCCTTCCAGTAATCCTCCAGCTTTGGACAGCACCAAAACATATGAACGTGATTAGCGGGCCCCCCTCCCCCCACAACGTTCACACACATCTTCTACTCCTTCAAAGAATCGGCTCATCCTCGCCCTCGTGAGGTGTGCTCTGTATACCACCTTCAGCTGTATCAGCCCCAACCTCGCACACGAGGTGGAGAAGTTCACTTTCTGGAGCACCTCACACCAGAACCTCTCCTCCATGTCCTCTTCCAACTCTTCCTCCCACTTTGCTTTGATCTCTTCCAATCAGCCTTCTCCTCTTCCAAAATCGCTCTGTAAACCGCCGACACTACCTCCTTCTCCAGTGCCCCTGTCGTTAGCACCTCCTCCAGCAATGTGGAGGCCAGCTCCACCAGGAAGCTCTGTATCTCTTTTCTGGCAAAATCTCGAACCTGCAGGTATCTAAACAACTATTAGTGTCTCAATCCCCTTCTCCCCCCATTTCCGAAAATTTCCATCCCACTTCCCTAGCTCAAATCTGTGGTTCCCCCGAATCGGCATTTCCCTTGACCCTGCCCCCAACGTGAAGTGTTGGCGAAACTCCCTCAAAATTCTCAATGAAGCTATTATTACTGGACTCCCTGAGTATTTCCCCGGGGCCATCGGGTGTGCGCTGTTGCTAGTGCTTTCAATCCCGACCCCCTGCACAAACTCTCCTCCATTCTGACCTACTGGGAATCAACCTCTCTGACCCAGCTCCGCACCTTCTCCACATTCGCTGCCCTTCAACACATCAGGTTCAGAAGACCCAAACCCACCGCCTGCCTTCCCCTCTGTAGCAACACCTTTCTAACTCTGGCCACCTTCCCTACCCATATGAACGAAGTAATCATTCCCTCAATCTCTCTGAAAAAAGCCTTTGGCAGGAAAATCGGCAGGCATTGGAAAATAAACAGAAATCGCAGCAACACATTCATTTTAACCACCTGTACCCGACCCGCCAGTGACAGAGGGAGACCATCCCACCTTGCCAATCAGCTTTCTGAAACCATTTTTAACACCATATACTTTAGACTGTATAATACTTTCTTTACAACTTTATCTTAACGTTCACAAGGCATTTTGGTTGGAAGATTCATTTGCAGCAACTAGCAATTTTATTGTTGCTCCATCAATGTTAAAACCCAAACTTGTGCAATTCCTTCGCAAAATATAAACATCATGAAATTGTTTGCTTAGTTTTAAAAAGTACAGGAACAGACAAGAAGAGCTGAATGTTCCATATCTGAATTTAAATCATTGTGACTGCTACACAAGTTAAAACTGCTCCAGACAGTTTGGCTCCAGCCAATAATAGTTCTTAAAACTACAAATCTTAATTAAAGGTGTATCATACTCCTAAAGATTGTGACTCATGCTGTGGTACATTTTCAGACCATCTTGGGTTCTTATTCAAGTGACCATCGCTCAGTATGAATATGGATTGTGAGGCCTGTGAAATGCTATGGGGCTACCACTAAACTTCAGTTGTATCCCCTATAGCAGGCCAGCAGAAAGTCCAAGAAAATGAGTGAAAATTCGCACTCACGTAGTCGATGTTTCAGATCTGTGACCTGTTATCATAGACCTGAAGCGTTAACTCTGGTTCTCTCTCCACAGAATCTGCCAAATTTGCTGATTTTTTTGCAGCATTTTCTGTTTTTTTCCAGATTTCCAGCATCCACAGTATTTTCCTTTTGCATTTTCAGTTTCTTTGGGGCGAGAGTGCAAAACCATTTTATGAGCCCCGAGTGTTAGCAAGCTATTTGATCTTGTGGACCGATCACAATTGGACCTAATCCTGTTCTCACCCTATCTCCGCATGTACCTCTTAACAAGAATGAGAATCCTGGTTAGTTGTTTTCCACGCCCTAAATCAGGGTTCTCAGACTAACGTTAACTTGTAGTTAAGATATCAAAATCAGGAATTGACCTTGGGACGTTTTGAGCTTGTATTGATTGGTACCATGCCTGCCACTGTATTTACCTACAAAGCCATTGGAGGAGCTAAATTACCAACTCACTATTCAAATGAAGATTTTGAGAAGAAAGTAGTGATCTACCGGGCCCTACACATACTTTCTCTCTCAATTTTTGAACAGCCTTGGTAGAATTTTTGTTCTGGAGTTTGGGACCCCAGCATCAGGTACATTTCTGGGTCCCACACCCACGTAGCATTGGTACATAGATACATAGAAGATAGGAGCAGGTGGAAGCCTTTTGGCCCTTCGAGCCTGCTCTGTCATTCATCACGACCATGGCTGATCATCCAACTCAATAGCCTAATCCTGCTTTCTCACCAGAGCAGTTGATCCCATTCGCCCCAACTGCTATATATAGCCGCCTCTTGAATAGTGAATATTGGTGCCTGACATCCAATGCGAGAGCTCAATAACTTTAACAATAAGAAAAGCCACTTTAAAAATTTAGTCAAAAAAGCCATATCCTAAGAGATGCAATGCCAATACTAATGAGAAACAAGAGACACATTTAAAAGATTTATTGCAAAAAAACCCTGTTAATTGAAGGCTACCTTCTCACAACGTTAACATTAATAAAAGTTTTAAAAATGAAACAATAAATTACCCTCAAAATGGGACTGATCAATCGATCTATCAAGGTCAGGAGCTGTAAAAGTCCTCAACGAGCCGTATGCAACTTCAGAGCCACAGGTTGCAGACTCCCGCCCAACACTCCTTTAAATAAACTAGCTAATTATTGGCCAGGGGCATGCAGACCACCCAATTAGGGGCAGTATGGGCAGGGTGTAGGTAGGACAGCAGCAAAGGTGTTAAAAAGGAGCCAGCAGCCATTATTATGTTTGCCAGTTTCCAAAGAAAATAGCGAAGTGAGCAGATCAAAGGCCAACCCTCAATTTAGCGATGCCTCTCTTGAGGCTGTCCTGGTGACGGTGTCAATACGCCACAACATTCTATTCCTGGTGAGCAGAAGGAGAAGGCAGTCAGTCAGACCAAATAATCTTGGCTGGATGTTGGCAGAGGAAATATGTGTAGTGTGGTAAGGAGAGCCTAGATTCAGCACTGCAAACACTTTAACAGTCTTTTGTGGACTGACAAGGGAAGTGCAGTGTTGCACCCATGTCCGCAATCACCAGTTTGTACAGCCTAATGCCACACAGTCCTCCTGAATACTCCACACGTGTGGTGCCAAAGACCACCATCGATCTGTGGACAAAGCTGACTTCCTCTATCCAAAGTGAAGGATGTTACACTGTAGCTACTTGTGATGAACGGTTACTGCCTTATCATCATGTAAGGTGATGTCCCCTTTAAGACCGGGCTTGGAACCCTGGGGACTCCGCCTCTGGCTCCGCCCATCTGGGAGCCATACATAAAGGCCTGCCTCATGGTCTGTGTAACAGTCAGCTCTCGTCTCTAGCTGTAGTATAGTTACTATCTAATAAAGCCTTCTTTACAGGTTAATCTCTAAGCGTCATTATTGAGGGTACCTCAATTTATTAGACTAAACTAGATTCAGGATGGACGCAGGCCTAAAACCAGAGAAGCTCAATCTGGAAGCACGAACGCCGGAGGCAAAGGAAATTTTAAAATACTGGCTGCGGTGCTTCGAGGCCTACCTGGACTCCGCAGAGACTCCCATCCTAGGGCCACGCAAGCTGCGTCTACTCCACGCCCGGGTGAGTCACAGAATCTCCGCCACGCTCGAAAAGGCGACGATTTATGAGGAAGCGATTGAGTTGCTCCGCAAGCGGTTTGTCAAACCCATCAACGAGGTGCACGCCCGGCATCTGCTCTCTACCTGCCGGCAGCGCTCGGGGGAATCGCTCGACGAGTTTGTTGAAAAACTCACCGCGCTTGCCAGGGACTGTGACGATCAGGATGTGACAGGGGAAGTCCATATGAACCTGCACATCAGGGATGCTTTCATGTCCGGCATCCGCTCGACCTACATCCGGCAGCGGCTGCTCGAAAACGGGGCAAAAGACCTCCAGGAGACACTAACGATCGCCTCCTCGCTGGAGGTGGCCCGACATAACTTGGGTACGTACCCCGCGGACTCTGCCAGCCCCCCCGGACTTCCTCAGACTCAACCGTATTACAGGCCTGCACCACGCGGCGACCCGCTCACCATGGGGGCACACCATGCTACTTCTGCGGGCAGGGCCAGCACCCACGCCCACGCTGCCCAGCCCGCTCCGCGATCTGCAGCGACTGCGGGAAGAAAGGGCATTTTGCGAGGGTCTGCCTGGCCAGACCCAGGGGCCAGAAAAACATAGAACAGACGGCCCGAAAATCAGGCTCTCAGGCCCGCAGGCCTCACAATGCTGCTGCGCACCGACCTGACACACCCTCTTCTGACGCATCATCAGCCTCGTGCGAATCATGGGAGCGGCCATCTGGTCGGCGGCCATCTTCTCGACCCGACGCGTGCGACCGACGGCAGCGGCCATTTTACGAGTCCGACTCGGCTGACGACTCCGACTACCCGTGACTGGGTGCGATCACCCTCGATCAAACTCGGCCAAAACACCTGCAGAACTCCATGATGCAGGTCCAGGTCAACGGGCACGACACTGCATGCCTCTTCGACTCCGGGAGCACGGAGAGCTTTATCCATCCTGAAACGGTAAGGCACTGCTCCCTACGCACCCATCCCGCATCCCAAACCATAGCCCTCGCATCTGGGCCTCACGCGGTACAAATCACGGGGTACTGCATTGCGGATCTCTCGATCCAGGGTGCCAAATACACACGTTTCAAATTTTATATTCTCCCTCACCTCTGTGCCCCCCTGCTGCTCGGACTGGATTTCCAGTGCAGCCACCGAAGCCTGACACTGAAGTTCGGCGGACCCTTGCCCCCCCTCACGGTGTACTGCCTTGCGACACTGAAAGTCGCACCCCCCTCGCTATTCGCTAACTTCACTCCTGACTGTAAGCCCGTCGCCACCAGGAGCCGGCGCTACAGTGCCCAAGATATGGCTTTTATCAAGTCAGAGGTCCAGCGTTTACTGGGAGAGGGGGTCATCGAGGCTAGCAACAGCCCTTGGAGAGCGCAAGTGGTGGTAGTCCGGTCCGGGGAGAAGAAACGGATGGTCGTGGATTATAGCCAGACCATAAACCTATTCACGCAGCTTGATGCGTACCCACTTCCTCGCATCGCGGAAATGGTAAATCGGATCGCCCAATACCGAGTCTTTTCCATTAGTCAAATCTGCCTACCACCAGCTCCCCATCCGACCAAAAGACCGCCCCTATACTGCCTTCGAAGCAGCCGGCCGGCTCTTCCACTTCCTCAGGGTCCCCTTTGGTGTCACAAATGGGGTCTCCGTCTTTCAAAGGGCGATGGACCAAATGGTGGACCAGTACGGTTTGCGGGCTACATACCCGTACTTGGACAATGTCACCATCTGCGGCCATGATCAGCAGGACCATGACGCTAACCTCAAAAAGTTCCTCCAGCCCGAGCCCTTAACCTGACCTATAACGAGGGCAAATGCGTTTTCCACACCACCCGGCTGGCCATCCTCGGCTATGTCGTGGAAGACGGGGTCCTAGATCCCGACCCCGACCGCATGCGCCCCCTTAAGGAACTCCCTCTTCCCCGCAGCCTCAAGGCCCTCAAATGGTGCTTGGGGCTTTTCTCCTATTACGCCCAGTGGGTCCCCAAGTATGCGGACAAAGCCCGCCCACTCCTAAAGACCACCACTTTTCCCCTCTCGGCTGAGGCTCAATTGGCCTTCAACCGCATCAAGGCTGATATCATCAAGGCCGCCATGCACGCGGTGGACGAAACCATCCCCTTCCAGGTAGAGAGCGATGCATCAGACATCGCCCTGGCTGCTACCCTCAATCAAGGAGGCAGACCAGTAGCGTTCTTCTCCCGAACCCTCATCGCCTCCGAGGTTCGACACTCTGCAGTCGAAAAGGAGGCACAAGCCATTGTGGAGGCTGTGAGGTGCTGGAGACACTACCTCGCCGGTAGGAGGTTTACCCTCGTCACCGACCAACGGTCGGTCGCCTATATGTTCGATAACACGCAACGGGGCAAAATAAAAAACAATAAAATTTTGAGGTGGAGGATCGAACTCTCCACCTACTCGTACGATATCAAGTATCATCCAGGGGAGCTCAACGAGCCCCCAGATGCCCTGTCCCGCGGCACATGCGCCAACGCACAGGAGGACCGCCTGCAAGCCATCCACAATGACCTCTGCCACCCGGGGGTTACCCGGCTCGTCCATTTCATCAAGTCCCGCAACCTACCTTACTCAACCAAGGAGGTCAAGGCCATGGTCAGGGCCTGCCAGGTCTGTGCAGAGTGCAAACCGCACTTCTATCGGCCAGACAAGGTTTGGCTTGTGAAGGCCTCGGGCCCCTTTGAGCGACTGAGCGTGGACTTCAAGGGGCCCCTCCCATCCACCAACCGTTATGCCTATTTCCTCACTGTGATCGATGAGTTCTCCCGTTTCCCATTCGCCATTCCCTGCACCGACATGACCTCAGCCACGGTGATTAAGGCACTGCACAGCAACTTCACCCTGTTCGGTTTCCCTGCTTATATCCACAGCGACCGGGGTACATCGTTCATGAGCGATGAACTGCGTCAGTATCTGCTCTGCAAAGGCATCGCCTTGAGCAGAATGACCAGTTATAACCCACGGGGAAACGGGCAGGTGGAGAGGGAGAACGCGACCGTGTGGAAGGCTGTCCTTCTGGCCCTGCGGTCGAGAAATCTCCCAACCACCCGCTGGCAGGAGGTCCTACCCGATGCCCTACACTCCATTAGGTCACTCCTCTGCACGGCCACGAATGAGACCCCTCACGACCGATTGTTTCTCTTCCCCAGGAAGTCTACCTCCGGGGTCTCGCTTCCACCTTGGCTGATGGCTCCGGGACCTGTTCTTCTCCGGAGGCACGCGAGAAGCCATAAAACGGACCCCCTAGTTGAAAAGGTCCGACTGCTCCACGCCAACCCCAGTTACGCCTACGTGGAGTACTCCGACGGCAGGCAAGATACGGTTTCCCTCCGGGATCTGGCACCCGCTGGATCCTCCACCACAGACGCCCCTTCCCGCGCCGCGCCCCTGCAGGACCCGTCGCCCCCTACAACACCCCCCTTCCGGCCCTACCACCCATTGGTGAGCTTCTACCGTGCGCCCCCCCTTTACACACACCGCCGGCGCCGGCTCCGCTACCCCTGGCCCTGCCTAGTTCCTCTGCCCCGACCCGGACCGAAGCTCCGACCGCTGTGCTCCCGGATGTGCCCTCAACCGGGACGTCCGTGCCCGCCGCACCACCGCCCGAATTGAGGAGGTCGAGGAGGACGATCCGGCCACCGAGACGGATGGACCTATGATGGTACTTCACCCCCGCCGGACTCCTTTTTAAACAGGGGGTGAATGTGATGAACGGTTACTGCCTTATCATCATGTAAGGTGATGTCCCCTTTAAGACCGGGCTTGGAACCCTGGGGACTCCGCCTCTGGCTCCGCCCATCTGGGAGCCATACATAAAGGCCTGCCTCATGGTCTGTAACAGTCAGCTCTCGTCTCTAGCTGTAGCATAGTTATTAGTCTAATAAAGCCTTCTTTACAGTTTAATCTCTAAGCGTCATTATTGAGGGTACCTCACTAGTGTCATCAGATGTGTTAATGCAGCTGAATGTAATGAGAGAGTGCACATTGGTCTTACCTTTACCCTGCAGAAAAAGAGAACGCATAATACCAGAGCAAGAACGTGTGTCAAATCTGGCCACCTTGATGCTATTGGGGGAGGTGTGCTGGTCAGGATGGCAGAACAGAGGTAGGGGGCGGGATTCTCCCAGCCCTTGGCCAGGCCGGAGAATCCCCGCAACCGGGCCACACCACCCCGGCGCTGGCACGTGATTCTCCGCTGAGCGTAGAATCGGCGCCATTGGCGCCGGCGTGGTTGGCACGGCGCCGGTCGCGGGCCGCTCTATGCGGCCGGCCAGGATGGGCCGAGCGGCCGTAAGAAAAAAAACGAGTCCCGCCGGCGCCGTTCTAACCTGCTCTGAGCCGGCGGGACCTCGGCGTTGAAGGGTCGGGTGGCGGCCTGTTGGGGGGAGGGGGGGTCCGACCCCGGGGGGGGGGGGGGGGCCTCCGATGTGGCCTGGCCCGCGATCGAGGCCCACCGATTGGCGGGCCGCCCTCTCTGGCTGGGGGCCTCCTTTCCTACGCGCCGGCCCCTGTAGCCTTGCGCCATGTTGCGTTGGGGCTGGCTCGTTGAAGGAGGCCACAGCGCATGCGCGTGTTGGCGCCACTACACATATGCACGTTGGCGCCACTACACATGTGCGCGTTGGCACCGGCGCCACTGCGTATGCACGGATCCTGCGGCGCACAGTTCACGCCGGGATCAGCAGCTGGAGCGGCGTGAACCGCTCCAGGGCCATGCTGGCCCCCTATAGCGTCCAGAATTACCCCTGGCAGGGGCCCATTTACGATGGCGCGGACACTCTGCCGCGGGATTGGAGAACCCTGCTCAGGGTTCGGGGAGTGGGGGGGAGTGGGGGGGGGAGTGGGGGGGGACCCACTAATCAGTAGTTGGAATGTTGGGTGAGGTCCGGAGGCTGCGGTGAAGGGGGAGGGGGGGGGGCGTCTAGAGATCAAGGCATCATTTAAAAATGGGACTGAAAAATAAATGAGTGGCACAGTGGTTAGCACTGATGCCTCACAATACAAGGGACCCGGGTTCAATTCCCTCCTTGAGTGGCTGTCTGTGTGGAGTTTGCACGTCCTCCTATGTGTGCGTGGGTTTCCTCCAGGTGCTCCGGTTTCCTCCCACAGTCTAAAGGTGTGGAGGTTAGTTGGATTGGCCATGATAAATTTGCCCCTTACTGTCCAGGGATGAGCAGGTTAGGCAGGGATAGGGCGGAGTGTGGGATAGGGTTCTCTTTTTTAAAAAATAAATGTTTTATTAAAGTTTTCCAATGAACGATTTTACATTAAAAAAATAGAAATACAGATAGTAATAAACAATAACAATAAACATATCCCAAAGCTTACAGTGAAACTACTTACACAACAGAATTTTTTTTTAAAAAACAGAACAAGGTGGGTTTTGTCTCCATGCCCAACTCGCATTGTATCAATAGTACCCCCACCTGACCCCCCCCCCCCCCCCCTCCCAGGATGCTGCTGCTGACACTTACTGCTCCCCTAGAAAGTCAAGGAAAGGTTGCCACCGCCGGGAGAACCCCATCAAGGATCCTCTCAAGGCGAACTTTATTCGCTCCAGGCTGAGGAACCCAGCCATATCGCTAACCCAGGTCTCCACGCTCGGGGGTTTCGAGTCCCTCCACATTAACAAGGTCCGTCTCTGGGCTACCAGGGAGGCAAAGGCCAGTACCTCGGCCTCTTTCGCTTCCTGCACTCCCGCATCATCCGACACCCCAAATATCACTACTGCTGGACTCGCCTTCACCCGAGCGTCCAAAATAGGGGGAGTCAAAGATGGAAGGGGAGCCACGGTTCGGCGTGCGACGAAAATAAACGAGGTATTCAAGGCCTTCTATGAAGAGCTGTACAGATCCCAGCCCCCAGCGGAGGAAGAGGGGATGAGACGATTCCTAGACCAACTGAGATTCCCGAGGGTGGAGGAGCAAGAGGTGGCTGGTTTGGGGGCACCAATTGGGTTGGAGGAGCTGAGCAAGGGTTTGGGGAGAATGCAGGCGGGGAAGGCCCCGGGACCGGACGGGTTCCCGGTGAAGTTCTAAGGAAGTACGTAGACCTGTTGGCCCCGCTACTAGTGAGGACCTTTAATGAGGCAAGAGAGGAGGGGACCCTGCCCCCGACAATGTCGGAAGCGACAATTTCTTTGATCCTAAAGCGGGAAAAGGACCCACTGCAATGTGGATCGTACAGGCCGATCTCGCTCCTCAATGTGGATGCTAAGTTGTTGGCAAAAGTGCTGGCCACGAGGATCGAGGACTGTGTCCCGGGGGTGATCCACGAGGACCAGACGGGATTCGTAAAGGGCAGGCAATTAAACACTAATGTGCGGCGGCTCTTAAACGTGATAATGATGCCATCGGAGGAGGGAGAGGCGGAGATAGTGGCAGCTATGGACGCGGAGAAGGCCTTTGACCGAGTAGAGTGGGAGTACCTGTGGGAGGTGCTGCGTAGGTTTGGGTTCGGGGGAGGGTTTATCAATTGGGTTAAGCTCCTTTACAGAGCCCCGGTGGCGAGTGTAGTGACGAACTGGCGAAGGTCGGAGTACTTTCGACTGTACCGAGGAACGAGGCAGGGATGCCCCCTGTCCCCCCTGTTGTTTGCATTGGCGATCGAACCCTTGGCCATGTCATTGAGGGAGTCTAATAAATGGAAGGGGGTAGTCCGAGGGGGAGAAGAGCATCGGGTGTCGCTATATGCGGATGACCTGTTGTTGTACGTGCCGATTCCAATGGAGGGGATGGTGGAGGTCATGCAGACTCTAAGGGAGTTTGGGAAGTTTTCGGGCTATAAGCTCAATGTAGGGAAGAGTGAGCTCTTTGTATTACAGGCAGGGGACCAAGAAAGAGGGATAGGGGACCTACCGCTGAGGAGGGCGGATGGGAGCTTTCGGTATCTGGGGATCCAGATAGCCAGGAGTTGGGGGACCCTACACAAACTGAATCTGACGAGGTTGGTGGAGCAAATGGAGGAGGACTTCAAAAGATGGGACATGTTACCGCTCTCGCTGGCGGGTAGAGTGCAGTCGGTCAAAATGGTGGTCCTCCTGAGGTTTCTGTTTGTGTTTCAGTGCCTTCCCATCGTGATCACCAAGGCCTTTTTCAAGAGAGTAGGTAGGAGTATAATGGGGTTTGTGTGGGCGAATAGGACCCCGAGGGTAAGGAGAGGGTTCCTGGAACGCAGTAGGGACCGAGGAGGGTTGGCCCTGCAAAACCTAGGGAGCTACTACTGGGCAGCAAATGTGGCGATGATCCGCAAGTGGGTTATGGAGGGAGAGGGGGCGGCATGGAAGAGGATGGAGATGGCGTCCTGTAAAGGAACGAGCCTGGGGGCGTTGGTGACGGCACCGCTGCCGCTCTCGCCGACAAGGTACACCACGAGTCCGGTGGTGGTGGCAACGCTAAGGATCTGGGGTCAGTGGAGACGGCACAGGGGTGCAACGGGAGCCTCGGTGTGGTCCCCGATCAGGGGTAACCACCGGTTTGTCCCGGGGAGGATGGACAGGGGGTTCCAGAGCTGGCATCGGGCAGGGATTAGAAGAATGGGGGACCTGTTCATTGATGGGACGTTTGCGAGCCTAGGGGCACTGGAGGAGAAGTTTGAGATACCCCTGGGAAATGCTTTTAGATATATGCAGGTGAGGGTGTTTGTGAGGCGACAGGTGAGGGAATTCCCGTTGCTCCCGGTACAAGAAATTCAAGATAGGGTGATCTCGGGTGTATGGGTCGGGGAGGGCAAGGTGTCAGAAATACACCAGGAGTTGAAAGAAGAGGGGGAAGCGCTGGTAGAAGAGTTGAAGGGTAAATGGGAGGAGGAGCTGGGGGAGGAGATTGAGGAAGGTCTGTGGGCTGATGCCCTAGGTAGGGTTAATTCCTCCTCCTCGTGTGCCAGGCTCAGCCTGATACAATTTAAGGTGGTCCACAGAGCGCACTTGACGGGGGCGAGGTTGAGTAGGTTCTTTGAGGTAGAGGACAGATGTGGAAGGTGCTCAGGGAGCCCGGCGAACCATGTCCATATGTTTTGGTCATGCCCTGCACTGGAGGGGTTCTGGAGAGGAGTGGCGGGAGCAATATCTCAGGTGGTGAAAGTCCGGGTCAAGCCTAGCTGGGGGCTAGCAATATTATGAGTAGTGGACGAGCCGGGAGTGCAGGAGGCGAAAGAGGCCGGCATTCTGGCCTTTGCGTCCCTAGTAGCCCGGCGAAGGATCTTGCTAATGTGGAAGGAGGCGAAGCCCCCCAGCCTGGAGGCCTGGATAAACGACATGGCTGGGTTCATAAAGCTGGAGAGGATTAAGTTTGCCTTGAGAGGGTCTGCGCAGGGGTTTTACAGGCGGTGGCAACCGTTCCTAGACTATCTCGCGGAGCGTTAGAGGAAGGTCGGTCAGCAGCAGCAGCAACCCGGGGGAGGGGGACGTCCTGGGAAGGGGGGGGGGGGGGAATGAGCAGGAGATAACATGAAGGGTTGGGGGAACTGGCACGTGCGGGAGAGAGCCAGTGTATAAAGCTATGTAAATATACCATTTTGCCATGTATATATCTTGCTCAGTGCTATTCTTTGTTATTTTGTTACGGGGGGTGGGGGGGGGGGGGGGGGGCTATTGTTTGTAAGGGAGAAAAATTGTGTTAAAAGACTTTAATAAATATATATATATTTTTAAAAGCACAGCTCACGATCCTCATAGGTCACCCACAGGCACGCCGGGTACAGCATACCATATTTCACCCCCTTCTTGAAGAGGGCCGCCTTCATCTTGTGAAAGCCCGTTCTCCTCTTGGCCAGCTCTGCATCCAGGTCCTGATGCACATGCAGCTCGCTGCCGTCCCAGGTACAACGCCTCGTCTGCCTGGCCCACCTCAGGATCTGCTGCTTGTCCAGGAACCGGGCAGGCACACCATCATCGCACTCGGCGTCACGTTCCCATGCGGCTTCCTCATCAGCGCCCTGTGTGTTCAAAGGCCCCCTCTCCCAGCAACCTCTCGAACATCCGAGCCACGTACAAGCCAGCGTCCGCTCCCTCGCTGCCCTCCGGCAGCCCCACAATCCTCAGATTCTGCCTCCAGGACCAGTTCTCCAAGTCCTCCACCTTCTCCTGCAGCCGCCTCTGATTGTCCAGCATCACCCCCAACTCGGCCGCCATCAAGGCAAACTGCTCCCGCACCATCTCCTCCACCTTCTGGATCGCTTGGCTCTGGGCCTCCAACCACGTTTCCAGGTGGCCGATCCCTGCCTTTATCGGGTCCACCACCCTTATCAGGTCTTCCAGATTCTCCTTCCTCTGCTGGATGAACTTATCGTTCTGGAAACCCACCAGTGGCTCCGTCGACTATTGAGAGAGTCGGGTCGGTCCCTGACCCTCTGCCATCGTCTCCTAAGTCGCAGGCACAACTCTAACCCGCTCCAACTGCTCCTTTTTCTTTTTAGACCACATCTGATCCATGAATCCAACCACCGGTGGGACACACTCTCCTTTCACCCCTCTTGCACATTTTTTGATCAATACATCCACCCGTTAGCCGGGGAAAAGGTCCAAAAATACCACCACGAGCGGGAGCCACCAAATGTGCGACCACTCACACCATGGCCGCCACTGGAGGTCCAAGATTATTATCATTTATTCTTAATACCCATCATTCCAACCGATGGGAAGTGTGCTGCAGAGCCTGCCTGCCATAGCACTTAGTTTTAAAAACAGAAAATTCCACGATCTATCATTTTGCAGACTCTCCTACCTATCCTTGTGATGTCATCAAATTTAGCAACTGCACATTCAGTTCCTTCATCCAAGTCATTGATATAGTTTGTAAATAGTTGAGGCTCCAACACTGATACCTGTGGCACACCACCAGTTACACCTTGCCAACCTGAAATGGAAAAGAAATTAAGCCATTCCTACGGGCAGCATGGTAGCACAGTGGTTAGCACAGTTGCTTCACAGCTCCAGGGTCCCAGATTTGATTCTTGGCTTGGGTCACTGTCTGTGCGGAGTCTGCATGTTCTCCCCGTGTCTGCGTGGGTTTGCTCCGGGTGCTCTGGTTTCCTCCCGGACATATTGTTCCAGAACATTTTTTAAATGTTAGTTTTTGTTTTTCCAATGAAGGAGCAATTTAGCATGGCCAATCTTTGGGTTGTGGGGGTGAGACCCATGCGGACATAAGGAGAATGTGCAAACTCCGTACGGACAGTGACCCGGGGCTGAGATCGAACCCAGGCCCTCAGTGCCATGAGACAGCAGTGCTAACCACTGCGCCACCATGCCGTCCTCTTCCAGAGCATCTTTAAAGTATTCCAAACTACTTTTGCTGATTTGGTTTGACAAACGAAACAACTTCAAAATAGAAGGAAACATATTAGCTTGTGAATGGAAAGGACTAATGGAATAGAAAATCATGGAAAAAACATTATAGTTTCCTGATCTCCACTTTGAGATAGCAAACCAGCATTTCAAAAGTTGGCTCTTCTATTACTGGTGTTTGCATTCATCTTAGTTGAAGGACTTGGGAAGCCAAAGAGAGAAATATCATAATTAGAATGGAAGGGGATTCATAGGAAGGTTAGGGAGTAACAGTAAACATAATGAGTTAGAGTTAGCATGTCCAACACAGAGCTTTGACCATTGGGTTCACAACCAAATCCTTCTGGTGCTCCGGTTTCTTCCCACAAGTCCCGAAAGACATGCTTGTTAGGTGAATTGGACATTCTGAATTCTCCCTCAGTGTACCCAAACAGGTGCCAGAGTGTAGTGACTCGGAGATTTTCACAGTAACTTCATTGCATGTTAATGTAAGCCTACAGTAATAAAGATTATTATTATTACTGTGCCCCAATTTTTCCCATATATTACAAAGTCGTTAAGGCTCATTCACTTTTCATGGAAACCACCCAAATGGTAAGCCACAACCTTCTGGAACTTACTTTAATTCTCCCGACTGTTTCAGCTATTTGTCCAAGGTAAGACATTATGAATGTTCTTCCATTAGCTTTTGGCTGTGCGATCCTCCACCTTTTCCTTTACCGACCTCACGGTTGTGGATGCCTCAACTCCTGGTTTGGGTTTCTAGCAGATATCCAACTGTTTTCCCACAGATTTCCAAGCAAATTCTGCTGACTGCTTTTACCACAAGGCTCTATGAGGGCCAGTGTAGGTTTCTTCCACTAGCTTCAAGCTAGGCAACTCTTCCAGCTGCTCCTTCCCTCACAAAATCTAAATTGAGCTTGAGTCCCACCCACATTCCATGTGGTGAACAATGAAGTTAGCATTTTCTCTGCTCGAAATGCCGGCAGAGTTGACTATCACCTTCTGTTGGCTCTTTCAATTTGGTGAAATGCAGTCTACCCCAAAGCTAAACTACAACTGCCTCTGTCTATTCCAAATCCTTGATTGTGGGAAAGCATGGGGGCAATTTTCAGTCCATGGTCGCCGTCAGTGAGAATGGCAACATGGGCCCAAAATATGATGAGAATCGGGAAACATGATTCTTGCCAGCGAGATTGGGTTTTCCGATTTTCCAGGCCCCTTGCCGTTGACATAATGAGAATCCTATCACAGAAGGTCAGAAACGCAATTTAAATACATTTTCAGGACTGGAGTGATGTCACGCTAGTGCAATTTAGAACAACTGTATAAAAGTAATATCCTGCCGATCTCGCCTCTAAGGAGAATATCGGAGGTGAGCTCTCAGGTCACCATCACCCCGGATCCGGGGTGCCAATTGCAGAGGGGGCACCAGAGAGGATGCGCCAAAAAAGTCATTTTTGTTAAAGAGGCTGAACAAACGGCAAGTTTACCTGCCATTGGCATCAGCGGGATTCTCCCCGGTTTTCTCACAGATACTTTGAAAGAATATCGGAAAATTACGCCCCATATGTATAAATTGCTATCTGTAATAAGAGTTTTAAGTCTCTACTTCCCAGAATTTCTAGTTTTTAAAGGATAAACAGCCTGGCTCTACCAAGAGGTCCAGAAATAGGTCATCTATTGTTGAAATATTTTTGCTATCAACTCTAACCTCTTAAGTCAACATGGCCCCAATCTTTTGATTGCTAATTGCTTTAGGTTTGTTTGATTTGCATTTATATCAGAACTGTTCTTCCCAGTTTCTCAACCAGATGCCCACATTTATCTTCAGTTGAAACTTTAATTCCTAAAACTAAAAGTTATATTCTAAATCATCAAAACATAGATATTTACAAAAACAGAGACGTTATTTTTCAGGGACAGTCTATTATGGTCAATCTTTCCATCAGTTTAAGACTTATTGACATAGTTACAAAGTATATACAGCAGAGAAGCCGGCCCATTCAGCCTAATAGGCCCATGTCGGCATTTATCTTCCACACAACTCTCCTCCCAACCATCTTCAATTAACTTCATACCTTTAATTCCTTTCTCCCTCATATGTTGGTCTATCTTCCCCTTAAATGCATCTACGCTAGTCACCTCAACAAATCCATGTGGTAGTGAGTTCCACATTCTAACCACTCTTTGGTTAACAAAACTTTTCCTAAATTCCCTTTTGGATTGATTAGTGAAATGAATATAGCATAAACATAGACAATCAAACGTCCCCACACATTTGCTGCATTTACTCAAGGCTACCCAACAGCCGCTGCACCTAGCAAGATCTAACCAGATCTCGCGATGCGTTGGATTGGGCGGGACCCTGAGTCGCATGAGTAAGTGGCTTTACGTACCCACTTAACCATGCCGACGCCAGATTTAACTGGCTCACGGCATCTATCAGCACCCCCAGATAGATCGCACACGAGCGCCGATTAGTACTGGTCCACACAAATGTGGACCAGGTGGAACAGCACCTGGGCAGTCTCCCAGGCCTTTGCAGGCTCTTGGGTGGTCATGGGCAGGGCAGGGTGGTACCTTTGTTCTCCCCTGGCACCCAGGTACCTTGACACTGCCAACCAGAGTGCCCAGCTGCCAGGGTGGCAATGGCAAGGGTCAGGGCCCGAGGGGGACAATGAAGGGTGTGAAATGCGGGTACGGAGGGTCCTCCGGAATTTTGAAGGATGTGAACGGTAGGGATCCAGAAAGGGGTAGGGGCCCAAAATGGGGTGTGGGAAGGCTGAAAAGGGGGGTCCTCAGTGACCCCATAACAGGGGGCAGGATTCTCCACCCCACGCCAGGTCGGAGAATCCTCAATCGCGCCGATTTTTCACGCCGCGCTGGTCCGACGCTGTCCTGCCATTCTCCCACTCGGCATGAACGGCGTAATCGGGAACAGCCCCGCGCCGCCGGAGAATCGGCCGAGGGGGCAAGTCCAGCGATTCTCCGGTGTCCCGTTGATTCTGCGGCCCGGATGGGCCGAAGTCCCGACCGTCGCCGTTCACACCTGCTGGCTGACGGTACGGGAGAGGAAGTGAGCGGCTGATGTATTGCGCTCGTGACACTCTCGAGACGCACATGGATGGGGCTGCCGGGGGGGGGTCTCTACATTGGTGGGGCGGGGTCTCCATCTTATCGGGGGGGCCGGGCCTCTATGCTGGGGGGTGGCCGGGCCTCTACGTTGTCGGGGCGGGGCCTCCATGTTCGGCGGGGGGGGGGAGGGGGGGGGGCATGCGGGGTGGCGTGTGGACGACATGTGCCGCCATGCCAGTGCAAGGGTTGCCAGAGTCACTGCCGCCAGAACGGCGGCCAGGCTGATGGGCATCGTCCCCGGGCACTGCCCGCCCTCACGGCCCCTGGACTTGCCCATGGCCCCCCACAGGGGCACACCTCCCCTTAGCCAGCATGCATCGGTGGCAAGGGGCGGGTCCGCACCCTGGCATCCTCCAGTGAGGGCATAGCCATCCAACAATGGAGCTGTCACGAGGGATGGGCAGTACTGGGCAGAGGATGGAGGGTGTGGCCAGGGATCAGGGTGCATGCATGGATATGGCACATTCAGCAAGCCGGGACAGAAATGTGCCCCTGAGCACCTGGCTGTAGAGGGGACCACGCGCCATCCTTAAACATGTTGTATACCCCTCACCCCTTGCAGATCACAATGTTTGGGCACCAGCCAGCGATGTTGGCCGCCGTGGCGGGAGCAGCTGCCCTGCATGTGGCCCGGTGGCAGCGTTGGCGCATGCAGCTTAGAGCGGCTGCGACAGCGGCGGCTGCAGCAGAGGGACAGGCTGCAGCAGTCCAGCTGGGACCCACTGAGGCTGCAGGGCCGCCTGCCCGACCGGCGCAGGTGGGAGCCGAGGCAGACGTCGACCAGATCAATGAGGGGCATGCTCGGGATCACAACACTGACTTGGAGGAGGAGCATGATGAGGAGGTTGTGTTAGCGCCAAGGCGGCGGAGGCGCCCCATGAGGCCACGTGTCTACCGGCACCGCATGTCCTTCGAGGACCTGCCGCACAGGGCATGCAGGAGGAGACTCAGGATGAGTCGGGAAACGGTCGCACATATTTGCCACCTTTTGGCACACCTGGCACCGCGTGGGACAGGGGGAGGACATGCTCCCCCGGTGGCCATCAAGGTAACGGTGGCCTTTAACCTCTGTGCGACAGGGTCGTTCCAGTCGCCGAGTGGGGACCTCTCCGGCAATTCCCAGCCATCAGTGCACAGGTGCATCCGTGCGGTGACTGACACCCTTTACAACATCGCGGACTGCTACATATAATTCCAAGGGGACCTTGCCCACCAGAATGATCAGGCAGCGGGATTCGCTGCCATGACAGGAATACCAGGGGGCGATCGATGGGGTGCACGTCGCCATGCGGCCTCCTGCGGAGAACAGGGACGTCTTCATGAACAAAAAGGGGTCCTACTCCATGAACATTCAGGTGATCTGTGACCACCGCATGAAGATAATGCACGACTGTGCGCAGTACCCTGGCAGTGTACATGATGCGTTCATAATAGCACAATCGTTCATCCCCGCCATGTTCGAGGGATGTCCACACCCCCCCCCACCTGCAGGGCTGGTTGCTGGGTGACAAGTGTTACCCGTTGCGGTCATGGCTGATGACACCTATACGGAAGCCACAGACCGACGCGGAGACCCGCTACAATGAGGCCCATGCAGCAACCAGGGGGGTGATTGAGAGGTGCTTTGGGCTGCTGAAGATGTGTTTCAGGTGGCTGGACCGCTCTGGAGGGGCCCTCCAGTACCATTCGGAGAGGGTCGGCCACATCGTCGTTGTCTGCTGCGTCCTGCACAATATTGCCCAGAAGAGGGGCGATGTACTGGTGGAGGAGGAGGAGGAGGAGGAGGGAGCAGAGGGGGAGGCCGCGGGAGGAGACGCCTCTCCAGATGAGGAGGATGGGGACGAGGGGGGCAGCAGACACGACATGGGGGCGGGTTATGGACGGGAGGCAGAACAACGTCACCGGCTTGGGCAGCGCGCACGCGAGGCGTTACTAGCCGCACGTTTCACCAACTAGGGGCATAGGGGCTCTCTGAGCAGGGGCACTGGCAACACCGTAGCGACACACCTCACCAACCAGCACCCTCACCTCCCACACCACCCGACTACCTTACCTTTCACACCACCACATGCACAGCACCCTCCAACTACGGCACAATGGGATGGTGTCATGTGGTAAACCATTGTTAGTGTATTATATGTATTGTGGTAAACTGTTACTGTACTACATGTATTGTGGTAAACCACTGCCTGATGGCTCCGCATCCCCTCGGGCTCGGTATAAAGGTGGCTGACCTCCGGTCCTGCCCCATTTCGGGATCAATGGCCAGGAGGCTTTCTGTTTAGCTTATTAAAGCCACGGTTTCGTTCACTTCTCATCTTGTGTTAATTGATGGCACATCAATTTAATAAGCGAAACTTTTAAGATGAATTCATCGCTCAAGCCTGATCGCCTGGAGCTGGACCCACAAGCAGCCGCCACCACTGCGACATTCGAGCACTGGCTTAGCTGCTTCGAAGCTTACCTCGGATCCTCCACCGACGATGTCACCGACCTCCAAAAGCTTCAAATACTCAACGCACGGGTGAGCCCGCAAGTTTTCCTTCTTATCAGAGACGCCCCCTCGTATACGGAGGCGATAATGCTGCTGAAGGGACAGTATGTAAAGGCAGTAAACGAGGTGGACGCCAGGCACCTCCTTGCCACGAGGCGACAACGCCCTGGAGAATCACAAGCCGAATTCCTGCGTGCCTTGCGGGTACTCGGCCGGAACTGTGCTTGCCAGGCGGTATCGGCTACCCAACACACGGAGCTGCTGATCAGAGATGCCTATGCCGCGGGCATTAAATCCAATTACATCCAACAGAGCTTGCTACAAGGGGGTACACTCGGCCTCCCAGAGACAGTGCAGCTCTCAAACTCGCTGGAAGTGGCTTTCCAGAACATGGAGACCTACACCTCCAACCATGCGGCACTCTCGTGGGCGCCGCCATCACCCGACTCGAGTGCAGCGCAAGCCTGTGCCGCGCAGCAGCCCGTCAATGCCAGAAGCCTGAAATGCGACTTTTGCAGCCAGGGTAAGCACCCCAGACAAGGCTGCCCTGCACGGAACGTGTTTTGCAACGGGTGTGGGAGGAAGGGCCACTTCGCCAAAGTCTGCCAGGCCTGACCTGTCCCTAAAGTTCCTAGGTCCAGCAGCTCTGCCTGTTGTCTGTCGGGACCGCCCCCATCTGCCGCGCCATCCGCCCTGTGCGACCTGTGGGTGCCGCCATCTTCGCTGCCACCCGCCATGTGCGACCCGTGGGAGCCACCATCTTTGATGCCACGCGCGACCCATGGGGGCCGCCATCTTTGAGGCCACCTTCGATGTCATCTGCCACGTGCGACCCATGGGGGCCGCCATTTTGGAACCACTCCGCTGCCTCCCGGGACCCCTGCTCACCCGGTCATACGCTGGCCACCGCTACCTCCGACCGGCCCACCGACCACCTTCCGAAGCTCGCCTCCATCACATTCGACCAGTCTCGACCTCATCATCTCACGAAATCCACGATGACCGTCCGGATCAACGGGCATGAGACGGCCTGCCTCTTCGACTCCGGGAGCACAGACAGCTTTATTCACCCAGATACGGTAAGGCGCTGCTCCCTCCCAATTTTACCCACGACCCAGAAAATCTCCCTGGCATCTGGATCGCATTCCGTAGAAATCCGGGGGTACTGTGTCGCGACCCTTTCGGTACAAGGCATAGAGTACACTAACTTTAAGCTCTACGTCCTCCCCCATCTCTGCGCTGCCCTATTATTGGGGCTCAACTTTCAGTGCCACCTCCAACGCCTTACCTTAAAGTTCGGTGGACCCCCGCCCCCCCCTCACCGTCTGTAGCCTCGCGACCCTTAAGGTCGCCCACCCTCGCTCTTCGCTAACATCACCCCGGACTGTATGCCCGTCGCCACTAGGAGCAGACGATACAGGGACAGGGCCTTTATCAGGTCGGAGGTCCAGAGACTCCTACGAGAAGGGGTCATTGAGGCTAGTACCAGCCCCTGGAGAGCCCAAGTGGTGGTCGTCAAGACTGGGGAGAAGCACCAGATGGTCATCGACTACAGTCAGACGATCAACCAGTACATGCAGCTCGATGCGTACCCTCTCCCCCCCGCATATCCGACAAGGTCTTCTCCACAGTTGACTTGAAGTCCACGTACCACCAGCTCCCTATCCGCCCAGAGGACCGCCAATACACTGCCTTCGAGGCAGATGGCCACCTCTACCACTTCCTCAGGGTTCCTCAGGGTTCCCTTCAGCGTCACCAATGGGGTCTTGGTCTTCCAGCGAGAAATGGACCGAATGGTTGACCAGTACGGGCTGCGGGCCACGTTCCCGTACCTAGATAATGTCACCATCTGCGGCCATGACCAGCAGGACCATGATGCAAACCTCCGGCATTTCCTCCACACCGCTAAGCTCCTTAACCTCACATACAATGAGGAGAAATGCGTTTTCTGCACAACCCGCCTAGCCATCCTCGGCTACGTTGTGGAAAACGGAGTCCTAGGACCCGACCCCGACCGCATGCGCCCCCTCCTGGAACATCCCCTCCCCCACTGTCCCAAGGCCCTGAAGCGATGCCTGTGGTTCCTCTCTTATTATGCCCAGTGGGTCCCCAATTATGTGAACAAGGCCCGTCCACTCATTAAATCCACCATTTTTCCCCTGATGACTGAAGCCCGCCTGGCCTTCAACCGCATCAAGGCGGATATTGCCAAAGCCGCGATGCACGCTGTGGATGAGTCCATTCCGTTGCAGATGGAGAGCGATGCGTTGGACTTTGCTCTGGCCGCTACCCTCAACCAGGCGGGCAGGCCCGTGGCTTTCTTCTCCCGTACCCTCCATGCCTCCAAAATTCGACACTCCTCCGTCGAAAAGGAAGCCCAAGCCATTGTAGACGCTGTGCGACATTGGAGGCATTACCTGACCGGCAGGCAATTCACTCTCCTCACTGACCAACGGTCGGTTGCCTTCATGTTTAATAATACACAGCGGGGCAAGATCAAAACGACAACATTCTGAGGTGGAGGATCGAACTCTCCACCTACAACTACGATCTCTTGTACCGACCTGGGAAGCTCAATGAGCCCCCAGATGCCCTATCCCGCGGTACATGTGCCAGCGCACAAGTAGACCGATTACGGGCCCTCCGCGTGACCTCTGTCACCCGGGGATCACTGTTTTCTTCATTTTAATCAAGGCCCGCAACCTGCCCTACTCCATCAAGGAGGTCAGGAGCATCACCAGAGACTGCCAAGTCTGCGCAGAGTGCAAACCGCACTTCTATCGGCCAGACAGAGCACACCTGGTAAAGGCCTCTCGCCCCTTTGAGCACCTCAGCATCGACTTCAAAGGGCCCCTCTCCTCCATTGACCGTAACGTGTACTTCCTCAACATTGTTGATGAGTACTCAAGATTCCCCTTCGCCATCCCGTGCCCTGACATGACCTCTGCCACCGTCATCAAGGCCCTGCACAGTCTCTTCACCTTGTTCGGTTTCCCCACCTACGTCCATAGCGATCAGGGTTCCTCCTTTATGAGCAATGAGTTGCGTCAGTTCCTGCTCAGCAAGGGCATCGCCTCAAGCAGGACGACCAGCTACAACCCCCGGGGAAACGGACAGGTGGAGAGTGAGAACGCAACGGTCTGGAAGGCCGTCCTTCTGGCCCTACGGTCTCGAACTCTCCCGGTCTCCCGCTGGCAGGAGGTCCTTCCCGATGCGCTCCACTCCATCCGGTCGCTCCTGTGCACTGCCACCAATGAGACCCCTCACGAACGAATGTTTGCCTTCCCTTGGAAATCCACCTCAGTGGTCTCGCTCCCGTCCTGGCTGACAGTCCCAGGGCCCGACCTCCTCCGGAAACATGCGAGGAGTCATAAATCGGATCCCCTCGTCGAGAAGGTCCTGTTCCTCCATGCCAACCCACAATATGCCGACGTGGCACATCATGACGGGCGGCAGGACACAGTCTCCCTCCGGGATTTGGCACCTGCAGGTTCCCCAGCGACCATCACCACCACCCCCGACCCTACACTGTCTCCCTCCACCACTACACGGCTACTTCAAGATTTGGCACCCGCAGGCCCACCAGCGACCATCACCACCACCCCCGCCCCCATACCGCCCGCCCCCCCCACCGACTACTGGCCGAAGAAGAAGACAACACGTTCCCGGACGCGCAGGTCTCAACACCAGTGCACACACCACAGCCGGGACTGAGGCGATCACGGCAGAAGGTCAAAGCCCCCGACAGACTCGACCTTTAAGTCCACTTCACCCCCGCTGGAGTCGTTTCTTTCTAACAGGGGATGAATGTGGTAAACCATTGTTAGTGTATTATATGTATTGTGGTAAACTGTTACTGTACTACATGTATTGTGGTAAACCACTGCCTGATGGCTCCGCCTCCCCTCAGGCTCGGTATAAAGGTGGCCGACCTCCGGCCCTGCCCCAGTTCGGGATCAGTGGCCAGGAGGCTTTCTGTTTAGTTTATTAAAACCACAATTTCGTTCACTACTCGTCTTGTGTTAATTGATGGCACATCATGTCACACAATTGCCTGTGGAAGTGGGTGTGTTCAATGCCATGCAGGATGATGGCAACCCGCTCTGCGATGAGCTGTGAGCTCCAAATCGTTAGCCAATGTCTGACTCATGGCCACAGCTACACCCTCCACGTGGGTGGTCCCTGTACGCGTAACGGACACTCCCATGGACATGTTGGGCAGCTGGCGGCGGGGTGCCGAGCACGGCGGGGGGAATCTTTACACCCACCTGGGCTCACTGTTCCACCGACCTTTGAACACAGTGCCAATCAGTTCCGTTCACGACCACGCGGCCACCGGACATAGGACAGAGGCATCTTGCATTGGTGTAACAGTGAGTTTAATTGTAATGGTGACATACAAGTGCCCTAGCCCCTATAACTATACTGTGCCCTGCACCCGTACCAACTTACACGGTGTCCAACGTCTTGGCCTTATGGGCCCTACCACTACGTCTATGTGTTTCCCCAGATGGTATAGCAGGAGTGGAGGAGGACTGCTGAGACTCCGGCCCTGCGACTTGGCTCCCTGTTGGCAGTGTTTCCTGGGGCGGCCCAGCTTGGATGGGCCAGGCTGCTCTGTGGGCATACTGGATGGCTTGGTGCCACCCTGTTCTGCCCACTGCCCACCAGATGCGCCAGGGACGGGACGGGGGGAGTCCAAGGATCCGCGGTGTTCCGGAACCTCCCTTGCAGGAGTCACCGGGACGGGTTCCGGAACCTCCTTCCCCCTCGGGGTGCCTGGTGGCCCCTGGGCCGCTCTATGGGACAGGGGTGCGAGCGGAGACAGGCCACGAGGCACCACCGACACCTGCCGCTGACAGTCCTGGAGGCCCGCTGCGGTATCGACCAGGGTCTGAATGTTAGCAGCGATGGAGCTCAGGGAGTGGGCCATTCCTGTCTGGGACTGCGCCACATCCCTCTGTGCTTGAGCGACGCCATCCAGCATCTGGGCGAGGCCGCCGATGCTCTCAGCGATGGCCTGCTGAGACTGAGCCACCGCCTGGGCAATGCCGCAGATGCTCTCAGCGATGGTCTGCTGAGACTCGGCCAGACTCCTTAGAGCGGCTGAGATGTCCCTTTGACTCTGGCACCGGGCTGCCTCTGAGAGGGCAGCCCTGTCCTGGACCACGGATGACGCATGCACATGAAGCCCCACGCCTTGCATTACCTGACCCATGGCTGAAACTGTTGCACCCATTGCTTCCACCGTGGACGCCACCCGTGCGGTGTCAGCCTGGGTGGCAGCCATGACCAGCACCATTCCCTGCTCCTGGACTCGGATGGACTCCTCCACCTGCGTCTGCAGTTGCTCGAGGCTGGCCGACATCCCGTTGTCTTGTCCCTGGATTTGTAACTGCATCGGTCTATGGGTGGGACTGGAAAGTCCAGGAACCTGGGAACCGTCTGGGCAGCAGCTGGTTGCTGGGGCTGGGCTGCCCTCCGGCCGTCAAGGCCCTCAGCTGCTCCTACCTCCACCTGCTGTACCGGGACGGCTGTGTGGTGCGCACCAGTTAGTGTCCCAGAATCCTCATCACTAAAGTGGCCAACCGAGGTGCGAGTCTCTGCGATGGTGGGGGGGGGTGTGGGTGAGTAAAGTGACGCCAAGTCAGGGTAGTCATCGGTCCCACAGTCACGTGGTTCCTGCGTCGAGCCCTGGGCCGATGTTCTTTCTTTTGCCCCCATCTGAGGGGCCCTGTCCGGTCTGTCCATCATCTGTGTGTCACTGTCCTGGCTGTCGTGCGCATCAGTGTCCATCGTCCTCATTTTGGGGCTGTCGCTGTCCTGGGTGTCCGTCCTCTGTTCATCACTGCCCTGGGTCTCAGTCCTCTGTGCGTCCGACTGCTGTCTCATAGTGACGGAGGAAGACCTTTGTTACCGTCCTGCCTCCCTGCCGTGGTGTTCATCCCTGGGGGCATCTGGACCGGGCACTTGTGGGGTCCAAGCAGCGCCAGACGGTCCGGGACGATCTGCGGCTGGTCCTGCAACACACAATGCAGCATGTATTGTTACACACGTGGACTGGGGTGAGGATGTGTGCTTGGAGGGGTGCTGGGGGGGGTGAGGGTGTGTGCTGGGGAGTTTTGGGGGTGAGGGTGTGTGCTGGGGGGGTGAGGGGGTGCTGGGGGTGAGGGTGTGTGCTGGGGGGGTGAGGGGGTGCTGGGGGGTGAGGGTGTGTGCTGGGAGGTGAGGGGGTGTGCTGGCAGGGTGAGGGCGTGTGCTGGGGGGGTGAGGGTGTGTGCTGGGGGGTGAGGGGTGTGCTGGGGGGGTGAGGGTGTGTGCTGGGGGGTGAGGGGTGTGCTGGGGGGGTGAGGGTGTGTGCTGGGGGGGTGAGGGTGTGTGCTGGGGGGATGAGGGTGTGTGCTGGGGGGTGAGGGGGTGTGCTGGGAGGGTGAGGGTGTGTGCTGGGGGGTGCTGGGGGGATGAGGGTGTGTGCTGGGAGGTGAGGGGGTGTGCTGGCAGGGTGAGGGTGTGTGCTGGGGGGATGAGGGTGTGTGCTGGGGGGTGAGGGTGTGTGCTGGGGGGTGAGGGGGTGTGCTGGCAGGGTGAGGGTGTGTGCTGGGGGGGCTGAGGGTGTGTGCTGCGGGGGTGAGGGGGTATGCTGGGGGGGTGAGGGTGTGTGCTGGGGGGTGAGAGTGTGTGCTGGGGGGGTGAGGGGGTGTGCTGGGGGGATGAGGGGGTGTGCTGGGGGGGTGAGGGGGTGTGCTGAGGGGGATGAGGGGGTGTGCTGGGGGGGTGAGGGGGTGTGCTGGGGGGGTGAGGGTGTGTGCTGGGGGGTGAGGGTGTGTGCTGGGGGGGTGAGGGGGGTGCTGGGGGGGTGAGAGTGTGTGCTGGGGGGATGAGGGTGTGTGCTGGGGTGTGAGGGTGTGTGCTGGGGGGGTGAGGGTGTGTGCTGGGGGGGTGAGGGTGTGTGCTGGGGGGGGTGAAGGTGTGTGCTGGGGAGGTGAGTGTGTGTGCTGGGGGGTGAGGGTGTGTGCTGGGGGGGTGAGGGTGTGTGCTGGGGGGGTGAGGGTGTGTGCTGAGGGGGTGAGGGTGTGTGCTGGGGGGGTGAGGGTGTGTGCTGGGGGGGTGAGGGTGTGTGCTGGGGGGTGATGCTGTGTGCTGGGGGGATGAGGGTGTGTGCTGGGGGGGTGAGGGTGTGTGCTGGGGGAGGTGAGTGTGTGTGCTGGGGGGGTGAGGGTGTGTGCTGGGGGGTGGGTTTGGAGATGAGGGTGTGTGCTGGGGGGTGAGGGGGTGTGCTGGGGGGGTGAGGGTGTGTGCTGGGGGGTGAGGGTGTGTGCTGGGGGGGTGAGGGTGTGTGCTGCGGGAGGCTGCGGGTGTGTGCTGGGGAGGGTGAGGGTGTGTGCTGGGGGGGCTGCGGGTGTGTGCTGGGGAGGGTGAGGGTGTGTGCTGGGAGGGTGAGGGTGTGTGCTGGGGGGGCTGCGGGTGTGTGCTGGGGAGGGTGAGGGTGTGTGCTGGGAGGGTGAGGGTGTGTGCTGGGGGGGCTGCGGGTGTGTGCTGGGGAGTGTGAGGGTGTGTGCTAGGGGGGTGCTGGGGGGATGAGGGTGTGTGCTGGGGGGTGAGGGTGTGTGCTGGGAGGTGAGGGGGTGTGCTGTCAGGGTGAGGGTGTGTGCTGGGGGGGCTGAGGGTGTGTGCTGCGGGGGTGAGGGGGTATGCTGGGGCGGTGAGGGTGTGTGCTGGGGGTGAGAGTGTGTGCTGGTGGGGTGAGGTTGAGGGTGTGTGCTGGGTGGTTGAGGGTGGGTGCTGGTGGGGTTAGGTGAGGGTAGTGTGCTCAGGGGTTGAGGGTGAGGGTGTGTGTTGGGGGGGTGAGCGTGGCGGTGTGTGCTGGAGGGGTGGGGGGTGTAAGCAGGCAGGGGAGTCTCACTTGCTGGTGCGCCTCCGATCTGGCTGAGGACAACTTCCCGGTCCCCGCCACCGCCAACGAGGTCCAGTGCCCTCTGCTCGTGTACTGTGAGGGTGTGTAGTACAGGTGAACCCTCTCCAGTTCTCGCACGCTCCCTGTGGTTGTGGGTGGTCTTCTCCTGGGGGGGGCAGCAAAGCATCAGAGTTAGTCGGTGCACAGCAACCCGCGCAGATGTCACCTATATGATGGCATGGGAGCACTGGGCACCCGGCCACGGCGGCTCTCAGTGGTTGCAGCCCATTAGGGTTTGGCAACACTCCTGGGGGGGGGGGGGGGGGGGGGGGTTGGTCACGTGTGGCTGGTAGGGGGTTGGGTGGTGCAAGGGGCACGTCTTGGTGCATTCACCCTGGCTGCCCTCGTCAGGTCGTGCATCTTCTTGCGGCACTGCTCGGCCATCCGTGGGGTTTGCCCCACCGCGCTTACCACAATGCACACCTCACGCCAATTCCTCCGCACTGTGCTGGCAGAGTGCCGATGGCCACGTCGACTGCACAGAATCGCCCTCCGATCTTCCACCGCACCGAGCAGCGCCTCGAGGTCATGGTGACGGAACCTCAGGGCGGCACGGCGGGGTGCGGCCATCTCGCCGGTCTTGTGAGCTTGCGGCGCTCGCGCACATTTTAAGCGACTCGGCGCCGCGTCATCGGGTCGTCGCGTGAATGACGCCGGTATGGCGCCACGCCCCCCGCACTTCGCGACGCGCCCATGCTGGCCCCTTTTGCGGGCCAGAATACGTCGTCTGATCGGGCCCCTGATGCCGTCGTAAAACAAGACGGCGTTTACGACGACACGGGGACTCTGCCGCAGGATGGGAGAGGTGTATCCCATCCTGGGTGTCCTCACTTGGGGGGGTGTGAGGTAATGCCCATGTGCATGGGGGATGACATTGCCTGTGGGGGGGAGAGTGAGTGGGGGACCAGCAACGTACTTAGAGATCGGGGCACCCTTTCAAAATGGTCTGGTCAGCGGGTCAACCACTTGTTATGAATAGAGGACTAGAGGCCAAACGCATCAAGAGCGTTAGGTACAACTATCTCTTTCTATTACACAAACTATAAAGATGTTCAAGGTTGGCTTGTTCCTCAGGACAGTGGAACCGGTGTATCTTTAGTGTGATAGAACCTCAACACATTCTTGCCTGTATCCATGACTGCAGCCCATTTCCAGGGTCAGGCCCAATTTGTATATTGAGGATGGATGTTAGGGTGACTGTCATCATCAGCTAAAATAACTTTTGTGAAACACAATAAAATTTGCATCCAAATATATCACTGTGTTGTGAAAAGTCATTGTAAAATTTCTATGTAATGGCATACTAAAAGTGATGCACAGCTGGTCCTGTTCTTGTTTCCTCCAACAAAACAGTGCTTCCTTTACTTGGATTCATGCTGGGCTCAATTCCAGAGGTGCAGGATGAGTGAAGCCGCTCTCTGAAGCCGCTATTCTCCATTCACAAATCTCAACAGTGATTGTCCAGTCCTTTAGGATCATAGAACATAGAACATAGAACATTACAGCGCAGTACAAGTCCAATTCTCTCCTTAATCTGTGTGCGCATACATGCTGTTTAGAGTAGAAGTCACTGGATGGTGAGCAGTAATGGGGATATGGAGGCAAGCTATACAGCCTGTCCTGTCATCTATTAGAATTTTTATAAGTATCTCAATTTATTTTAATTATGAAACAAGCCACTGTATAGTGAAGACAGAAGGTTAAAATGTTCTCCAATACTTTTATAAACATTTACTTTTCATCCCCATTTAGGTGCACATTCTCCTGAAACACTGTTTGCTCAAACTGATGGATAGCTAGTTTTGCTTGCTTTCTTTCTTAATTTTAGAAACTATACTGTTCCAAGCAATATATATGGGCTTGATTCTATGAAAAGGAAAACTTAGATATTTTAAAAGATAAGGTCATAAGTTCAAATGGTAATACTAAGTACAATTAATCAACATCCTAAAGTGTAACAATATTTAGAATTCAGATTACAGTAAAGTGCAGCATGATTAAATATATAATCAAAATAGAACCAGATGACTATTTCAAAGTATGCCAAAAATGGAACAAAAGAACAGGTATAGAAATAAATATAAACAAATATTGAAAATATCAAGGATAATAACTTCTATACGCTAAGACTAATATTTGAAATAATCCAGAAACAATTTAATAGAGGCAGAAACACTGGAATTGTTCAAAATGTAATTAGGTGCAGTGGAGGGGAATTAAGATACTGGTGGGTCTCGGCTCCATTTGTTAAATTGCCTTTTGCATATTTCTGCTTTGGAGTCTTTCGCTATTTTCTCTGTACCGGTAGTTTTTAATAAATGTAAGTAAGCCATTATTAAAATCCCTTTTCCCAAACAAAACCCTGGCTATATCTAATATTTTGTTTGTTACTTCCCTTTTGGTATGAACCACTTCCTGCATGGTTAAGCTTCACTCACTAAGTAACGTGGGGAACGCCGGCTCAGTCAGCTCATTTTCTGGAATGAGATCAAAACCAAACTGGAAACCTAAAGTGTCCGCATTTTTCATGTTTATTTGCAAATTACTGAAGAAATTAAATTGCGAACATTTTAAGTTTGATGACTAATGTCCCTTATAATAAATTAGGTCCTTATTCATAGTGCATGATAAATTATCCAATGGTGACCATTCTACTGCTAGATAGCAGCAAAATATAAGTATTGTAGAATAAAGACTGAGTTGAGCATAAACACTGGCAAGGACTAGTTGGGCTGGATGGCCTGTTTCTGTGCTGTATATCCGACTTAATCCTCAGTAATATATTTAGTACAATGACATGCTGTATTCCAGGGTAAGTATTGAGTATAAGGTTTAAGGTGGGAATGAGTGTTTCCAACTCTCTGGATATGAGCTGGGAGATAGGTGGTAAGATGGCAAGGAAAGGTCACTAAAGCGAACTCTAATGCAAGCACCTTGAGAGGTTGAATAAACTTGGTTTGTTCTCACTGGAATGAAGGAAGTTGAGGGGCGACCTGATAGAGGTCTACAAAATTATGAGGGGCATGGACAGGGTGGATAGTCAGACACTTTTTCCCAGGCTAGAGGGGTCAATTACTAGGGGGCATAGGTTTAAGGTGCGAGGGGCAAGGTTTAGAGGAGATGTACGAGGCACGTTTTTTACACAGAGGGTAGTGGGTGCCTGGAACTCGCTGCCGGAGGAGGTGGTGGAAGCAGGGACGATAGTGACGTTTAAGGGGCATCTTGACAAATACATGAATAGGATGGGAATAGAGGGATACGGACCCCGGAAGTGTAGAAGATTTTAGTTTAGACGGGCAGCATGGCCTTGGAGGGCCGAAGGGCCTGTTCCTGTGCTGTACATTTCTTTGTTCACCTATGACTAGAGGCAGACGGCCAGTTAAGTTACTTAATTTGCTTTTTGACAGTCATTTTACAACCCTGTGGGATTTTACCAGCCTCGAAATGACCGCCTACCACATGGTGAGCCTGCGAACTACGTCAAAGTAGACCCCGCCGTTTTCCCAGGGGCCCTCCTTTCCACTGCTCACGGTGAGGCCCACCATTGGCAATGGTCACCCCTTCTGCAGGAGAAATGTTTTCTCTCCGAGTGTCCTGAGTCTCTGGAACCCTCTTCCTCAGAAGGCAGTGTAAGCTGACACTTTGACTATTTTTAAAGCAGAGCTAGGTAGATTCTTGAATAAAAAGGTGTGAAAGGTTATCTGGGATAGACAGGAATGTGAGATTGAGGTTGCAGTCAGATCAGCCATGACCTTATTGAATAGCAGAGTAGGCACGAGGGGCAAGTGCCTCCTACTACTCCTAATTTGTATTTTCATATGTACGCATGTATCATTGCTGGAGCATTCAACCCTGCAATTCGCATGGATCTGTCTGCCTGGCACCTTGCAAGGGCACTTCAATATGGAGGCCTCTTCTTCTTATCCTTGCAGCCTCAGTGGCTGCCACGTCTATCAGAGGCACTGACAAGGTTGCAGAGCTGCTGGCCCAGTGAAAGTGGCGGCAGCCCGGAAAGGCAGGTCACCAACCTTAATTGGACAGTAGTCCCCGTGGCAACCTCTTAAATGACCATCACCCATGAAATTGCCTCAGCCGTCAGTCCACACTGGCTCAGGAACTGCTTTTACTCCCAATGGCAGGACCCACGGTGTTCCAGTCAAAATCTATAGCTTCTGGGAATTGAATGAGGAAGAAACATTATATAAACATTTTTAAAAATTGAGCATACAGTGAGGCTTACCTAGGTTTCCTTTCTGGTTCCGCAGGCAGCTTTAAGTGCCTTGAAGCAGCTGTCTGAACAAGGACTCGACCCAGTGGAGGGTGCAGTCAAGGTAGAAAATGGATCCATTGAAATGTAAGTACAGATTAGTATGCAAATGTGCAATACTTGGGTATTTCTGAAAAAGGCGGATTTTGTTGAAGCTTTTCATTTTTCATTCATCAGGACAATTGGCAAGAATACCAACGTAAGGGCAACAACAAATTTGTACTGTATGAAAAAAGAGTCCTGATTGGTTGGCAAACAGACTCTGATTGGTAGAAGCATTGCCATGGAGCGTGCACCAGTTGAAGGTGATTGACAATTAACTGCCAAACATTCTTTGAAATTTAAACATGCAGCTTGATTCTGATTGGTCATGGCATTGTACTGTGGAATGAATCAGCGAATGGCAGTCACTTATTTAATTTAGCTGAAATGGGCACAATGTGTGTACATGTTCTTTTTGGCTGCAAAGAACAGAGCCGTGGTGGTATGTATTAGGGGTAATACTGTACACCAGGAATGCCGAGGAGCTATTGGAGGACAGATGCTGGATCCCGATTGGATCCTCCACCTACTGGGCTCCACCCAGATAGGAGGGATATAAGAACCTGGGTTTAATCCCCGCAGCTGCATTCTGTGAGTGAGCTACTGGGGAACGAGTCTGAACAAGTCTGCTCAATAAAGCCTCGATTGAAGTTCTTTACGTCTCGCCTCGTGTGTGATCGATGGTGCTACAATTTATTGAGCAGACTTAAAAAGGAATATGGAGCTCCGGATCACCCCGGAGTGCCTGCGAATCAGCCCCCAGGCAGCAAACGCAACATCCGCGTTTAAACACTGGCTGGCGTGCTTTGAGGGATACCTCCGAACAGCCCCCGGCAGACCAACAGAAGACCAGAAGATGCAGGTCCTGCATTCCAGGGTGAGTCCTGAAATCTACTCACTCATCGAGGGCGCGGAAGAATTCCCAGAGGCGACCAACTTGCTGAAGGAGATCTACATTAAGCCCGTCAACCAGGTCTACGCACGCTACCAGCTCGCGACGAGACGACAAATCCCCGGGGAATCGCTAGACGATTTCTTCAACGCTCTAACGATCCTGGGACGAAACTGCAACTGCCCAGCGGTTACGGTGAACGAACATACGGAGCTCCTGATCAGAGATGCTTACGTAGCAGGTTTGGCATGGTCGCAAATTCGCCAGAGACGTTTAGAGAAAGACTCTCTTGGACTCACAGAGGTACGGGCCCTTGCAGCCTCCCTCGATGTGGCCTCCCAAAACGCCCGCGCCTATGCCCCCGACCGCGCTGCAGCCCCTTGGGCTCCGTGGACCCCCGCCACGACCGACCCCCCGGCAACCCCAGCCCCTCCGCAAGCGTGCGTAGCCAGAATCCCAGACCACCCGGAGGGGCCCCGCTGCTACTTTTGCGGGCAGTCAAAACACCCCCGCCAGCGCTGCCCGGCCCGCTCGGCCACCTGCAAAAGCTGCGGTAAAAAGGGGCACTATGCAGCGGTGTGCCAGTCCCGTGGGGTCGCCGCAATCTCCGGGGAACAAATGGGACCACGGGCGGACCCCCCCAGCGACCCACGGGCGGCCAACGGGCGCCGCCATTTTGGACCCCGGACACCACGAGGGGGGGACGGGCGCTGCCATCTTCCTACCCACAGGCCGCGTGCAATCCATGGGAGCGGCCATTTTGTCCACCCCCGGCCGCGTGCGACTCATGGTAGCGGCCATTTTGTCCACCCCCGGCCTCGTGCGACTCATGGGAGCGGCCATTTTGTCCACCCCCGACCGCGTGCGATCCATGGACGCCGCCATCTTGGCTGACAGGCAAGGACCCCGGCCTGGATGGCTCCACACTGCCTGAAGACAACGGTCTGATACACCAACCACGTTTGGCATCGGTGACCCTCGACCAGTCGCGGCCCCGGACGCTCCAGACGACAACGACAAAGGTGCTGGTGAACGGCCACGAAACACGTGTTTGATCGACTCGGGGAGCACGGACACGGTAAGACGCTGTTCCCTTGTAATTCGGCCAAGCACCCAAAAGGTTTTCCTGGCGGCGGGGTCCCACTCCGTTGAAATCAAAGGGTTCTGCATCGCAAACTTAACAGTGCAGGGGAGAGAGTTCAAAAATTACCGGCTGTACGTCCTTCCCCACCTCTGCGCTCCCACTCTCCTGGGGTTGGACTTCCAATGCAACCTCCAGAGCTTAACATTCAAATTTGGCAGCCCTATACCCCCACTGACTATCTGCGGCCTCGCGACACTCAAGGTCGAACCGCCCTCCCTGTTTGCGAACCTCACCCCGGATTGCAAACCCGTCGCCACTAGGAGCAGACGGTACAGCACCCAGGACCGAACGTTTATCAGGTCCGAAGTACAGCAGCTGCTGAAGGAAGGCATAATCCAGGCCAGCAATAGTCCCTGGAGAGCCCAGGTGGTAGTAGTGAAGACAGGGGAGAAGCAAAGGATGGTCGTAGACTACAGTCAGACCATCAACAGGTACACGCAGCTAGATGCGTACCCTCTTCTCTGCATATCCGACATGGTCAATCGGATTGCACAGTACAAGGTCTTCTCCACCGTGGACCTTAAGTCCGCCTACCACCAGCTCCCCATTCGCCCCGGTGACCGCAAGTACACTGCCTTCGAAGCAGACGGGCGGCTATACCACTTCTTTAGGGTTCCATTTGGCGTCACGAACGGAGTCTCGGTCTTCCAACGAGCGATGGACCGAATGGTCGACCAGCACGGTTTACGGGCCACGTTCCCGTACCTCGACAACGTCACCATCTGCGGCCACGACCAGCAGGACCACGACGCCAACCTCTGCAAATTCCTCCAGACCGCTAACGCCCTCAACCTCACCTACAACGAGGAAAAATGCGTGTTTAGCACCGACCGTCTAGCCATCCTGGGCTACGTAGTGCGTAATGGAGTGATAGGCCCCGACCCCGAACGCATGCGCCCCCTCATGGAGTTCCCTCTCCCCCACTGTACCAAAGCCCTGAAACGCTGCCTGGGCTTCTTTTCTTATTACGCCCAGTGGGTCCCCCAGTACGCAGACAAGGCCCACCCACTAATCCAGTCCACTACTTTTCCCCTGTCGACAGAGGCCTTCAGCCGCATCAAAACAGATATCGCAAAGGCCACGATGCGCGCCATCGACGAGTCCCTCCCCTTCCAAGTCGAGAGCGACGCGTCCGACGTCGCTCTGGCGGCCACGCTCAACCAAGCGGGCAGACACGTGGCCTTTTTCTCCCGGACCCTACACGCTTCAGAAATTCGCCACTCCTCAGTAGAAAAGGAGGCCCAAGCCATAGTGGAAGCTGTGCGACATTGGAGGCATTACCTGGCCGGTAGGAGATTCACTCTCCTCACTGACCAATGGTCGGTAGCCTTCATGTTCGATAATGCACAGCGGGGCAAGATAAAAAACGACAAGATCCTGCGGTGGAGGATCAAACTCTCCACCTACAACTACGAGATCTTGTACAGTCCCGGAAAGCTGAATGAGCCGTCCGATGCCCTATCTCGCGGCACTTGTGCCAACGCACAAGTGGACCGTCTCCAAGCCCTCCACGAGGATCTCTGCCACCCGGGGGTCACTCGTTTCTACCACTTCATAAAGGCTCGCAACCTCCCTTACTCCGTCGAGGACGTCCGAACAGTCACCAGGAACTGCCAAATCTGCGCAGAATGCAAACCGCATTTTTTCAGGCCAGATAGAGCGCACCTTATGAAGGATTCCCGTCCCTTTGAACGCCTCAGTTTGGATTTCAAAGGCCCCCTCCCCTCCACCGATCGCAACACGTACTTTCTTAACATCATTGACGAATACTCCCGCTTCCCCTTCGCCATCCCCTGCCCCGACATGACACGGTCATTAAAGCCCTCGGCACCATCTTTACCTACATCCATAGCGACAGGGGGTCCTCCTTCATGAGTGACGAGCTGCGTCAATTCCTGCTCAGCAAGGGCATAGCCTCGAGCAGGACGACCAGCTACAACCCCCGGGGGAACGGGCAGGTAGAGAGGGAGAACGGAACGGTCTGGAAGACCGTCCTACTGGCCCTACGGTCTAGGAGTCTCCCAACTTCCTGCTGGCAGGAAGTCCTCCCGGATGCACTTCATTCTATCCGGTCCCTGCTGTGTACCACCACTAACCAAATGCCTCACGAGCGCCTCCTTGTCTTCTCTAGGAGGTCCGCTTCTGGAACGTCACTTCCGACCTGGCTGGCGGCCCCGGGACCCATCGTGCTCCGGAAACATGTACGGGCGCACAAATCAGACCCGCTGGTGGAATAGGTACATCTACTCCACGCAAACCCGCAGTACGCCTACGTGGCGTACCCAGACGGCCGACAGGACACGGTCTCTCTGTGGGACCTGGCGCCCGCCGGAGCTCCCCACCCCCCCCCAACACAAATCACCTCCCCCTCAGTCCCGCCGGTGCACCCCACAGCCACCCCCTTCCCGGGGGGATCGGTCCTCCTCCCAGGCCCGTCCAGGAGTAAGGAAACAGAAGGGGACAGCGCGATGCTCCCAGAGTCGACCGGACCCGAGCCAGCACCACCACCACCACCCGGGCTGAGACGATCGGAAAGGGCGACCAGAGCACCATCTCGACTCATCGAATCGATGTAAGATGTATATAATTCAGTGGCCCAGCAAAGCGGCATTGTTGTAAATAGTTAACGCTGCAAATCGGGTAAAATGTGAATAATTCGGTGGCCCAGTAAAAGCGGCATGATTGTATATAGTTCAATGGTTAAGGTACCGACCCTGTAAACCCCTACCACCATACCACCCACACCCCGCCGGGTTCTTTTTTAACAAGGGGAGAATGTGGTGGTATGTATTAGGGGTAATACGGTACACCAGGAATGCCGAGGAGCTATTGGAGGACAGATGCTGGATCCCGATTGGATCCTCCACCTACTGGGCTCCACCTAGATAGGAGGGATATAAGAACCTGGGTTTAATCCCCGCAGCTGCATTCTGTGAGTGAGCTGCTGGGGAACGTGTCTGAACAAGTCTGCTCAATAAAGCCTCGATTGAAGTTCCTTACGTCTCGCCTCGTGTGTGATCGATGGTGCTACAAGAGCCAAATATATATTTTTTAATTATAAATTTAGAGTACCCAATTGTTTATTTTTTTTCCAATTAAGGGGCAATTTAGCATGGCCAATCCACCTAACATCTTTGGGTTATGGGGGTGAAATCCACGCAGACACGGGAAGAATGTGCAAACTCCACATGGACAGTGACCCAGGGCCAGGATTCGAACCTGGGTCCTCAGTGCCGTAGTCCCAGTGCTAACCACTATGCCACTGTACAAAAACATGTATTGTCAGTCACCTTCAACTGGTGCATTCTCCCTGGCAACACCCCCACCAATCAGAGTCAATTTGCCAACGAATCAGCGCTCTGTTCTAATACAGTATAAATTTGTGGTTTCTCCTTACATTGTTATTCTTACCAATTGTCCTGATGAGTTCAAGATGAAAAGCTTTGACAAACTATCTCATTTTTCAGTGATACTCAAGATTGGTATGCATTAATAGTACACTGTAACTGTTTTTCTTCGCTTTGATTAAATATATGGAAGCAGATAATACCCAATGTAGAAGGCAGAATAAATAATAAATAGATATGCAGCCTGATTAGAGAAGGATTTAGAACTGAGTAAGTGGGTGGCAGATGCAATTCAATGTGAAATAATTGTTATGGGAGCAAGAAACCAAGTAAGTAGCCGTCAGATATTACTGTAGTGAATCAGTTGTTAAAAGGCTAATTCTTTCATTTCACTTTATTTTCTATTAGTTTATTGGAGATCTTAACCTAGTTAAAATGGCAGATAGATAAATGGTATGTAAAGTTCTTTCGAGACCCTCCGCTAAAATGATCACCAGGAGCTTTTAGACCAGTATGTGTCAAATGGAACTTTGGTATTGTATTATTAACCATAAGATCCAAGGAGTAAAATCGATAAAACTGTCAAGACTACTTGTAAAGTTAAAAAGGTGTCAGCCTTAGCTGATTGACAGAACTCTGTGTCAAAAGATCACCTAATCAAGCCCTATTTCAGGACAATAGCTAATATACTTCAGTGCAGCACAGAGAGTGCTACATTGTTGGAGATCCTATCTCTTTTGGAAGAGGGTCCCATTTGCTTTTTCTGACATACTTAAAAGATTTCATAGCACCAACATCAGAAGAGCACTGGAGTTGTCTTTGCCAACATTTAATCTTTAACAAATACCATTAAAAAAGAGAATTTCCTGTTATCTATGTGTTTGTCGGACCTTGCTTTGTCAAATAGGCTGCCACATTTACCAGCACTATGGGAATTACTGCACTTCGAAAGTACTTAATTGGCATGAAAGGTGTGGCTGTCATTGTGGCTGTGAAAGGTGCTATCTAAATGCAAGTGTTTCTTTTCTTTAATTAAAAGACAAATAAACTTGCATTAGCGGAGAGATTAGGGGACAAATTTAAATGGCATAGGGCACTGTTCGAACCTCAACTGAAATCATTTGTGCTCATTTGAAAAGGTTAGGTAGGCTTATTTTAAGAAACTTTGAAGTGACCGGCTTGAAGTTCTTTGAGGTAACAAAGAAATTGACAAAACTTTTGTTCTGAAATATTTTTTATTGGTATTTTCCAGTTTTGGCAGAGTAACAGATCAAGTGTACCTGGTATTTACAAATAAAGTCATTTCTTATTTACAGAGATGTGGTGTGCCCCCCCCCCCCCCCCCCCCCCCCACCGCCTTCCCTCCCCTCCCCAATTCCTCTGTTGGTCACTTAGTTTTCCTCTTAGTGCTGACTTCTGCCTGGACAAAACTAATCTAAGCAAAATGTTTGCAGTGGTGAAGCGTCCAAATGCCAAGGACCAGTATTTAATGCATTCACTTGAAATTAGTTTCCCCACATTTTAGAGGAGGTGTTAAAACATTTTAAACAAAAGGAATAGCAGCGTTCCTAGTGGAGAGAGGAAATTCAGAAAAATACATTACGTTTCATTGTATGGTCATTTTGACGTACGCTTAGTGGCCATTCACATAATTTTGTTTCTTCTCTGGCTTTCCTCAACCCTTCCTCAGTCCACATCGCAATGATATTTATCCATCTGCTTTTTCTTCTTCCACTTCTGTTTTTAAGCTTAATATCGCCATAATTGTTGCCAGGGCAAGGCTGTTGGGTCTTTGCTTCCAATGTCTTTGGCTATCTTTATTTCTCTTAACTGTACTTTGCAACCCTTTTGATGCCTGAACATCTACTCTTGATCTCACTCACCCATTTGTCTTTTTGTCCCTCTGGCAGATTCTTTCAATGTACCAGTTTGTTGTTCAGAATTGTTCTTGGGGGTCATTTTAACCCACCAACAAAAACTGGGGCTAGATTTTACAGCCCCCACCGGGCTGTTTTCAGCAGGAGGACACACATGAAACACAAAAGGTGACAAATCCACCACTTTCCCACCCACTCCCAAGCTATCCACAATAACACAGTCGGTGGGTGGGTGCCAAAATCACCAGCCTGCCCACCATTTTAAATAACTCCTCAACAGTCAATTGAATTTGTTACCAGAATCACAGAAGCCATTCAGCCCATCGGATCAGCACTATCTCTCAATGAACAATTCCATTTGTGCCATTCCCCTGACTTCTTTCCATAACCCTGCACATTCTTCCTTTTCAGATTGCAGTCTAATTCCGTTTTGACTGCTTCAATTGAACCTGCCTCCACCACACTCTCAGGCAATGCATTTCAGACAGTAGGATCTCTTATCCAATCTTCTAATAAAAATCAATAGTCCGGTTGATCGGAGGTGTCCAAAATACAACTTTATTGCTAATTATTCATTTTAATACACTTGCATAAGAACTAAATCAAAATTTAGATCAAATGATACATAAATTGGTCAGAACATAGCGAAAAGTGTTAAACATAAAAGCATAAGAAAAGTATAAGAAATAGATGATACAAGATTTCAGGAAGGCAGGAATTCAAGAACGGAACCTCGCCCACACGGTCTTACTTTTAAGGGAATCCATATCTATGTTTTAATCCCTCATTTACTCTCATTGGCTTCTAATTCTCAGGTGAAACCTCCTAATTTGTTCAAATGGATGTCTGTTACGTAGAAAATGATCTGTTAATCCATCATTGGTCATTACTTAAGATTTACTAATGTCCATCATAAATTGCTGATGGGCTTCTTTCAGGTGCGTTGGATGCCGGCCGACTCTTGCAAGGGGGTGCAGGGGAATGGGGTGGGTGTTGGCGCAAGCAACGTGCCCACTGTGAAATTTCAGATCAAACATCAGGGGATTGAATTGTGCAGTAATAAATATTTGCAATGTTTCAAACCTGTGTCAAAGACATTGGGCGGGATTCTCCGTCGGCCGACGCCGTAATTGGGAAACGTGATCGGGCGGAGAATCGTGCGTTAGCTGAACATCAAGGCCGGCGCCGGGAGCCCAATGGAATGCCATGCCCGGTGCCTCGAAAGCTGCGTGAATGCATTTTACGCTACACGTGCAGCAAACACCGTTGGCATATCATTAACAGGCCTGTCCCAGTATTCTCCGGGGATCCTGCGATGCTTCCCCTCTACCAGGAGGAATTACCGATGATGAGGTTCACTTGCGGTTTTAAAAATTGGGGAACAGGTGCAGTGGCTGCTGAGGAAGAGAGCGGAGGTAGGACATGTTCCCAGAGGTGCGACCGTAGGCTGCAGGTCCTGCCGCTGACATGGCTGGGTGAGGGGGATAACCAGGGGATAGGCTGTGGCGTCCGTGTGACATCCCGGACCAGGATGTCCAGGCACAGACCGCCATTGCCGCAGTCTGCAAGGCAGCCACCCTGCTGCACACCCTACCATCCGCCCACTGTGGCCCATGGTTGCGTGTCTGGTTTCCGCAGAGGAACAGGAGCCAGTCAGTGAGGATGGAGAGTTGGCCGCCCAACAGACCAAGGAGGAGGTGGGATGGAGATGCCGCATCAATGGGATGGCCGTTTCCATACATCTGAGACCCATCAGTCCCTGGGGCGGGCCCCCCCTCCGACCGTCCACCCCCTTGGGGGTTCCTACCTCCACCTGAAGTACCGCAGCAAGTGTGTGGTGTGCACGAGATGGTGCCCCAGGAATCTCGTCACTAAAGTGCCCAACCGAGGTGGGTGTCTCTGGGATGGTGGAGGGTGTGGGTGACAGCTGTGACGGAAGGTCGGTGACGTCCCCGGACTGGTGCTCAGGGGTATCGCTGGCTGGCATTCACTATCTAATGCCACCTAATCATTGGACATGTTCTGGGGTTGTGTTCGGGGCTGGGGAACACCAGAAGGACCCACCTTGTTCCCAGGTGATCTTGCAAGACACTAGGCATGACCTACGGTTGGATTGCGGGTTGAGGTGGTGGTGTGGGACAGGTGGGGTGGAGTGGGGAGGGGAGGGTTGGAGTGGTGTGCGAGAGGTCTGGTGCTAGGGTTGTGGTGATGTGGGGTTGGGTTGGGGTGGGGGAGGTGGGGGGTTGGGGTTGGTGTGGTAGGGTGGTGTGGGCGAGGGGGGTGGCAAGGTGGTTCGGGGGTTGTGCCATATGTGCCACGGGGAGCCCCAACGCAACGAGGGCTTACTTGGTTCTCTGATGCCGACTGCTGCCTCGACGACTGCTCTCTCCCCGGGCCCAATGACCAGGTCCAGTGCTGGCCACTCTGCAACAGTGTGGGGCCGCAGGTCCGGTGGGCCCCCTCCAGTCATCTATCACTCCCTGCAGCTGTGCGCCACCTTCTCCTGCGGTGGGGTGGGGGTGGTGCGGGGTTCACAAATGTGTGGGACGGTGGTTGGTGCCAGGGCATGGTGCTGGATACTCACCCTGGCCGCCCTGAGGAAGCCGTACAGCTTTTTCTGGCACTGAGGTCTGTCCTGGCGGTGGGGCTCACGGCGCTCATGTCCTGCCCGAGATACGGCAGCGGGTGGCAGCCTCCTTCCCACCCAGGGTTCCCCTCCTCTCCTCCACGGCGTCCAGCAGTGTCTCCAGCTCCTGCAAACCAGGGTGCCGCTCTTCGGGGTGTCATCTTGTTGGCAGGAATGAGTGTGTGTGGGGGATGGAGCGTTTATATGCGCTTAAGCTTGTCAGCCTCTCGGGTACCAATCCCGACCCCGGTGAATCGGACACCGTTTTTCATTGGGATTGCTCTTGTTCTATGTAGCACCGGTGCTAGCCATTAACGGATCGTGAGTTTCTTCAGGTCCACCACCGATTCAGTCCAGGCGCCAGCACTTAGTGTCTCAAAGGGCGAATCCGGCCCATTGTATTAGGAGTAAGACCATCAGCAGCTGTTATGATGCTATTTTGGGATTGACATGCGAACAAACATACAAACATAGGAATTGGGAGCAGGAGTTTTCTCCACCATTTAGTGAGATGTCTACACCTTTCTACCCTTGCCAATCAAGAATCTATCGAACTTAGCATTAAAAAATAATCAATGACCCTGCCTCCATCGTTCTCTGCGGGAGAGAACTCCACAAACTAATGGCCATCTGAGAGAAAAAACTCTCCTCATTTCCATCTTAAATTGGAGACCCCTCATTTTTAAATTGTTTCCCCTAGTTCTAGTCTCTCCCATAAGGGGAAACATTCTGGGCATCCATATATATAATTAATATACATACATTTAAGAACTGACTTTAAACTTATAGATATGGTAGTAAGACAAGTGGTTCTTCATAATACAGCAAGTTACGGCTACTTTTAGGACTCCCTGCAAGTAGCTTGATTTTCTCCTTCTGTTGGACTACTTTCATAAAAGTAGGGTCAAAATCACTTAAAATACTCAGCCTAGAAACTGCAGAAAAATAACTGATTGCCATCTGGATAACTAACTGTGAGGCAAGGTTCACTCAGAAATTTTAGCATGCAATTGTTCGGCCAGATCAGTTTGTGCCCCCCATCCAAAAAGCAGCAAAAAAAAGGTCTTCCCATTACAGAATTCACGCGTCTTTCATATCCATTGAAGTCATTTGCAAAGAAATGAGTATAAGAATTGGCAAGTCACGTTGCAGCTGTATAGAACCTTAGTTAGGCCATACTTGGAGTATAGTGTTCAATTCTGGTCGCCACACTACCAGAAGGATGTGGAGGCTTTGGAGAGGGTGCAGAAGAGATTTACCAGAATGTTGCCTGGTATGGAGGGCATTAGCTATGAGGAGCGGTTGAATAAACTCGGTTTGTTCTCACTGGAACGACGGAGGTTGAGGGGCGACCTGATAGAGGTCTACAAAATTATGAGGGGCATAGACAGAGTGGATAGTCAGAGGCTTTTCCCCGGGGTAGAGGGGTCAATTACTAGGGGGCATAGGTTTAAGGTGCAAGGGGCAAGGTTTAGAGGAGATGTACGAGGCAAGTTTTTTACACAGAGGGTAGTGGGTGCCTGGAACTCGCTACCGGAGGAGGTGGTGGAAGCAGGGACGATAGTGACATTTAAGGGGCATCTTGACAACTACATGAATAGGATGGGAATAGAGGGATACAGACCCAGGAAGTGTAGAAGATTGTAGTTTAGTCGGGCAGCATGGTCGGCACGGGCTTGGAGGGCCGAAGGGCCTGTTCCTGTGCTGTACTTTTCTTTGTTCTTTGTTCTTTGAAAATCAGGTGGTTTCTATAACAGGCAGGATATTCGCAATGCTAGTTTTATACCCAAGTGATAAGTTGACAATTTGCCCCAGTTAGTTCATAAATCAGCTGATTATTTTTTCCCCGATGTTTAATGAGCCTGGGATCCAGCCTCCTTCCTCTCACCCCAACCCTAATCAATCCATTTTAAATGATCCCTTATTGCTGCCTCAACTTTACCAGTAATCCTTTTACTCCCTATGGGTTTAGTTATATCCATTTACCACGGTAACAATCGATATTCTTTTGAAAGTATACCTGGTTGATTTGTTTTTATGCCATGATGTCAGCATTTCATTTATATTATAAATGTTCCTAATGAATTCTGCTTGTTTCCAAAATGATTGTAAGTAAACAAAAGAGCCTTAGCTTTGAGTTTGGAGTAGGTACTTTTTAAAACCCTTATATTTCTCATGTTTTTAAAAATCAATTTAGAGTATCCAATTTTTTTTCTTCCAATTAAGGGGCAATTTAGCATGACCAATACACCTAACCTGCACATCTTTGGGTTGTGGGATGAGACCCACGCAGACACGGGGAGAATGTGCAAACTCCACACGGACAGTGACCTGGGGCTGGGTTCGAAGCCGGGTCCTCGGCGCCATGTGGCAGCAGTGCTAACCACTGCACCATCGTGCCGCCCCCTTATTTCTCCTCATGTGAACTATCAACATTGATCACCTTCCTGTCTTTTTTTAGTATTCCAGGCAAGCCTCTTCTTTGCAGCACACACGGATATCTACTGTCTTGAGCAAGAAATTTCCTATTATTACAATCTCTTATTAACTTGCAAAGTGCAGAGGGAATGAAATACTCCTCATACGGGAGAAAACTGGGAGGCAGGCGGGGGCTGGGGGTGTCCCAAATAAACAGATGGGTGGTGAGATACTTACCTAACTGCCCTCCTGCTCTCTAAATTAAGGGGAATCGGGGAAAACTCTCCACTGGTTGGAATACCAGGCACAAAGGAAGATGGTTATAGTGGTTGGAGGTCAACCATCTCAGTTCCAGGACGTCACTGCAGGAATTCCTCAGGGTAGTGTCCTAGACCCAACCATCATCAGCTGCTTCATCAATGACCTTCCTTCCATCATAAGGTCAGAAGTAGAGATGTTCGCTGTGAACTGCACAGTGTTCAGCACCATTCACAGCTCCTCAGATATTGAAGTGGTTCACGACAAATAGAGTAAGTCTTGGACTGACAAGTGGCAAGTTACATTCACGTCACACAAGTGCCAGGTAATGACCATTTCCAACATGAGAGGATCTAACCATCACCCCGTGACATTCAAAAGCATTGTCTTTGCTGAATCCCCCACTATCAACATCCTGGGGGTTACCATTGACATGAAGCTGGACTACCCATATAAATACTGTGGCTACAAGATTAGATCAGAGGCTTGGAATCCTGCAGCGAGTAACTCACCTCCTGACCCTGACACCCCAAAGCCTGTCCACCATCTACAAGGCAGGCAGGAGTGTTATAGAATGCTCTCCAAATGCCTGGATGTGTGCAGGTCCAACAACACTCCAGAAGCTCAACACCATACAGGACAAAGCAGCCCACTTGATTGTTACCCCTTCCACAAAATTTCACTTCTTGCGCTACTGATGAACAGTGGCAGCCGTGTGTATCATCTACACGATGAACTGCAGGAACACACCAAGGCATCTTGGGCAGCACCTTCAAAACCCACAACCGTTACCATCTAGAAGGACAAGAGCAGCAGATACCTGGGAACTCCACCACCTGGAGGTTCCCCACCAAGTCACTCACCATCCTGACTTGGAAATATATCGCCGTTCCTTCACGGTGGCTGGGTTAAAATCCTGGAACTCCTTCCCTAGTAGCACAGTGGATGTACTTACACCACAAGGACTGCAGCGGTTCAAAAAGATAACTCTCCACCACCTTCTGAAGGACAGCTAGGGTTGGGCAACAAATGCTGGCCTAGCCAGCGACGCCCACATCCCATAAATTAATTTTAAAACAAAGTTAGGTTTGGGGCAGGAAAAGTCGAAGTCAACCTTCTCGCCGGTAGGCTAATGAACAAACAAGGAACAAAGAAAAGTACAGCACAAGAACAGGCCCTTCGGCCCTCCAAGCCTGCGCCATCCATGCTGCCCGTTTAAATTAAAATCTTCTACACTTCTGTGGTCCGTATCCCTCTATTCCCATCCTAGCCATGTATTTGTCAAGATGCCCCTTAAACGTCACTATCGTCCATGCTTCCACCACCTCCTCCGGTAGCGAGTTCTAGGCACCCACTACCCTCTGTGTAAAAAAACTTGCCTCGCACTTCTCCTCTAAACCTTGCCCCACGCACCTTAAACCTATGCCCCCAAGTAATTGACCCCTCTAACCTGGGAAAAAGTCTCTGACTATCCACTCTGTCTATGCCCCTCATAATTTTGTAGACCTCCATCAGGTCGCCCCTCAACCTCCCATGTTCCAGTGAGAAGAAGAATTACACTTAACGACCAATGAACTTCATCCTGCCACCACTGGTATTCTACCAGATACGTTCTTGTAGCCTCACTGCGGGCTCAGGGTGGGAATCATCCTCTTTATCCTACATCCAATACACCACGGAAGGCCCTGTCAGCAACCAAAAGTCTCCCTACACCCAATCCCCACTTACCAACCCCTTGCCTAAGCGGTCCGGGTGAAGCTGCCCCACCCACTTCTCTTCCAGGATCCACATCAGTGCTGCAGCTCAAGGCCACCTGCAGTCCCAGCAGTAATTCAGCTCTCTGTGGCACTGCTGAGACTAAAGACCTGCCATCCAGTCAGATGGCGGCCAGCTCTTGAAGGCCAGCTTTTCGCCTATAGAGGCACAGAAACCTGACAGCAAGCAGTTGACGTCCTGACAGGCATTTAATCCTATTGTAGCTCCCAGAAATGACTGTGGCTACGTTGCCACCAGCTTTCCAGACATTAAATTCTGTCCTGCGTTGCTGTCCAAACTATCCTCCTGAATCTCTAGCTCCCTTCTCTGACCTTCTCTCAGACTGCATTATCGAACTGTGCCTGACTTCTCTTAGTTAATGTAATTTCTTGGGCTGTTCCTCAGGCTTCATCACTTGTTACCAAACGTGGGGTGCGAGTTAACAGAAAAATTTCTAAGTGTGATTTGGGGCGCATTTGGTAGGGTGTTTACCGACGGCCGCCTTGACGAAATTGCGGCCCGTATTTGGAAATGAGCCCCTATGAGCCTCTTGCCATTACTGTCCGTCTTACCATCTGATTCACCAGACTCAAGCCTCAGTGTCTCGCGTTAACAAGAGGGGGCTGCATTTAAACGCTCCCTCACTACTCACTCCCAATCAACACACAAGCATGGCAGCACGCAGACCTGCCCCTTGCTTTGGGGATGCCAACCTGGCCAGTCTTCGCGACCCAAAATGTGAGACAGGACATCCTGTTCCCCCCCCTCCCCCAAGGAGGTCGGAGGACCAGCAGCAGGGTCACCAATACCGCCTGGGAGTCAGTGGCAGCAGCTGTCAGTGTGGGCAGCATGACAAGGAGGACCACCGTACAATATTGGATGAAGACCATGACCTCCTCCGAGCTGCAAGGGTAAGTTACCACCTCTCTCCTGGCATCAGTTCCGCCTGTCTCAAATTCCCAACCCCCTCCCCACCCACAAATCACTGGCTAACACCTCGCACCCTCCCCATATCTGATCTTTGTCCCCACAGGAGAAGATAGCCCATAATAAGCAGGAGAGGACCAAGACAGGGGGACCGAGTACCAGAGATTCGAGTCCTCACACCCAAGAGGAACGGGTCCTGCAAATCGTGGGGTTGCCCAAGGAGAGAGCAGTGACTGACCGCGAGCGAGATTGGCCTGCACCGCACAGGTGAGGATCCACTGCCCCTTCACCCAGATGACCTGTCTCAAGTGAGTTGTTCTTGTCAGACAAAATGATCCTTCTCTCTCACTGACCATATGTCCCTTGTCATGCAGGATCTCCGTCTGATGGGGCTGGGCCATCCAGAATTATTCCTCCCCCAGCTATCCAAGACACCACCTCGGAGGAGAGCTCTGACGAGACCACCATTGAGGCGTTACAGATACCACCCCCACCTTCCACCAGTGCAGAAACACACCGGGGTGACATTAGTGGACAGCTTTCTGGGGCACAATCTGATGAGCACCACACAGTTGCTGATGCATACCAGGTGGAGACAGGAGACCTACTGGATCCAAGGACTTATCTTGGTCCCAGTCAGATGCCGAGCCTCTGGGCAAGGTTCTCCAAGAGCCAATATAGATGATAGGACACAGGCGTAACATTTAGGAAGGAATATCAGTGACATTCGAGTGAATGCATCGTCAATTGGAAGAATGCCAATGCCAATGGCTATGGGCGCAGGAGATGATTCTGACAATGCGTGACACGGAGGGCAACACTACTAGGGTGGTGACCACAGTGGAAGCCTGGAGCACAACATCCGTGACTTGAGTGGTGGTGCCCAAGGCATGGCTCAGTCTGTGACGACCAGGACTGAGGGCCTCAACATTATATCCCAGTTGCTGAGGGACATGTCCCAGATGCAAGTGGATTTTGCCGAAGCACTCCAGAGCATGACCAGTCACTGAGGAGCATCACTGAGGGCAAAAACACCATGGTGGAGAAATGGGGAGCTGCCAGGATGGGCAGAGCCAAATGCCTCCGAGGCGCTTCAATCTCATTCCAACTGCCCCTCCACCCCATGAAGACCCCCAGGGCATAGAGGCATCAGGGAGGAAGAAGTGCTGGTGGTCAAATCAGAGCCTGCCACCAAAGAGACAACGGCAGTCTCCAGTTCATCCGAATCCCCCGCTCCTGATTCCGGTGCATCTCAAGGGCAGGGCAGCAATGCCAGTAATACTAGTAAGTCGGCCGGGGCCTCCAGAGCACCTAGATGTAGCAGTGGATCATGGAAGATCAAGAAGAGAGTGGATCACTGATTGGGCACGGGCTGGGGGGCCGGGGTTGAACTATCCGTAGCTAGGGGGAATTGAACTGTCAAATATTCACTATTAAAATATGTTACACAAATATGATACATGTGAAGCCTGAAGCCTGTCATGTTAATCTTCACATAGGGCCTACCTTCGCTCTCTCTCTCTCTCTCTCCCCCCCCCCCCCCCCCCCCCCCCCCCACCGGCATCAGTGTTCCAAGATCAAACGCCACAATGCAGATCCCGTTCAGAGGATAGGTGTGAGCATGCTGTCAGCATCAAGACAGGAGTCAGACTTCAGCATAAACTGAGGAGCACGGGATAGAGGGGAATGGGGGGAGGTGTAGATTCAGAAGAAGGATGGATTGGAGGAGGAATAGAGGGATTGTGGGAGGGGAGATTGGGGGGGGGGATGGAGGGATTGAGGGAAAGGAGGGATTGGAGGAAGGGGGATTGGGTGGGCAGGAGGCGAAAGAGGAAGGGGTGGATTGGGGGTGTAGAGGGATTGAATGAAGGAAGGATTGTGTTGGGGGGGATGTACTGACGGACTAAGCCTCGTCCTTTGTGAATCGGGTGAGGATGAGGACCTCCCTGTCCCTCTGGGCATGCTCCCTTGATGCCACCTGTCCTCCATCCTCCGGGTCCTCCCACGGTTCATCCTCCATCCCCGCCTGCTCTGCCTCCTCCTCAGACTAGGCCGGATGACTGTCCTCCTCCAACATGTCACCCCACTGCTGTGCCAGGATGTGGAGGGCACAGCAGACTACCACAAAGTGGGAGCCCCTCTGGGGTGTGCCTGCAGTGCACCACCACAGTGGTCCAGGCATCGGAACTGCATTTTGAGCAGTCAATTTCCTCAATCTTCCTTGTTCAAAGGAGAACAACTCCAGCTTCCCCTGTCCACCACATCCATTGAATTGTTATAAAAATGCAAGTTATAGTTAGGAATGCTAGCAGGAACGTTTGCATTAAAGACTCCACTTTGTAACAAACGCATAGCTGTGCCAGAATCTGCTTTCTGAAAATTGTCCAAATGCCAGGCCAACTCTCCCCGATAAGGTTGGTTACCACTGTCACCATAAAGATAGTTAGTTTATTATTTGTGTAGTTCTGACCTTCTGGTGGAAAGTTGTACCTGTTTGATGGTTATGTGCTGAAAGCCAACATGAAGAAATGCAATATTGACATCAACACCTGGGAGACTATTACCTTGGATCGAACCCAATGGTGGCAATGTATATGGAATGGATTCCTGCATTTTGAGACCCAACATGACAACAAAATGAAGAGGAAAAGCGAGAACAGTGAAAAGAACACGCCATGACCAGAACTGACAATAGACAGCCAGACATCCCAAATGACAATAAATGCCCTATGTGCCATAAAGTCTACAGATCCTGAATCAACCTCATTGGCCATCTTTGGATTCATGAAAGACAATTATCCTTGCTAGTGAGGAATAGCTAATAATATTTGTTTACCGTTTCTGTACCTGTAAGGAATCAAACAGGCATATTTTGTTATGTGCTTAAATCTCTGGAGTGAAACTTGAACCCACAACCTTCTGACTCAGAGTCAAATATGCTATTGACTGAGCTAACATTAGATTGCCTCCTTCAATCCTCCTCATCAACAGACAATTTATGCAATTCTTCATTCTCCTGTTTTCTGCAAATATTCCACAAAAAATACACCTCGTAACTTCCATTTTAGTTTTATACCCTCGACTACTTCATTTAAAAAAAAATTATTTCACTCAGATGCCTCATTTTAAATTACCTCAGGCTATGAATCCTCTTCTAATGTGACATTGCCTAATTCGAATGTGACATTGTGC